>NC_090443.1:652275287-652597787 GCF_031143425.1 Pleurodeles waltl | reverse complement strand
TGGACCAAATACAGTAATATGCATGGAGAGCTGGACAGTGAGGATGAGGAAGATGAGGAGCACATAAAATATCTGGATACATTGGCAGCCAAGTGACAACTGAAGCCTATAGGTCACAAGGTAGCTACAACATGTGGCAATCACTACATAATAGCCTAAATTGGTGCACACATCAACACTGTGGCCATGTACGGCCACATACAAGCTTACACGATGTGAAGGCTACATTAAATCACACTCACACTGTCAGCAAAACCCTTAGTGTGCTAACCCAGCACTGACAAGTATGAATGAGGCATGTTGGAACTGACACTCTTTGTATCCCATTTTTGCATACATGTCCCTGCCCTAATATTAACAAATGAAATAGAAAAAACACATGCATTACCATGTAAACCAAATATCATAGTGTCATGTATGTCCCCAGTAGGTATTAGGGCAAGGCTAGCACCAATTGACCTGTATTTCCCTAGTAGATAATAGGGAAAGGCTAATACCAATTGACCTGTAAGTCCCTAGTAGATAATAGGGCAAGGCTAACATCAATTGACCTGTAGATCCCTAGAAGACAATAGAATAAGGCTAACACCAATTGACCTGCAAATCCCTAGTCGATAATAGGGCAAGGCCAACACCAATTAACCTATGAGTCCCTAGTAGATAATAGGGCAGGGGAGTGTGGGCAAACATTTGTGTTACTGCACTTTAGTGTGCACTGATGTGTAGTCCATAATCCTTACATGACACCAGCCCTGTCATATTGAGTGTGTGTTAAAAGTAAGTCTGTGAAATAACATATATGGAGAGGAATTCCACTGTCAAAGTGTATGTGTAAGGAACATTTATTCAAAATACTACCTTATTGTACCTCCCTATTGGCACCTGCATTGTGTGCATCATAACTTTGAACATAGGCAAATGTAAAGATGCATTAAAGGGCCTGGTGTATGGGAAACCCACCTCTGTACACATAGGTACATGAGAGATGTTTCAACATAGAAAAACATGTCATATGCCATTATGAGCAAGGATAATGCTCAGAAGGACTGCATTGGCTCAGTAATGAGTACAATGATGGTGGAAGTGACATCTCAGAACACACCATTTTAGTTGGCAGAAGATACAGATACACAAATTACATATCCCACTCAAATGCAAATCATGTCAATAATAAAGTAAACCATTACAAATGTATGTGCACCTCATCATAGACCACAACCTTCAATGTCACCCTGCACTATGCATGTTAGGATGTTGCATGAGACGCAAATTAACTTTCTATGTTTTACTATTGTGGCAAAATGAGAAAATGACACATCAGAGCATAACATTAAAAAAACGAAGCATTGAAGAAAACATGCTGCAAATGCACATGAAGTGATGTAATGGATTTGCCATGCTGCAAAGATGGAACTGCAAAGTTACTTTCACATTTGTTTTCAAATCACAGCCTTTTGCCTGTTTTGAGGGTGGTTGTGTTGTCTGGAGCTGAGATTTGGAGTGCTGCTGGTGTGGTGTGTTATGACGTATTGTGTCCCTGTAGTGTACATTGTATGTAATTGGTCCCTAATACTTGTTTATTGTACTGTTTTGTGATTATACTGTGGGGTGTTTGTATTTGGGGTAGTTATTAGTTGGATCAGTTGGGGTTAGGGCAGAGTTTGCTTTTTGGGGACTTGAAAGTACTGTGAGAGTGTAGAATGATGGGGAAGGGTAGGGCCCGTCATTTTGGAGCAGGTGAGGTAGGGACATTTATCTGGTTGGTCCTGCACCTCCTCCCCTACATGGTGGCCCAGGGTGGAAGGGTGATGTAGGGGTACAGGACCGCGGCAAGAAATCTGCGTTGGGGAAAGGTCCTGTTCCATATAAGGTGGAGAGCACTGTCCGGCAATTTAAACATAGTTGGGTTGATCTCATTGCATGAAAGTAGGACCAGTTGGACTTCCTTTGGTTTGAGGTTGGTAAAACAGTTGGTGAGTATAAACACTTTGTGGATCACTCCTGTTGTGTTAATGCTAGAGCATGTCTGTTTGACATGGGCCAACATTTATAAACAAAAGCATTAGGGCAGGCTAGTGGTTGGAGTCCATTTAGAAAATAAACATCCATGAAAAGGCGAGTGAAACACTATACTGTAAGCAAACAGCACATTTGACGTTTGTTGCTTAGTCATGTACATGCAATGATGGAATTGTGGCAGGAGTTAATATAATCGGTTGTGAATGTATGGTGTGAGATGTGCTATGGTTATCTGTGATGCAATTTAACAATTGCATGTATGCCATAACAGTCCTCATAAGCAAAACATGGATGTAGACTGATTTGTTGCACATGTGTTTAAGATGTGAATCTCCAGGATACAATGCATTGGTGTCAACATATACAGGAGGGGTCTTGAACATTTTTGTCATGGTATAAGAATTCCAAAAACAGTGTTGACTATTGGGAAATGTGCTTTAAGTTGAGAATCAGACATATGTTTGGACTTTGTGAATATTTTGTTTGCTAAATATGTGACTGCACGTGTCCCACATGGCACAGGTCAACTCTGATTATGGTGAGATATATCACCATGTGATTGCTTCCCTCATTATGCTGTATAGTGGGCAATGCACGATGATTCTGAACTACCCATAGCCCATACTCAGTGTTGTTAGTCACTACATAGCCAATCAATGTCATCTTCAGATGCCTTGTCCTGTGTGTGTGGGCTGAGAGATGTCCATACAACCTTGTCAGACAACATGCCTTAATTACATACATTTTCTCTTAGTGGTAGTCTTGTAAGTTGCCATGATGTCATGCTAACAGCTTCACACTGTGTAGAGCAGTAGTAATTGCTGTGCCAAAGTCTCAGTGCAAAATATGTCATTGTTGTGTGCACTCACATATGAGATGGTGGTGCTGGTAGTGCTACAGGCAACATGTATGTTTCTGACATGTATACAAACTACTTGCTGCTACACATAACGGTAACCTTGGACTCTCCTTTCAGTAATGCCACAATGAACTTAGTACACAGCTATGTGAAAATCAAAATTGTGTCACCTTCCTCAGTGTGACTGCATTTCACACCAATCTCCCCTATAATACGTGTAACCCCCATCAGGGTCAGGATCATCGTCGGAACCTAGGCCACCTACTGTACATCCACCACCCGCAGGATCCCAGCCACAACAGCAGTATGTTGAGCCCATTTATGTACACAAGCTCCTTAGTAAACTGACCAATCAAGAGTATTGGGTTGCTATGGTTGGGCATACAATTGAACAAATATTGACAATTGTGAAGGACATCCGGGCCAACCAGAGGAAACACTGAGCTGTACATTGTGCGTTTGGGACACTTTACCCTTCCCCTTGTTATAACTCTCTTTTTCATAGATGGGGATTTTTCGATAGATTAGGATAGTTTAGTCAGCATAATCTAGTTAGTTGTAGGCCATAGTTGTATCATAGTAGGGGGTGGGGTTGGTAGGGATAAGTGTGATAGTTGGGGGGAAATATTTTTGGTCCAGGTTATAGGTATACAAAATAAAAAACAAAAAAGTTTAAAATAATTTAAAAAATGCAAAATAAATATATGTTTGTTTAGCCTATATGTTTAGTTAGTCAGTGTTTAGCTGTAGTCACTGTTGTCCTTGTCAATGGATCAATCAATCAATCATAGCATTTGTTAAGCGCTGAGGGGCGGGTGCTGCTACTGCTCGGAGAGCCAGGTCTTGAGGTGTCTCCTGAAGGTCAGCAGGTCTTGTGTCTGTCGCAGGTGGATAGGAAGAGTGTTCCACGGCCTGGCGGAGAGGTGGGAGAACGATCTGCCACTGGCAGTCATTCTATGGATGCATGGAATGGTGGCGAGGGCAAGGTCAGGGGAGTCAAGCTGGGGGGTTAGGGTGTAGAAGGTGAGTCATCTGTTAAGGAATTCTGATCCGGTGTTGTGCAGTGCTTTGTGAGTGTGGGTGAGGAGCTTGAACATGATTCTCTTGCTGATGGGGAGCCAGCGCAGGTCTCTCAGGTGGGCTGTGATGTGGCTGTGATGGGGGATGTCGAGGATGAGGGGTGTGGAGGCATTCTGTAGGCATTTCAGTCTTTACTGGAGCTTGACTGTGGTTCCTGCATAGAAGGCGTTGCTTTAGTCTAATCTGCTGCTTACGAGGGCTTGGGTGACTGTCCTTCTGTTTCCGGTTGGCATCCATCTGTAGATCTTCTGATGCATACAGAGGGTGTTGAAGCAGGAGGAAGAGACGGCGTTGACTTGCTGGGTCATTGATAGCGATGAGTCCAGTATGAACCCCAGGTTACGTACATGGTTGATGGGTGTCGGTTTGGTTCCCAGTGTGGCAGGCCATCAGGAATAATCCCAGTTAGAGAGGGTGGAGCTGAGGATGAGGACATCAGTCTTGTCAGAGTTCAGTTTCGGGCAGCTGTTCTTCATCCATTCGGCAATGGCCTTCATTCCTTCGTGGAGGTTAGTTTTGGCGGTGGTGGGGACCTTGGTGAGGGAGAGTATCAGATGAGTGTCGTTGGCGTACAAGATGAGGTTGAGGTTGTGTAATCGGATGATGTTTGTGAGTAGTGTCATTTAAACGTTAAAGGGGGCCGGGCTGAGGGATGACCCTTGTGGTACACCTCAGATGATCTTGGTGGCTTTAGAGTGGAATGGACGGTGGAAGACTCTCTGGGTTCTGACGGTGAGGAAGTAGGTGATCTAGACCAGGGCTCTATTGTGGATCCCTGCGTAATTGAGGCATTTGCGTAGGGTGTGGTGGCAGATGGTGTTGCAGGCGGCCGAGAGGTCCAGGAGGATGAGGGCTGCAGTTTGGCCGTTGTCAAGTAGGGTCCTGATGTTGTCGTGGCGGCGATAAGGGTTGTTTCGGTGCTGTGGTTGCTGTGGAATCCAGATTGGGACGAGTCCAGAATGTTGTTCTCCTCGAGAAAGTGGGTCAGTTGTCTGTTGACAATTTTGTCGATGACTTTTGCCAGGAAGGGGAGCAGAAAGATGGGCCAGAAGTTCTTGAGGTCCTTTGGGTCCACCTTGGGTTTCTTGAGGACGGCGTTGATCTCGGCATGTTTCCAGCTCTCTGGGAAGGTGGCGGTCTCAAAGGGGCTGTTGGTGATCTTCCGGAGTTGGGGTTCGATGATGGAGCTTACTTTGTTGAAGACAAGATGAGGGCAGGGGTTGGATGATGTTCATGGTTTTGATGGTTTCGTCGTCATTGACATGGGTCCAGGAGACCAGGAGGTTGGTGTGGCTGGGGGGCGTTGAGTCTGTGGTGTCAGAGGTTAACAGGGGGTCTGGGTATTGAACCTGTCATGCCCTCTGCTCTGCTGTTGTGCTGACTGTCCCCCAGAGTGTCTGCCTTTTTCCCCTGTGTGTGATCGCGTCCCCTTTTGCTTTTGTATCCCAGAGTGCCTGCTTTCCCTGTGTGACCGCGCTCCCCTTGCCTTCTGTATCCCTGAGTGCCTGCTTTCCCCGTTGTGATCGCGCTCCCCTTGCTTTTTGTATTCCTGTCTGCCTGCTCCCCCTCGTGCCCCCGCCGTCCCCCCCGTCCTTCCGCCGCTTTTTGCCGTTCTTCTCTCGCTTCTCCGGCTTTTTGTACCCCTTCTAGGTACCTTTCCGCTTTTTTGGGCCTCCTCGCCTCCCCGAGGCCCTTCGCCGCTTTTCTCGCTCTTTTTTCCCCCCTACCCCCCCTCCTCCCGCCTCCCAGCTGTCCCCGCCTCCCCGGCTACCCCTTAGATGGCGGCCGCTGCGAGGCAGTGGTAGCGACCCTTGACCCCAGGGTAGGTCGCTCCCCTGCCCTCGCGGCGCCACCAGATCCTCTGTGCCTGCCCTCTGCTCTGCTGTTGTGCTGACTGTCCCCCAGAGTGTCTGCCTTTTTCCCCTGTGTGTGATCGCGTCCCCTTTTGCTTTTGTATCCCAGAGTGCCTGCTTTCCCCGTGTGACCGCGCTCCCCTTGCCTTCTGTATCCCTGAGTGCCTGCTTTCCCCGTTGTGATCGCGCTCCCCTTGCTTTTTGTATCCCTGTCTGCCTGCTGCCCCTCGTGCCCCCGCCGCCCCCCCCGTCCTTCCGCCGCTTTTTGTCGTTCTTCTCTCGCTTCTCCGGCTTTTTGTACCCCTTCTAGGTACTTTTCCGCTTTTTTGGGCCTCCTCGCCTCCCCGAGGCCCTTCGCCGCTTTTCCCGCTCTTTTTTCCCCCCTACCCGCCCTCCTTCCGCCTCCCAGCTGTCCCCGCCTCCCCGGCTACCCCTTATATGGTGGCCGCTGCGAGGCCGCGCAGCGGGCGCGCCGCTGGCGCGCCGAAGCCGTGCCTAAGGCAAGCCCGTCTGCACCCGTCCGCGCCTGGACCGCGCCCAGCACCCGAACCCCTGGCCCCCGCCCCCCCGCCTGACCTACGACTCCGCCTTCCTCGCCAACCTCAACCCCGGCCGCACGCCGGCCTGCTACCGCGCCACCCCGAAACGTACCCTCGGACCCTTCACCTGCAGCAACTGCCGCCTCACCTGCCTCCGGACCCACTCCGCTCCCGCCAAGAACTACTCCCCCGGAAATAACCTCCACTGCATCCTGGTCAACACCCGATCCATCCACAGGCACGCCATCGAACTGTGGAACCTCATCAACTCTACGAACCCAGACATCGCCTTCCTCACCGAGACCTGGATGAACCCCACCTTGGCACCCGACATCGCCATAGCCATCCCCGACGGCTACAAAATCATCCGGAAAGACCGCACCAACCGCATCGGAGGAGGCATCGCCATCGCACACAAAAACTCCATCCGCATCTCGACCGACACCGACAACTCACTCCCCGATGCCGAACACCTCCACTTCACGATCCACAGCGACCCCAAAACCACCCTCAGAGGCACCCTCATGTACAGACCACCAGGACCTCGCACCAAGTTCAGCGAAGACATCGCAGACTTCGTCAACCCTCACGCACTCTCATCCACCAACTACTTCCTCCTAGGAGACCTCAACTTTCACCTGGAGAACCTCACCGACAACAACACCACCGCCTTACTGGACAACCTCGCCAACCTGGGACTGAATCAGCTAGTCAACACCCCCACCCACTACGCCGGACACACGCTCGACCCCATCTTCTCCTCCAGCAAACACATCACCTTCAGCCACACCACCGAACTCACCTGGTCGGACCACAGCTGCGTCCACTTCATCTTCAAGAAGACCACCGTGCTCCACCACACCCAGCAACCACCAAGAAGACACTGGAATCGTATTACCACGGAACCGCTCGCATCAACCCTCTCCCAGAACCAACCCACCAGCACCACCGACCCCAACGTAGCCGCCAACAACCTCACAAACTGGATCTCCGACTGCGCCAACCTCCTGGCCCCCCTGAAGACTCAAGCCAGCACCAACAACCACAAGAAAAACTCCTGGTTCACCCCCGACCTCAAGAACTCCAAGAAAGAATGCCGCGCCCGCGAGAAGACGTGGCGCCTTAACCAGACCGAAGAGAACATGTCAGCTCTCAAGGACGCCACCCGCCAACACCACCAACACCTCCGCACCGCACGAAAAACAGCCTACCGGAGCAGACTTGACAACAACGCCCACAACAGCAAGGAACTATTTGGGATCGTCAAAGAGCTCTCCAACCCGGAAGCAGAAAACAACTCCATCCCTCCCTCACAGGACCTCTGCGACTCCCTCGCAACCTTCTTCCACCACAAGATCACCGACATATACAACAGCTTCCCGACCGCCGACACGAGCCCCCCCCCGGAACCCACCACCGACACCACCACCATCCTCACCTGGAACCCTACCACCACCGAGGAGACCACCCGCGTAATGAACTCGATCCACTCCAGATCCCCATCGGACCCCTGCCCGCACCACATCTACAACAAGGCCGAAGACATCATCGCACCGCACCTCCGAGACGTCATCAACGCCTCCCTCACCGCCGCCACCTTCCCGGAAAGCTGGAAACACGCAGAGCTCAACGCCCTCTTAAAGAAACCTACAGCAGACCCCACCGAATTCAAGAACTTCCGGGCCATCTCTCTCCTGCCGTTCCCCGCCAAAGTGATTGAGAAAATCAACGCTCAACTCACCAACGCCCTGGAAAACAACGACTCCCTCGACCCCACACAGTTCGGTTTCAGGGCCAACCACAGCACCGAAACCGCTCTCATCGCAGCCACGGACGACATCAGAGCCCTGACCGACAAGGGAGAGACCGTGGCCCTCATACTCCTGGACCTCTCTGCAGCCTTCGACACGGTCTGCCACCGCACCCTGATACGCCGCCACAGTAACGCCGGCATCAGAGGCAAGGCCCTGGAATGGATCATCTCCTTCCTCTCCGGAAGGACTCAGAGAGTCCGCCTGCCCCCCTTCAGATCCACAGCCACGGAGATCATCTGCGGCATACCTCAAGGATCCTCCCTCAGCCCCACTCTCTTCAACGTCTACATGACCCCCCTGGCGATCATCGCACGCAAACACGGACTCAACCTTATTTCATACGCCGACGACACCCAGCTCATCTTATCCCCACATCAGCCAGGACCAAACTACATAAAGGAATGAAGGAAGTGGCGAACTGGATGACAGACAGCCGTCTGAAACTGAACACAGACAAGACGGAGGTCCTCATCCTCGGCCCCACTCCCACCGCATGGGACGACTCCTGGTGGCCCCCCGCCCTAGGCAGCACTCCCCAACCCACCGACCACGCGCGCAACCTCGGCTTCATCCTGGACTCCTCCCTCACCATGACCAGACAGGTGAACTCGGTGACCTCGGCATGCTTCAACACCCTCCGCATGCTCCGCAAGATCTTCCGCTGGATCCCCACCGACACCAGGAAGACCGTCACCCACGCCCTCGTCACCAGCCGCTTGGACTACGGGAACACCCTGTACGCCGGCATCGCCACCAAGCTGCAGAGGAAACTCCAACGGATCCAGAACGCTGCCGCAAGACTCATCCTGGACATCCCTCGCCACCACCACATCTCCGGACACCTGAAAAAACTCCATTGGCTACCCGTCAACAAGCGGATCACCTTCCGACTACTCACCCACGCACACGAAGCCCTTCACAACCTTGGACCCAAACTCATCAACAACCGCGTCTCCTTCTACACCCCTCCGCGCACTCTGCGCTCCACCGGACAGGCCCTGGCAGCCGTACCCCGCATCCGCAAAGCCACCGCCGGAGGAAGATCCTTCTCTTTCCTGGCAGCGAAGACCTGGAACTCTCTGCCCAGCCACCTTCGCGCCATACCTGACCACCTCTCCTTCAGAAGGCAGCTCAAGACCTGGCTCTTCGAGCACTGACCCCCCCCCCCCCAGCGCCTTGAGACCCTTGATGGGTGAGTAGCGCGCTTTATAAATGCAATTGATTGATTGATTGTTTGATTGATAGGGAGTCACAGAGGTTTGCGATGGTGGGATGTCATTGGCGTTGGAACCGGGGTTGGAGAGTTCCTTCATGATGTTGAAGAGCTCCTTATAGCTATGTGTGCTGTTGTTGATGCGTTCTTTGAGGGGGTTCTTTTGGCGGTTGAGATAAGTCTACGGATGACATTCTTGAGGGCTGCGTGGTTGTCTGGTGTCTGTTCATGGTGCCACTTCTTCTTGAGTCTTCGGCATGTTTGCTCAGATTCTTGGAGGTCGGCAGTGAACCAGATGGCCTTTCTGTCGGTGCGTCTGTTTGAAGGGTTCTTGATCAGGCAAGAGTGTTGGCACAGTCATCGATCCATTGCCTGATGTTGCGGGTGGCTGTGTCGGTGGTGTGGATTAGTGGGTTCCGGGAGAGGGTGGTGATCAGCTGGTCTTCGGTGACCTTGTTCCAGCTGCAGCGAGGAATCCGCTGCAGGTGGTGGTACGTTGTGGGTTTCTTAAAGGTGAAGTGGATGCAGCAGTGGTCTGTCCAGTGGAGTTTGGTGGTGTAGCTGAAGGAGACGTGTTTGCTGGTGGAGAAAATGGGGTCGACCGTGTGTCCTGGGGAGTGGGTGGGTGTTGTCATGAGCTGCATGAGTCTGAGGTTGGTGAGGTTGCCCAGCAGGGTGGTGGAGTTGTTGACGTTGGTGTTCTCGAGGTGGAAGTTCAGGTTCCCAAGCAGTATGTAGTCTGTGGATGCGTTGGCGTGTGTGCTGATGACATCAGTGATAGAGTTGCTGAACTGCTGTTGGGGCATGGGGTCTGTGGATTAGGGTCCCTCTGAGGGTGGTGTTTGAATCGGTGTGGTTCTGGAAGTGTAGGTGTCCGGAGGGTGTCTTTGGTGCTGGTTTTGATTCTGAGGGTATTCCTGTGACGATTGTGATGCCTCCTCCTGGTTTGTTGGTGCAGTCCCTATGGGTGATCTTGTTGTCGTTCGGGATGGCTTTGGTGATGTCAGGCACTGAAGAGGGGTTCATCCAGGTCTCGGTCAGGAAGGTGATGTTCGGGGAGGCAAAGTCGAGTAGGTTCCAGAGTTCAATGCCATGTTTGTGGATGGACCGGGTGTTGAGTAGGATGCATCTGAGATGGTTGCGTACTGCCCTTGTGGGTGGGTTGCTTGCATGGAGGCTGGTGAAGGTGCAGCTCTGGCAGGAGAAGGGTCCTCGGGTGAGCCTCGGGTGGCATGGTAGCAGGTGGATGAGCTGCTGACGTTGAGTGCGTTAAGGGTGATGGCATTGTAGCGGCGCTCTTTGTCACAGTGGTGGGGGAGCGAGAACCAGGGGTTCCGGCACTAGGTGCGGTCCAGTCGTGGATGGGCACAGATGGGCTTGCCTTCAGCACGCCAGTGGCGCAGCTGCACAGCAGCTGCCATTAAGTAGGGAGGGGGAGGAGAGGACATCTGGGAGGCAGGAGCGGGGAAAGAAAACAGTGCGAAAAAAGGGGGCAGGCCACAGTGGCAGTGGGGGAGAGAGAGAGCGGAGTGAGAAGAGAAAGAAATGGGAGGAGATAGTGAAACACAGAATGCGAAAGACAACAGGAACACAACAAGGACAGAACACCGAAGGAAAAGCACACAGAGTGAAACAGTGGCAAAAGAGGAAAAAAGGAGAAGAGAGGCAGAGGGCAGCCTAGTAGAAGAGCAGAGCTCTCCCACTAGACACCAGAGAAGAGGCACAGGCAGAAGCTTGTGGGTGGAGGAGGGTCTCAAACTCCTGACAGAGGTCAGAGTTCAAAGGCATGAAGGGCTCTACTTGTAGGTGAGCTATGAGGAGGCAGAGCAGTTCACTGACTAGGTCAGTGATGCTGACATCAGGTCATTGATGTTGGATGTATTTTAATGGAGGTGAGGGGTTGAAGTGTAATTGTGACGTCTGATATTTAGAATAGCTTACGATACGCATAGGTAGTTGTACTTGTAAGGTAAGATGAGTTTTTGTAGGATAGCATTGTTTAGTTAGACCATTTAGTTTGTGTTTTATTAGACTTAAGTATGTAGTTCAATAAATTGTGTTGAACTATACAGCTTGGTCACCATCATGTCTTTTGTGTAGGTGATAGTTTATCTCTATAGGCTAAGTTAAACACATTCCAGTGACTTGAGAAGCAGTACTTTGAGACATGTGTGACAATATGTATCTCCTATGCTGAGGATCCTGTCAGGATGCCAATTGTGTCATATCAGCTAATCAAGACAGATTTCTGCTAGGTACATGGCTCTCTGGTTGTTTATGGATACACATCCTGACACAGATAATCTAAATGGATATTATTGTATAATACAGGAATGTGACTTGCACTGTCAATTCCCTCTAAATCAAGGATTTGGTACAGAGTCACTCATGCCTGCCCCTCACGTGTGGTGCTAGGATGTCTGCATTGTGACTGGACTGTAGATCATATACATGAGCAACTGTAGGCACATATTTTGACTTTGTTGTTTTCCATATGTCTCAGTATAGTAACTTCACTTGTGGAAATGCACAGCTCCATTTCTAAGTACATGGGCAATTCATTGCTTTTGCATCATATAAGGCACTCTGTTTGCATAGTTTCAACCTCAGACACAGATATGACATAGATCATGTGTGAAACTGCATTTCACAGGAGATAGAACCCATGAGAGATCCTAATTCATCGGATGCCCAAACCGATTTCTGGAGGTGGGGGAACATGCCTTAAGGCATGTGTAGGAAGGGAGTGATTCAGTCAGGAGGTGATCACATTGCTGTTATGTAGGTTGGAGCACATTGACTTTCCATAGGTCTGATCATTCAACAGTGGGAGAGAGAAGTGGGGATGTAGAAAGTTCTAAGAACACTGGCACGATGTTAGACACACAGCTAAAGGGAAACTGTCCATGTGTCCATGTGTCACAGACTTTAGCTACCAGTTGTTTTACGTACAAAAGATGTTTCTTCCGCAGCTTCATCCTCTGATTTGTGTGGTGCCTCCTGTGGCAGGGATTGTGCTGGTGTTGAAGTTGAGGGAGTCTAACACACACATCAGGGGCAGAAGAAGTAGACTCATAGGTGTCAGCAACTCTCATCTGCGGCAAGATGTGAGGCATCACTGCAGCAAGGAGGAGCTGCTGCTTTTTCAACACAGCTGCAACATCACACTAGTAGGCAGCCAGGTGCTCCTTGATTGATACCAGCCTCTATTGCATGGACTGCATAACAGCAAGCATTTCCCTGTGCCTGTTGGCAACCTCGCTGGCGCAAATTTGGTATGGCATTTGTTTATGCCTCTGGCTTATGATGCCAGCTATTTCAGCTAGGGGCTGCTTCACTCCATGCAATGGGAAGTGGGTACATCTGATGGCAGCAGAATTGTCCCCATTGGAACTGAGGCACCTCTGTACTTCAGCTAGTCTGCCTCCTACGGTCTCCATGCCCATGCAAAAATGCTGTGCTAGCTCCTGCTGCTTGACTTTGGAACATGATGTCTGGGCCCTGGGAGTCCAAGGCTCTGTCAGAGTTGGTAGGTGGTGTGTACCGTGTTGGGTGGGTCATCTGGAGACCCCACAAAGCTGTGTGTCCTCCCTGCAAAGGGATATGGTGACTGGATAGAACCCAGGATCTTCTGGATTGTGTCTGTAGTGATGGTTAGCAGCTGGTCATTAAAGTCATCTTCAAATTCCAGGACAGGCAGCTGGGCAGGAGGTATTTCTTCACTCTCTGCAATGAGATCGAGATGTGTCAACACTGACATGGACTAGCTGTTATAAGTAATCATCTGGCTGTATTTTTTGCTAATTTACATGGTACTGAGCCACACATCAAGCCCCTCATTTACTAGCACCTGCCTGCCCACTGCCCCACCAATTCATGTATTTTGATTACACTCCGTTGACAAACACAGCAAGTCTACATGTTCAAATCAAATCTGATATCTCTTACACAGCTTTTCATTAGCATCTGCATATTGACCCATTTTTTGTAGTACAGTTCCTGTTAATAGCAGGCCATGAGAGTTGCTTATGATGTTCCTATGCAACACCCATGAAAACATGCATATTATTTTGCACCCACCTTGTGTGTATGTGTCCAGACAAGGAAGACTCCCTTTACGCACAACAGCACTAAACCCAAATATGCAGGCACCCTTGAACCATGCAGCATTGACGTCTGCATTTGTTGGTAGAGTTATGTTGTGCATGAAGAGACACCTCCTTGTATGGACAAAAACATACAATATGGGTGCATCTTACTGTGGCTGGTGCAGGATAAAGCACACAAAACAAGAGGTGACATGGACAGCACCCCCCCTTGCATTACTCTTACAACACATGTTGGGTGCAATATGGACCTGACACAGTCCACAAACATGTTGATGTGCGAATGCATGAGGTACTTAGACTGCCTTTGGTGTGTCATCGCAGGGGTACTACAAAAGACTGACATAGTTGTGGCCCTCTATTTGGCACCTTGTGTGTGTTACAATCTGCAAAATACATTGGAGGTTTGCAGATAGCATTTCTGATTGTTTATATTATGGGATGTGTCAGTTCTGGGACATGTGTGATCAGAACTGGAACAGATGATCTCTTTCACCCTACCCATTGTGTACCGGTTTTGTGTTTGGCAGCAGTTTGTGTCCAGTCACTAATGGCACTACAGGGTATCAATGTATGTTGGTGTGACCTAGATATCCTTGCACATTCCAAATGATGCAACACTGCACAGCAAGCTGGTTTGCTGCACTGCAATGTATCATCTCATCACACATGGTTTACAATAGGCCACATTTCCCTGTCACTAATAGCACATTGCCACTCCAGAACATTCTGTTTGCATTTTGGTCCAGTGGTGAAGTGTGCCTGTCCATATTTACCAGTCCATGGAGTGTACCTTGCATGCCTTTTGATGGCCTGTAAATTACGTGCACCTTTGAGATATGAAAGGGCATGTGGGTGGCCTTCCATGAGTGATGCTGGGAGCTTTTCAACTAAACTCAGATGAATCCAACCAAACCACTGACACATTCACACATGTGCAAGACAGGGATTGCTGCATGTATGTCTTTCACCATGGAGGTGACATGTAGGTGACAGGGGAGTCTGTGACAGGACCCTATGTTCAGCCCAGCTCTCTCTCTCAGAAGTACCCCGCATCAGGAAAATCAGAACAGGCGGACGCTCCTTTTCCTGCCTCGCAGCCAACACCTGGAATGCTCAGCCTCTCCACATCAGACAAACCACCTCCCTCCTTACATTCACAAAGGAACTGAAGACATGGCTTTTTTAAGAACCACCAGTGAACGCTATACTTCCACCCCCAGTGCCTTGAGATCCTAACAGGTGAGTAGGCGCACTTAAAAAGCATTGATTGATTGAATTGTTTGTCCTATTGTTTGTACATTTCCATGAATGTTGCAATGTTCATCACACATAGTGGTACAAATACAGCACTTATGCCTGCTGTTATGCAGGAAGGTGTCCCTTCATGCACGATCGCAATTATCCCCTCAACACAAGCCCTCTTGCAGTATGGTGCAGATGTGCCTGAACAGGCACATGGCAGCAAAATGTGAAGTAGCACAGATGGTGATGACAGTGAATCACCATTTGTTACGTGTACATTGCATTAGTCCCTTTCTCAGTGTTACAAGCAGACCTTTCCCAGCACTTGGTGCCCCCACGTGCAACATGCCTGGTACACGCTGCCTATTGTGAGTTAGACATGACTAGATGGTAGAGTTGATGCAGTAAGTGGTGAGAAGGCAGTGAAGTGGTCCCTGCATATGGGGGGTTCAGGAGACATTACATGCAATTGGTGTTTAGCCAAGAATAACAAAACATGCAGCTGCAAGTTGTACGCTTCCAAACAAATTGATGTGGCAAGTATTGCCACCAAAGATACAATTGTAAAGGAAAGTTGTATGCAAGGTGTTGTTATGGATTTCTAAGACTTAACATTTCAAAAGAAAGAGTGAACAGCTTTTATCTGCAGTGGGGCACACATTGAAAAGAAAATCACCAGAAAATACATATAATCATAGGCCTCGAAATATATTAGTGATTAAAATCTTGTCATCCTGAAATTTTGTAATGCAAATATGGACATACAGGCCCTCATTACAATCATGACGGTCGGTGTTAAAGCGGCGGTATTACCGCAAACAGGCCGGCGGTAAAAAAAATGGGATCACGACCACGGCGGAAACTCCAAACACAGACAGCCACTTTAACACTTCGACCGCCATGGCAGTAGCAACAAACACCGTGGCGGTCATCGCCAACAGACAGGCGGAAGTCAATGTACCGCCCACCACATTACAACCCGCCAATCTTCCAGCTTTTCGGGGTGGTACTAGCGCCATCAAAAGCACAAAGGAAAAAGAACACAGAAGGGAATCCACTCACCTCTCGACACTCAACGAAGAACCAGGACACCTTGGAGCCCGAGTTACAGGTTCTACCCATGATGGTCTATACACAAGGAATATCAAAGGCGGCAGCGAAGACCATGGTGAGTACTGCACCTGGCACACAGGGCAGGGGGGAAGGAAAAAGAGAGTGACACACATACTCAACACCCCCAACCCCACCCCCACCCACAACACCATACACACATACATGTGCAACAACATTACATTTACGCCCCGTAACCCCCTGGAAGAATGCAACGACAAAAGGAATTAAGTAAAATCAGTGATATATTAGAAATAGGCAGATGTACGTAACGAAGAGAAAAACAGTATATACAAATATTTACAATATGTACAGAAGGCCGTACATTGTCCTTTGCAAATGGCCATGGCCCACTGGGCCAAAAATCATGGGCCAAGCCCACACTTGACTCCTGCCTCAATACTTAGAGAACACTGCAGGGGCATCAGGTCGAAAAACACGCAGGCACCGCAGGGGGACGGGGAAGGGGGGGCACTTCAGCCGAAAGATGGAATAACGCCACTGCTCTTGAGGGGGCTCCATGCCCACTGCTAGGTCCTGGGGAGTGCAAAGCCACAGTCTCTCAAGTGGGAGGTTTGCCCACTGCTTGGTCCTGGGGAGTGCAAAGCCACAGTCTCTCAAGTCTCTCAAGTGGGTGGGTTGCCCACTGCTTGGTCCTGGGGAGTGCAAGGCCACAGTCTCTCAAGTGGATGGCTGTTCCACTGGTTCTGGAGGGGACTTTGTGCTCAGTGTGCTTCATCCTGCCAAGGATAGGGTGACTGGATGCATATCTCCACTGGTTCTGGAGCGGGCTTTGTGCCCAGTGATGCAGCACTTGGGGTGTGGCAGTTCACATTCACTCACCTGGGTGTCTGAGGTAGCATGATACTCCGTGGAGGCAGGGCCAGACTCCATCCTCTGGCGACCAAGGCTGCAAACTGGTGGTAGTGCCGGTGCTGTTTGGGGTGCTTCCAGTGGTGGTTGGAGGCTCCAGGCCGTCTCCTGCAGCCTCGGACGGACTGACGCACACTGGGGCTGCTGCTGGTAGTGGTCCTACTGTCAGTGGTGCAGGTGGTGGTGCTTGTGGTGGTGCTTGCGGCATGGATGCTGGCGGTGCTGCCCGTGGTGCAGGTGTGGTGCTGCCAGTGGTAGAGGGAGGCACCAGCCCATCTCCTGCAGCCTCGGCCGACTGCCCACTGGGGATGCTGCTGCTGACAGTAGTGGTGGCAGTGGCGGGGCAGGTGGGGGTGCAGGTGGAGGTGCTTGCGGCGGGGATGCTGGCGGTGCTGGCCACGGTGCAAGTGGTGGGCTGTAGGTTATGATGGTGGCCACGAGCCCTCACCTGGAGCCTCCGAGGCCTGAAGTGTCTTGGCTTGGCTTTTCTGCCCCTTCCCCACCTTGGCAGATGCTGCTGGGACCTTGGCTCTGGCAGCTGGAGTTTTGGAGGAGGCATTGCTGAGTGGGTCGTGCTCCTTGCCCATGCTGCATGCTGTCCCCTTCTTCACCTTGGAAGGTGGCAGAATGGTTTGGTCCTTTGCAGGGGTCAGTGGCACACTGCCTGGCCTGACGGGTGCCCCCTTTGATTCTCTGGGAGTTGCAGGTACCACAGCGGATGCCGACTTGGTGGCTGAAGTGCTGGCCTGGGATCTGGACACCTTGGCCCGAAGAGAAGGATGGGGGAGGGATAGGGAGCAGGTCAATGTTTGCCAGGAAAAGTTTTTTAGACACACTGGGATGGGAAGATGGAGAGGCTTTGTGAGTGGAGGAAGAGGGAATGGTTGTAGGAGGTGGCTGTCTGTGGTCTCCCCTTCTGTCCCCGTTGTGGTGCTCCCCTCGCCCTCTGTCTCACTGGTGCCCTCACCCTTGGTTGATTCGGCCTCCAGGCCCATGTGGGATGCAGCTCCCTCTGTCGCCAGAGCCTCTGCTCCTCCATCAGATGATGCTAGTCCACATAAGGACAAGCTGACAAAACAAAAAGGGGGGGAAGAGACAGGGAAACACTTGGTCAATGCCAGCAACACCACTACTAGTGGCGTACACAACACACAGGGAGCAGCCCTATGCACTAGGCCATGCCAACCATTTACTAAGACAGTCACCAGTCCATGGGCTACAATGCCTAACACCAGCAACTGCAAACCAGAAACCCACAGGACCCTGCCCAGTAAGAGATGCCCACTTACACTATACGGGTAGGAGTGCTTCAGAGCCTGCCCAACAAGGGACCTAGCCTGCCATGTTCGCCTTGGCCTAGGGGCACCCACAGGATACATCCCCCACCCAGGTACCTCCTAATGTACACAAAGTAAGCTTTCAGAATCTGTACTCACCCCCTTGTGGCTGCTGTGATGCTTTCAAGCACCCATCCAACTCTGGATAGGCCACCACCAGGATGCGGAACATCAGAGGGTCATGGTGTGACGGGCACCCCTTCCTCGTTGGGAGGCCAGCCCCAGCTGGGCCTCCACCATCTTCTTTGCCCAGCAGCGAGCGTCCTCCCAACTCTTGCAGCAGTGGTTGCTCCACCTGTCAAAGACCCCCAGGGTCTCCACCTCCTTGGCGATGGCACGCCAAATACCCTTTTTCTGATGGGCGCTGTTGTGGAGGGAAAAGACAACAGAAAAGGGAATTATTCACCCGTCCAGACCGTCAGACTCATTGCCCACCAGTTACCACCCATCCCCAGACGCACATACATTGACCACCTTATATGCTGCACTCTGGCCAGGACGCCTCAGCACCCCCCAACATGTGGCATACATACACAGCGCTCCATACAATCATGGCCCATGCATCATGTTCACAGTGTACTCACCTGTTTGTCTGGAGGACTGTAGAGTAACGTGTACTGGGGTAGGACCCCATCCACCAGTTTCTCCGACTTCCGAGGTAAGACACTGTAACTCCACTTTACATTTCAGTTATCTTTTGTACATTGTAAAAGGCAGCCTCTTTTCCCATGTCTATGGCCACTGACTGTTCCCTTTGGAATCTCTATTTTCAGATTTCTGTGCCCCAATCTGGCTCCTGCTATGTGTACTGCTGCCCACCAAAGGTCATCCTACAGTATATTTCACTGTACATTTGAGTTGCAATGCTTTGATAATGTTGTACTAATGCATTTGTGAATCATTAGACAAACTCCAGATTGGTATTTGTTCCAAGGGTGTTTATTTAGGTGCTGATAAGGATAGGGGGATGTGCAAGAGGCTAGGGTGATGGTGGAGGAAGGTCCAGGGTAGAGTTCAGTCTCTTGGTATCATAGGTGCATTATCCAATGGGGCATAGGAAGGGGAGCAATGGCAGTTCAAGGTGGACAGGGTAACAGTGTGGGACACAAGGGTGACAATCAGGAGAGTCTTATTTCCTGGTGGGGGTCTTGGCAATGTTCTCTGGCTTCTGTCTGGATCGCAGGGACCATTTGCGGGGTGTTTCTCCTTCTGCAGAGGGTGGGGTGCTGGTGGCCTTTTGTTCCGGTGGTGGGGCATCCTGTCCACTAGCGCCGGCGGAGGTGGAAGGCTGTTCCTCGGTTTGGCTAGTGTTAGGTGCCCGTTGTTGTGCCACTGCCTCCCTCATGGTCTTGCCCAGGTCAGCCAGCACCCCTGCAATGGTGACCAGGATGGTGTATATTTTTGTTAGGTCCTCCCTGATCCCCAGGTACTGTCTTTCCTGCAGCCGTTGGGTCTCCTGCAACTTGGCCAGTTTCTGGCCCATCGTCTCCTGGGAATGGTGGTATGCTCCCAGGATGTTTGAGAGTGCCTCGTGGAGAGTCGGTTCCCTGGGCCTGTCCTCCCCCATCGCACAGCAGGCCTCTCAGCCTCCCTGTTGTCCTGTGCCTCTGTCCCCTGAACCGTGTGCCCACTGCCACTGACCCCAGGTCCCTGATTGTCTTGGGTTTGTGGGGTTGCCTGGGGTCCCTGTAGTGATAGACACACTGTTGATTGATGTGTCCTGGGGACAGTGGAATGGGCCCACTGGGTGGGTGCTGTGCTGGTGTTTCCTGAGGGAGGAGGCTCTGTGGTGGGTTTGGACTGTGGCAGGGGAACCAACTGTCCGGAGGTTCCGGATAGTCCAGGTTGGTCATCCTGATCCAGGCATGCAGAGCTGCTGTCGTCACTGTGGACCTCTTCAGGTGGGGGACTGGATGTGACTGGCACCTCCTCACTGGTGACATGGAGTATGGGTCCTGTGGGAATGATGGGAGCCTCCAGCTAGCATCCACACTTGCATCCCTCTCCTGGCCCTACTATACTACTCCAGGGAAAGACTCACTCAGACTCACTCGAGACCACAACCATCGGCCTGGGATCAAAAAGCGATGACAGAGCAAAAGCCCCTTCCAGGAGACTCCAGTGATCGCAAACTCTTGCAATCCGACTCCAACAGTAACCGCACCGTCACCTTCAAGGGACATACTCTTATCTGGCATCCTTGGGGACAGCAACGCTACGGTGAAACTCAATGCAAAGCAGAGACGCACTCAATGGAGGAAAGGCTGCAAGAAGCGTATCGCAGGGATTGGAGCAATCCCAGATGCAGTACCTAAACTAAAAATACCTGACATCTGGGCCTCCAAAGAAGTTACGTCCCCCGGGTCAACTGCCATAACAATAATCTCGGTGGTTCCATCCTTGAACTTGGTCACAAAGCAGAAGAACGCTGCCAAAAGCAACCACCCTGATCTGTAGAAAGGATCGGGAATATCGGGAAACTCCGCACTGCACCTTCTGGAAGTCACAGTCAATCCACACAAGTAATTTCCCCCACACAAGTAACTTCCCGCACCCCTCCCTGGCCCAGCCAACGGCTCTTCCTCCTCAGGCCCTGAGAGCATCTATTATACCTCCTATCCCCACATATCATGCACAAGTAGAAAACTTTACAATCAGCAGGACTAACAGCTGTTGGAATCAGGGAGAAGACCCCACCACAGGGTCCCTTCGGCATCCTCTGCAGAAATTCAGGACTTCACCAGATTCGGCCACCACCAACTCATTAATTTTTCACCCTCATTATAAATCCAGAGGACCTGGCAACATTCTGAACAGGGGGAACATTCTTCAGCTACTCTCACATATCCCCTCCACAAGCGGCCTCAATTCAACTGATCTTCTAGCAGTTGAATTTCTCCATCCAACTAACACCACCATTCCTGAGCCCACTAAAGCCACATGGAAGACAAGCCTGATTGCCCAAACAATCCTAGGAGAATGTACAACCTTCAAACGCTAGGGTATCAGTATTACCACGTACTGTGAGGTTGGCTACCCAACTCCCCTGTTATCACCGGATCCTGCTTTAGAACAGGACCCCAGTGCCGGGAAACACTCTCCGTACTCAGGAGCGCTCTGGGCTGCTCTACGGTAAACTCAAGTTCCCCCAGGACTGCTAGAGGGGAATCTCAGCCCTAAAAAACAATCACCTCATTCAACCTCTTCTCAAACAATGAAGACTTAAGGTGGCTTTCCAAAACAATCAACAACTTCAATAGGCAAGGGTGACAAACCTTTGATAAAAAGATGGGCTTTACATCTATAAAGGAGACCCTCCATATGTGCTCATGGAACGTCAACGGCCTCCTCTCCAAAGTACAGGACTCTGATTTTATCCAATAAATCAGCACCTTTGACATCATATTAATGCATGAAACCTGGCTGGAGGAACCATTTCACTTGCAGGGCTATATGTGTTTCATTACCCCAGCAATCAGGATAGCGAATTATGGGCATCCGCAAAGGTGTGCTTGCCACCTATGTCCCCTTAGCACTATCGGCTAGAGTCACCCCTTTGTATTCCACCTGCTACTCCATCAATACGGTGTCAATTGTCGCTACAACATGTGCGTCCGCAGCAGAGATATTTCTTGTAAACACCTACCTTCACCCTAAAACTAAACTCAGTGAAGCCAATAATTTAGTGGCTCTCCTCAAGAACTTCATAAGCAGCGGTGTCATAGCTGACGCGGACGACATCAACGTCTCAGGAGACTTCAATATGCACCTACTAGGATCCTCAACAGATGAAGTTACAACTACACTTTCAAGCGCCTGGGATCTCCCCACACAAGGGGCTAACAAACATGGCCGTCCAACAAAGATCAGCAGGATGCTGCTCAATGGCTTAGAACTGTTACAGCTAAGAGCCCCGAATGGCAGATTTACTAAGACTTGCCTTCAGCAGCATCATATTTTTCAACAATAGCATCCACCACAATTGACTACACATTCGTTTCACTATTCAAGCAAGTAGCCTCTTTTCAGCTAGGCAGCAGGTACGAGAGTGATCACTCCCCTCAGGAAGTATCCATCAAACTGGGGATAACCAAAATGGAGAAAACAAACATTGCACAAATCACTACTTTTACCACAAATTGCAAGCGTGCCAAATGTGGGCAATCAAACATTGACCAACTCATCAAAACAGCAAAAGATCTTGCACTTGAACTAGAAACAACTAACGATAGCGAAGTGCAGAAATGGGAACAACTCACAACCAGGCTTAGCAAAATGTTTGTGGTACCAATTACCAACAGAGGACCACCACCTCCTGCAGCAGCAACTCACCTGGCGCAAGCCCAAAGGACACCACTGCGAGATGCAAAGAGAAAAATCAACTCCAGCATAAGTTGACTCTGTGACAGCCCGGGTAATCCAGAACTTCTGACAAACCTAAGGCACCACAAACAGGAACTGAAAAAGATAAAATGGGCAATAGGAGCTGCAATGAAGACTTGGCTACATTTGGATGCAAGGAGTAACAACAGCATACGCTTCTGGCGCACAATATGCAACCTCACATGACCATACCATGGTGCCATTAAATTGCATATACCAAAAGCTGTCTGGGCCAAATATCTTGGACTGCATTTCAATGGACCAAATATCAGTTAGCATGGTCACACAAAGCATGATCACACCAGGAAGTATTCCTTTACACAGGCCTGCACCAAAGACTACGCATTCATTACTCACCGATTCTGTCACTATACATAACCAGCTAGCCAAGGGCCAGAGAGATGGAGCCCCGGGACCAAATGGCCTCCCGCCTGCAGTCTTCAAGCACAATAGACCCTTCTGGGAAAAGATTCTTGAATCCCTCTACATGGAAATAGGTCTGACAGGAATGATCCTGCAGTCCTGGAAGGGGTCCATAATCTCCTCCATCTATAAAACAGGGGGCTGGTCGCTTGCCGATAACTATCGTCTGATTGCCTTAATTGACAACAATGCTAAGTACTTTGCAGGCCTGTTACTGGATCATCTGCTGGCATGGGCTATCGAAAAGGAAATAATCCCTACGATTCAAACAGGATTCTCCAACCATACCGGCACCATTACGAACATCATGGCCATTGCCCTCTTAAGTGACAAAGCAAAAACACTGAAACGTCAGCTCCACCTATGCTTTGTTGACTTCAAGGTGGCATTCGACCATGTGGACAGGAACCGGTTATGGAAGAAGCTTGCAACCTGGGTTCTTCCCCATCCACTACTACGCCTAATAATAGCTCTCCACACAGACACATGGGTGCAGATAAAATTAGGCACAGGCACTTATCTCTCAAGGTGGATCCCTACTACCAAAAGCCTAAAACAGGTCTGCGTTCTGGCACCCACACTGTTCAATCTTTATGTAGCAGACTTAGCGGCTGCAGTCACTCTTACAAACTCGCACCCTCCAAAAATTGGGGACCTCGAGCTACCATGCCTCATGTGCACCGACAATCTTGTACTACTCATCCACACGGAGGTAGGCCTTCAGAGACTACTCAACGCCTCTCTGCTCTACACAACTACGAATTCCTTGAAAGCAAACTTTGGCAAAACACGCACACTGTCAAATAGGTCAAATCCATCAGCGAGAGCCTGATTTTGGGGTGAGACACGACTGGTCCACAAAGATAAGTAAAAATATTTTGGAGTCAGTGTTGACAAATTGGGGATCTTCGTGCATCAAAGGAAAAGCCTAATGGGAAAAAGTCTAGCCATAGTACTCTCACTAAAAAGACAAAAAACCCTTCTGAATGGGCCCTCATACATCCCCCTCTAACGGACTTGTGGAGGACCTCCATCCCACACAATGCCTTTAAGAAAGCAGCTAGGAAATCACTTAGGCTCCAGTCACTACTGGAGGACACAGCAGCCTTCTCACAGAGGTCTCACACCTGGATGACCCTGCACACCTACACGTCTTCAACACCACAGCCATAACTAGGCCAGGGCTTCTCAAAACAAATAAAGGATGACTTCTTAAAGTACCAACTTGGTCTCCTACCACTTGCCTTATATGCGGACCCCTGGTTGAGGGACGTAACCAACTCTATTTGACGCCTGTGCAGTGAGGACATGGAAGATCTCCTCCATGCCCTTTGTTCATGCAATCATCTTGCACTGGAACGAAAAGCCCTACTGAAGAGCAAATTTAATGAAAAATGCATACTGACAAGGTGACAAGCAGTAATGGCGTGCTTTGCACCTGGTGACCTACAGTTGAATTGTGCCTTGGCAAAGTTTCTACTGCAGGTGTCACAAAAGCAAGAGTTAAACGAGCAGCACTGCCCCCCTGTCGATCTAAAGGAGGCGGACAGGCTTAATGCCTGACAATGGACTACAATGGCATTAAGCGCTGCTCTACTCACACTGGAGCAATGCAAACTTTTTAAATAGCAACACTTAACCATCATTTAAAGCGAGCTCCTATGGAGCCGAACTGAAATGAATGAACAATGTTTTTTCTTTTTTTTCCTTTTTAAATAGTGCTTATCTATTTCATTTTTTTGTGTTATGGTTTTAAGTAACTAAACAATGAAATCTCTCTCTCTATGGGAATACAAATGCATTGTTAATGTGTCTGCGTGTGCCATCTTGTGCATGGGTGTGTTTCCCTGTATGATTGTGATTTCCCTGTCAGCTTGGCCTTGTGTGAGTGGTGATTTTGTGGGCTGGGTAAGTCTCTCTACTGGGCATGCTGGGGTGATGGGTGTCCATGCAGGTCTGTGATGGGTGTCCATGCATTGTTGTTGCATGCAGGGCTTGGTATTGGGATGGGTGGGTTGTGTTAGTGGGGTATATGTGAGGTGGTGGAGTGATGGTGGTGAGGGTAGGGGTAGGAGTTTGTGATGGCATGCAGGTAGGTTGGGTGGGATAAAGTAGTTAAGATTTGACTTACCAGAATCCAGTCCTCCTGCTACTCCTGCCAGGCCCTCAGGAGGAATGATCGCCAAGACTTGTTCCTTCCATGTTGTTAGTTGTGGGGGAGGAGGTGGGGGTCCACCACCAGTCATCTGTACTGCTACCTGGTGTCTTGCAACCAAGGAACGCACCTTCCCCCGTAGGTCGTTCCACCTCTTCCTGATGTCATCCCTGGTTCTTGGGTGCTGTCCCAAGGCATTGACCCTGTCCACGATTCATCGCCATAGCTCCATCTTCCATGCAATGGGCGTCTGCTGCATCTGTGATCCAAATAGCTGTGGCTCTTCCCAGATGATTTCCTCCACCATGACCCTTAGCACCTCCTCAGCAAACCTGGAGTGTCTTTGGGATGCTTTGGATGTGGTGTTTTTGATATGTGTGAGGATGTGTGGGGTGATGTGTTGGGGTGTATGCTCTGATGTGCATGAATGGTGTATGGGTGACGGTGTTCTGAGGCTCTGATTGAGTGGGTGCTCCTGGCTTGTCTCTCTCTGCCTAGCGTCTCTTTTTTCGCTGTGAGGGCTTTTGGGTAATGTGTGTGTGTGTTTTATAGTGTTGTGAGTGTGGTGTGTGTTTGTGTGACAGGTGTGTGTAGTTTGAATTGTCCATTGTGGTGTGGTTTTGTAAGTGTGTGTGTATTTTGAGTATGGCAGTGTGCACCGCCAATGTTTTACCATGATTAAAAGATCACAGCGGGGGTTCGTGGGTCGTGATACTTTGGGCGTATTCCTGTTGGCGTAACTGTGTGGGTTTTGCTATCACCAGTTTATCACTGACCTTTGGTGTGGCAGACTTGTGTGGGTGTCTGTATAGTGGCGGAATTCTCAGTGTAGGTCATAATACCCGTGGCGGAATACCGCTGCGATCATGGTATGTTGGCCCCCGTCAACACGGGGGTAGGCTGCATTTACCGCCAGGGTTGTAATGAGGGCCACAGTTTGTTGCTGACAATTCCATTGCTGTTGCTCGCTACCTCACTTCATACCTCACAAAATCAGAGAAAGCAGAGATGAAAGAAACATGGGAGGGGATTTCTGCAGAAAAATCTCTATTGAAGAAATTATACAGTTTCAGGTTGAAAATGCTCTCACATAGAGAGAGAAGCTAATTTGAGTGCTGTTGTAGGTTGACTTTAGCTAGTATGCTCTCAAAGTCTGGAAGAATTATTTAGTTTAGTATAGGCCTTGCCAACATGCGAAATAGAGGCTTAAAATCTTGCACAGGAATTCAGTACTTAGCAGAGTTTGATCGAGAAAGTACAGATATTGTGAAAAAAAATATGCTGGATACTTACTATCCAAGAAGAAGTCCACACCTAGAAAAAATGTGTCTTTACGAAATTCTGCAGCACTATACGCACAAAAATAATGTTGCAAAAATCATTGATGAAAGGTAATATGGTGTAGCTGATTTCAATGGTTGTTTGGTTTAAGATGCAAAAGGTAGCTTAATAAATAATAGAAAACTTACTTCGCGAACTGCTGAGAAAAAAGTATTTTTCTATTTAGCACTTCTCCAGCTATTCAACCCTTGGCTATATTCAATTCAATTCCACTTTATTTCAGTAAAAATTTACCATAAAAGCACAATACAACAACATTTAAGAATAAAATAAAATATAAAAGACAGTAACCTTTAAGTAAAACATTAAAATACAATATAAATTAACTATATATACAAATAAGACCCGAATCAATGCCTCAACTACTAAACAGCGGTGCATCACCTGATTATATGCTACTGTTTGTAAATTGTATATAGGTGTTTAAGCTATTAGGATGCAATTACCCATACAAATAATACACAACACTATAAATAACAGTTTAAAATTGTAAGTCTAAAATGCCAGATATCTTCAAAAAACTTTGCTAAAGAACATGCCACTGTCACATTTGGGCCTGATTTACAAATCCTAAGAGCTAGTAAGCGATTCCTAAGACCCATAGATTTGCATAGCGGCACAATCCAGCGAGCCTTCTGTTTAGAATATGCTGGACATTGAAAAAGAACATGAGCAGCACATTCATCAGTCCCACAGCCCATTGGACATAATTTAGAATGGTTATCAGACTTGGATCGTCTATAAGGTGCATAAGGGAAGAGACCCTGATCTGAATCTAATATAAAGTGCACGTGCAAATGGGGATAAGGTTGCTTCCATGTAATGCTCAAACTCGTAGTGGCATTTAATTTGTAAAAAACTGTTAGTCATACCTGAGGTAGGCACTCCTGCTAATTTGACTGATTGTACATTTAGCCAATAAGCATCTGAATGGCATTTTTTGGGGGGAAGGAAGGGTCTGTCCAATAACCTCCCAACTCAAGATCGGTAAGGGTTTTTTCGACGTAGGTACACCACCTGACTTTATTTGTAGTGCTAGTACTCATCAAGTCGCTCAGCCACGCTCAATACGGACAAAAAATGTCTGATGACCAAATCTGAACCCAATATATTAGCGGTCTTAAAGCAGCAATGTGCGCAATGGAGTGGAGATTTAAATCCATCCGAATTGGCAAGGTAGGAGTACTAGTAGGTACTTTTAGTAACATTTTTATAAAAGAATTTTCAGCTCTTTCTAGGTCCTCCAGATTGCAGCAGCCCCATAGGTCTGCTCCATATAGGGCTCCCCCCATTGCTTGAGCTTTATATATTTCCATGGCTGGGATAATGGCAAATCTGGAAGACCTGGCTGCATAGCTCAGAATACCCCCCGACTTCTGTTTTAGGCTCAAAGATGAATTTTATAGAGGAGCCTGCCATTTAAGCGAGTCCCTCAATTTGATCCCTAAGTAGTCAAAATCTCTGACTGTTTCTAATACACCACCCTCCAGGTATATGGATTTCTTCATGTGTCCCAAAATACCATATACTTGGTTTTGATTGAATTGATTACTAGACCATGATCTTTAAAAAAAAACATAAACTTTGTAAGCAAGTTAGAGAGACCAACGGCCATTTGAGATAAAAACAAGGTGTCATCTGCAAATAGCAAACATGGAGTCTTTAGCCTGCCTATTCTGGGAGCATCGCTGACACAGTCCAGAAGGTAGGGGATACATACGTTAATAAACAAGAGGGAGGGAGTAGGCCAGCACACACTCCTGCCTCACCCCTCGCAGTATAGGAATCTCAGTTGTTAACTCTCCTTTTGTCCCCCATCGAATTTTGGCATAGTTCTCAGAATACAGATCTTTACTTATATTTAACATAGGGCCCGGCACCCCCACTTTGCTCATAACCTCCCATAACTTGCAACGTGGGACAAGATCAAAGGCAGACTTCAGGTCTACAAACGCATCAAAAAGCTTCTTTGCGTCCGCATCCACCGTTTTCCATTTAATGGTAAGGAAGCGAAATACCTGATCAACTGTACTTATTTTGATCCTAAAACCCGCCTGTAGGTGACTAAGAGCTTGGTTATCTTCGATCCACTCTTTTAACCTGTTTAATACCTGGTAGCAGAAGATCTTTTGTAAGTTATCCAGAAGACTGATAGGTCTATAATTTCCCGGGATACCGCTCTCCCCTTTTTTGTGTATAGGGATGATAATTGCTCCCTTCCAGGACTGAGGATAAGTTCCACTTGCCAAGAAAGCGTTTGAAACCCTATTGACATAAGGACCCCAGAGGTTCAGGTCTGATTTAAACATGTCCGAGGGTATGCCGTCTAGCCCTGGCGCCTTTCCTGATTTTTGGGCCTTAATAGCAATCTTGGTTTCCTTCAAAGTGTAGGGTGTC
This sequence comes from Pleurodeles waltl, assembly GCF_031143425.1. Taxonomy (NCBI): domain Eukaryota; kingdom Metazoa; phylum Chordata; class Amphibia; order Caudata; family Salamandridae; genus Pleurodeles; species Pleurodeles waltl. Next base: position 652,569,040 of record NC_090443.1, on the reverse strand, counting down.
AAACTGGCCAAGGGAGAGGAAAGATGTAATGGTTCACCATAATTTGCAATGGCGCAGTCGGGCACGGATCCATACAACTCAGCAAAGTAACTAGACCAGATCTCTGGGGGAATATGACACTCCGGCCTGGAGTCTTCATTACGACCATTTCTGGCCACCAGGGACCAGAAACGTTTAGGGTCTGAGTCCCTGGCTGCCAGAGCAAGGTCTTTCCATGATGTCTCTTCCCAATGGTCTTTGCTGGACTTAAGTGTGGAAGCATAATCGTGCCTAGCGCAGATTATCTTGCCTCTATTTTTAAATCTTATCACTTTTATCAAGGAATTCTTATCCTTCCTGCATGCCTTGTCAAACCACCTATAGCCGGGATGAACTCCTGGGTGATTATTCTCCATAATGGTTTTGAAGAATAACTCTTTAAGGGTGGAGAAAAGGTCTGAGTGTAGGTTCATAACCTCATTTGGGGTGTGTGAGGAGGAGCCATCAAATAACAGATGGGTAGATACTAGGACACACACTTTACCCCATAATTTATGAGAGTTTCTAAAGTACTCCCATCTCACCACCCACTTGTTAGTAGGCATCTCCGGAACTTTGTGGGCTGCGTGGTCAGAGTGAACCTCTGTGCTTAAGAAGAGCTGTCTATCGTACATTACTAGAAGAGAGTGTGGTCACTGGTGTATTGATTTCCCACCATCACATCCTTTATGAGGTGCCAAATCCTCATGTCAATAAGTACAAGATCTAAAATACTACTATATGATCCTCTAAAAAAAGTAGCTTTTGCAGGGTTGTCTGAGGGAAAACGCCTGTTGCCTGGGTGAAGACCGTAGGATATCATAAGGTCAATAATCTGGAGAGCCCTGTTACTGATTTTAGGGTGCTTCATCTGAGTTGAATAAGGGGGGATATTCCTTATAGAATCTTCTAACTGTGTAACCTCAGAGAAGACTGAATCGGGCTCGATAGACGCATTAAAATCCCCAGCTACAATGATGTAATGTGTTGGGTGGAAGTCCAGCACATGAGAATTCAGCATCTGGATAGTTGGAGACAACTGATTGGGAAGATCCGGTCTATTATAAATGTTGATACACAACACTGATGAACCTTGGTTGGGCTGTATGGATATAGCCAGAATATCAGGCGAATCCACGTGCATTTCCTTGGCTCTATCCACCTCAGATCTTCTTATCCAGGTGATAAGGCCCCCTGCTGCCCTACCGGCAGGATACTGTTTAGCTTCCTTAAAAAAAGAACAGAACCCCTGCTAAACACATCGAAGGGGGCCCAGGTTTCCTGAAACAAACAAAGATTAAATTCGTCTATGCGCTCCCCCCAGTCAGCATCAGCTGATTTATTACGAATTCCAGCCACATTACAGAACAAAAACTTCATCACTAAAGATTCAGTAAAACAAGGACCTTCATGGGAATTAGCTGAGATATTAGTCTTAGCAGAGTTCACCACAAGATTTACTGTTGCCATGATATCATTGGTAAGTGGTATCATGTTCCTTGGAGCCACAGGTTCCAAAACTGGCCGACGCCCACACTACCTACCTCCCTAGTGCGGGTCACGACCAGTGGCCGACACCAGGGAGGGGGTTAATATTTATTTATTTTTATTTTTGTCCCTGGGAGACACGGAAGCTCTATCGCGTCTCCCCCCGCCCCCCACCCGCCCCTTTGTGACGTTACAATGTTGATTTCCCCAGCGGAGCAGGAAGCAGCCTTGCGGCCGCTTCCTGCTCCAATGGGGAAAACAGCCTTCCCCACATTCGGGAAGGCCTTGTAAGAAAGGGGAGAGTCTCCCCTTTCTTACGAGGCCTTCTGAAAGTGTTTACAGGTACGCACTTTGCAAAAAACAGCTCTATTTTCTGTCAAAAAATGGGATGTGTCCACGTTGTGTTTTGGGGCATTTCCTGTTGCGGGCGCTAGGCCTACCCACACAAGTGAGGTATCATTTGTATCGGGAGACTTGGGGGAACATAGAATAGCAAAACAAGTGTTATTGCCCCTTATCTTTCTCTACAATTTATCTTTCCAAATAGAAGAGTGTGTGTAAAAAAGACGTCTATTTGAGAAATGCCCTGCAATTCACATGCTAGTATGGGCACCCCAGAATTCAGAGATGTGCAAATAACCACTGCTCCTTAAAACCTTATCTTGAGCCCATTTTGGAAATGCAAAGGTTTTCTTGATACCTATTTTTCACTCTTCATATTTCAGCAAATGAATTGCTGTATACCGATTATAGAATGAAAACCAACTGCAGGGTGCAGCTCATTTATTGGCTCTGGGTACCTAGGGTTCTTGATGATCCTACAAGCCCTTTATGTCCCTGCAACCTGAAGAGTCCAGCAGACACCACGGTATATTGCTTTAAAAAATCTGACATCGCAGGAAAAAGTTACAGAGTAAAACAAAAAGAAAAATGGCTGTTGTTTTCAGCTCAGTTTCAATATTTTTTTATTTCAGCTGTTATTTTCTGTAACCTTGTAGGATCTACACAAATGACTCCTTGCTGAATTCAGAAATGTTTATCTTTCCGGGATCCAGCATTGGTTTCACACCCATTCCTGTCACTAACTGGAAGGAGGCTGAAAGCACCAAAAATAGTAAAAATGGGGTATGTCCCAGTAAAATGCCAAATTTGTGTTGAAAAATGTAGTTTTCTGATTCAAGCCTGCCCGTTCCTGAAAGGTGGGAAGATGGTGATTTTAGCACCAGAAACCCTTTGTTGATGCCATTTTCAAGGAAAAAAACACAAGCCTTCTTCGGCAGCCCTTTTTTCCCATTTTTTGGGAAAAAATGAAATTTTCACTGTATTTTGGCTAATTTCTTGGTCTCCTCCAGGGTAAACCACAAACTCTGGGTACCATTAGAATCCCTAGGATGTTGGAAAAAAAGGACGCAAATTTGGCGTGGATAGCTTATGTGGACAAAAAGTTATGAAGGCCTAAGCACGAACTACCCCAAATAGCCAAAAAAGGGCTCAGCCCTGGGGGGAAACGGCGCAGCAGGTAAGGGGTTAACACCCTTATTTGTTTTAGGGGGAAACAGTCAGTCAATATCTGATACAACAGCCAAATAGTCCATCTCACATAAAATGGATCTCTCAAATGAAGGATCATATTCCTTCGTTGGGGCCACACAAGAAGTTTCTTCACAGAAGGCCGGAAGCCCAGGGCCCTTATAAGGAATCGTAGGCTTCAAAGTGAGAGGAAAAATCGTCCCCAAAGGGCTATTCACAGGCCAGCTACCACTGAGAAAAATGTTTGTTCCCTTCCACGTGGAGTTCCGGGCTTCCATGGAGAGCAGGCCCTTTACCAGATGAGGGCTAGCAAGATTTTGAGGGTCATTCCAACCTCGGCGGTCGGTGTTAAAGCGGCGGCAAAACCGCTAACAGGATGGCGGTTAAAAAAATGGAATTCCGACCTTGGCGGAAACCGCCAACAGAGCCCGCCACTTTAACACACCGCCCGCCACGGCGGGACAGACAAACAGTGCAGCGGTCACCGCCAACAGACAGGTGGGAGACAATGTACCGCCCACCCTATCACAACCCACCAATCCGCCACCTTTTCCGGGGCGGTAGCCCCGCAGATAAAAACACGGCGGAAACAGCCATTTCAAACGGAAAACGCTCACCTCCATACACCCCACGAGGAATCTGGACAGCATGGAACCTGAACTCCACATCGTCCCAGCGATTGTCTTCCTGCTCCTCTACCAGGAGCATGAACGCCGGCTCAGAAGACAACGGTGAGTACTGCACCTATGACACAGGGGAGGGGGGAGGAAAAAAATTACGGGGACACACATATGCGACACACCCACCATCACCCTCACCCACTACAACACACACATCAATGCATAGCAACACATCACAGTTACCCCCCCAAACCTCCCGGAAGAATGCAAAGACAAAAGGAAATGATTATAAACTTTGGAATATATTGTATGACTGAGTATAAAATATATCACACATCTAAAACTTTATATACATAAATTGTCAAGTCCGATATGTGTATCAGGCATTGTTCGTGGGCCACTGGGCCCAAATCACATGGGCAAAGCCCACACAGGATACCTGACTCCAACGGAGAGAACACTGCAGGGGCATCAGATAGGAAAACTACAGGCACCTCAGTGGGGAGGGGAGGGGGGGCACCTCAGCCAGATGAGTCCACGACGCCAGATCCACCAGGGGCCTCCCTAGCCACTGTTCCATCCTGGGGAGTGCAAAGCCACAGTCTCTCAAGTCTCTACAGTGGGTGGCTTGCCCACTGTGCCATCCTGGGGAGTGCAAAGCCACAGTCTCTCAAGTCTCTACAGTGGGTGGCTTGCCCACTGTTCCATCCTGGGGAGTGCAAAGCCACAGTCTCTCAAGTCTCTACAGTGGGTGGCTTGCCCACTGTGCCATCCTGGGGAGTGCAAAGCCACAGTCTCTCAAGTCAATATCAGTATCCACTGGTACTGGAGGGGGACTAGTGCCCAGAGTGCTTCGTGCAGCCCTGCCCGACACAGATGCAGGCCAACCCCTTCCGCCAATGGGCCAGCGGTGCTTGAGATGAAGTGCCTAGCGGAGCGGTGCTTGAGATGAAGTGCCCAGTTCAGCGGTGCTTGAGACGGCGGTGCCCAGCGGAGCGGTGCTTGAGATGAAGGGCCCAGTTCAGCGGTGCTTGAGACAGCGGTGCCCAGTTCAGCGGATCAGCCCATGGCTTGGAGGTCATTCGCCACCTGACCTGTGGCTGGCTGCGCCTTCCTGCCCACCTGGGATGGGCCTGGTGGGGCCCTCCTGGGCTGCAGTACCGGGCCTGTTGGGGTCCTCCTGCCCACCTGGGATGGGGCATGCGGGGCCCTCCTGCACAGCTGGGCTGCTGGCGGTCTTGTCGGGCATGCTGCCCTTCCCAGCCTTCCCTGGTCGCCTGTGGCCCTTCCCCACCTTTCGCGGTGTGCCAGGTGGCACAACACTCCCTGCCGGAGCCATGTTAGGGATTTTGGTCCCAGGTGTTTTAGGCCTCTCGCGCCGGGCACTGACAATCTTCACATGCTTTTGCGGCGGAGGGCTGACCGTGCCTTGGCTCCCTACTGAGCTGTCTGCCCTTGAGGGTGGGGGACTCCACAGTCCAAGACAGACTGTCTTCACAGGGCCCGCTGTTGTGGTGGCTGAGGTGCTGACTGGAGTCTTTTTAGATGGACGGGGTGGGGGAGTTGTTGGGAAGAGGTCAAGTTTGGAAAGGAAAATAAGTTTAGTAAGAGAGGGACGGGTAGGTGTAGTAGGTTTGGGAGTGGAGGAAGAGGTTGTGGTTGTAGGAGTTTGAAGTCTGGTGTCTTTGGGTGCAGGTGCTTGGGCTGGAGGCTGTTGTGAGGTGGATGGCTGTTGGGTGGGTGGCTGCCTGCGTTTGTGTATCTTGGAAGAGGGGGTGACAGACACACTGGGAGAGGACACTGGGGACGTGTGAATGGTAGTGGGGGTGGTGACTGCACGTGTGCGGGGGGTTCTGGTGGGTGTGCTGGTGATGGACGTAGTGGCTGAAGATGTTGTGCATGCAGGTGTGAGTGGAGACGTGACAGGGAGGGAGGAGGGAGACGAGGAGGAGGGGGACACAGTGGAGGCAGTGGGTGTTGGTATGTCTGTATGTGGATGTTGCTTGTGTGAATGCTTGTGTGATGTGTGGTGCTTATGTCTGGATGAGCTTCCCTTGGGTGTTGAGGTGTGTGCAGGCTGGTCTGATGGTGTGTCTGGGGTAGGCAGAGGTACAGGGGATTGGGTCTGGGTGGAGGAAGTTGGAGGGGGAAGGCTAGAGACAGGGACAATTGCTGCCATCAGTGTTGAGGCCAGAGTGTTGAATGATCGCTGATGGGCAGCCTGACCAGAATGAATGCCCTCCAGGTATGCATTACTCTGGTGTTGGTATGTCTGTATGTGGATGTTGCTTGTGTGATGTGTGGTGCTTATGTCTGGATGAGCTTCCCTTGGGTGTTGAGGTGTGTGCAGGCTAGTCTGATGGTGTGTCTGGGATAGGCAGAGGTACAGGGGATTGGGTCTGGGTGGAGGAAGTTGGAGGGGGAAGGCTAGAGACAGGGACAATTGCTGCTATCAGTGTTGAGGCCAGAGTGTTGAATGATCGCTGATGGGCAGCCTGACCAGAATGAATGCCCTCCAGGTATGCATTACTCTGGTGTTGGTATGTCTGTATGTGGATGTTGCTTGTGTGAATGCTTGTGTGATGTGTGGTGCTTATGTCTGGATGAGCTTCCCTTGGGTGTTGAGGTGTGTGCAGGCTGGTCTGATGGTGTGTCTGGGATAGGCAGAGGTACAGGGGATTGGGTCTGGGTGGAGGAAGTTGGAGGGGGAAGGCTAGAGACAGGGACAATTGCTGCCATCAGTGTTGAGGCCAGAGTGTTGAATGATCGCTGATGGGCAGCCTGACCCGCACTTCACAGGTCAGGCAGTCGCCATTTCAAGGGCCCACATGCCTTATTTTCTACTGCGTCACACATACCTAGGCCTTGCATCGACACTCATACAAGCCATTCAATGCATTGGGAATCGTGTTATGTACAAGCTGTGGTTACGTACCTGTGGGTTGTTTGACTCTGTGCTCGCTGTTATCCTTCATAGGCACCGTCTGCTGCGACATGCGAGGAGATGGAGAAATCTTCCCGTGTACAGACCGCTGGTGGACCTGTCGACAATGGAGGAAAGACATGTCATACTGACATACAGGCTTGACCGAGCCACTATACAGGAACTATGTACCCAGTTGGAGCCAGACCTGATGTCACCAATCCGCCAACCCACAGGGATCCCCCCTCTAGTGCAGGTGCTGTCAGTACTCTATTTCCTAGCAAGTGGGTCATTTCAAACAACAGTGGCTATATCATCAGGGATGTCCCAGCCCATGTTTTCCAAGGTGTTGTCCAGAGTGTTGTCTGCCCTGCTCAAACACATGCAGAGCTACATTGTCTTCCCTGAGGTGGGGGATTTGGCTACAGTGAAGGCTTATTTCTATGCCCTTGGACATATACCCAACATCATTGGTGCCATTGATGGGACACATGTTGCTTTGGTCCCCCCAAGCCGGAGAGAACAGGTGTACAGGAACAGGAAGAGTTATCATTCCATGAATGTCCAGATGGTGTGTTTGGCTGACCAGTACATCTCCCATGTTAATGCCAAGTTCCCTGGGTCAGTGCATGACGCGTACATCATGCGGAATAGCAGCATCCCTTACGTGATGGGTCAACTCCAGAGGCACCGTGTGTGGCTAATTGGTGACTCTGGTTAACCCAACCTGTCATGGCTACTGACCCCAGTGAGGAATCCCAGGACAAGGGCAGAGGAACAGTACAATGAGGCCCGTGGGAGAACTAGGAGGGTGATAGAGCGGACCTTCGGTCTCCTGAAGGGCAGGTTTAGGTGCCTCCATATGACTGGTGGATCCCTAATGTACTCACCAAAGAAGGTGTGCCAGATCATCGTGGCCTGCTGTATGCTTCACAACCTGGCTTTGCGACTCCAGGTGCCTTTTCTGCAGGAGGATGGTCCAGATGGTGGTGTTGTAGCAGCTGTGGAGCCTGTGGAGAGTGAAGAGGAGGAAGGCGAAGAGGACGACATAGACAACAGGAACACAGTAATACACCAGTATTTTCAATGACACACAGGTAAGAATCCACACCGGCATATTACATATACTTAACCCCTACTACCTCTCTACTGTCTGTCCTTTTCCCCCAGTGTATGGTAACTGAGTTGTGACTTTCCCTTCCGATTTCAGAGATGTGGGCCCCACTGCGTGACATCTGCTTTATTTCCCCATGGACTACAGCTGTGTGACATTGGTATGTTGGCATCACAATGTGTATATGCCATTTGGCACGGTAATGTCTAATACATTTGTACAAAATCCCAGCCAGACTCCAGATTGTTTTATGCAATAAGTGTGTTTATTACAGTGCTCAAAATTGGTGGGTGGTTGCACATCGTTGAGGTGTGATGGTGGAGGATTGTCCATGGCAGAGTCCAGACTATCAGTATCACAGGTACATTGTCCAGATGCCTGTGGAAAGTGGAGCAGGGGCAGTGTAAGGTTGGACAGGGTGTCAATGTGGGACAGTGGGATGACAATCAGGGAGGTATCCTTTGCTGGCGGGGGTCTTGGCCTCTTACTCTGTCTTCTTCCTGGATCTCAGGGCCCAATTGTGGGTGGTTCTCCTTCTGCAGGGGGTGGGGTTCTGGTGGCCTGTTGGTCTTGTGTCGGGGCCTCCTGTCCACTCGCGCCGGCGGAGGTGGTAGGCAGTTCTTGGTCCATGCTAGTGTCAGGGGCCCTTTGTGGTGCAACAGTGTCCCGCAATGTGGTAACTACCTGATTCAGAGCCACTACGATGGTGCCCATGGCGGTACTGATGTTTCTTAGTTCTTCCCTGAACCCCACATACTGTTGCTCCTGCAGAAGCTGGATCTCCTGAAACCTTGCCAGGACCGTGGCCATCATCTCCTGGGAGTGGTGGTATGCTCCCATGATGGAGGAGAGGGCCTCGTGGAGGGTGGGTTCCCTGGGCCTGTCCCCCCCCTGTCGCACAGCAGCCCTCCCAGTTCCCCTGTTTCCCTGTGCCTCTGTCCCCTGGACTGTGTGCCCACTACCACTGCCCCCAGGTCCCTGTTGTTGTTGGGGTGGTGGGTTGACCTGGGTGCCCTGTAGGGGTGGACACACCGCTGATTGACGTGTCCTGGGGACAGAGATATGGGCCCGCTGGGTGGGTGCTGTGCTGGTGTTCCCAGAGGGGGGAAGGTCTGCTGTGGCCTGTGGCTGTCTGAGGGGAACCGACTGTCCAGAGGTCCCCGATGGGCCGGGCTGGTCATCTAGATCCAGGGAGACAGAGGTGCTGTCATCACTGTGGGCCTCTTCTGGGGGTGGAGTGGACATTTGTGGACCCTCCTGCGCGGTGACGTGGCGTTCGGGTCCTGCAGGGGTATAAAGGGATGGTTATTGCTTCTGTGTGTGCCATAGCGTGCAATGGGTGGGTGCCCGTGTACCCCTGTGTTTGCATTCCTGTGTGGGGGCTTTTGTGATGGTGGTTTGGGGCGGGGGATGGGTATGTGCAGTGGGCATGCTTAGGTGATGGGTGTCCATGCTTTGTGGTCGCATGCAGGGCTTGGTGTTGGGATTGGTGGGTTGTGAGGGTGAGACATTTGCAAGGAGTAGGTGTGATGGGGGTGGGGGTGAGGGTGGGGGTACGGGTTGGCATGCTGGTGTGGTTGGGAAGATGAAGTAGTTAAGATTTGACTTACCAGAGTCCATTCCTCCGCCTACTCCTGCGAGGCCGTCAGGATGCAGGATCGCCAAGACCTGCTCCTCCCATGTTGTAAATTCTGGGGGAGGAGGTGGGGGTCCTCCGCCAGTCTTCTGCACCGCGATGTTGTGCCTGGATATCATGAAACGCACCTTCCCCCGTAGGTCGTTCCACCGCTTCCTGATGTCGTCCCTATTTCTTGGGTGCTGTCCCACAGCGTTGACCCTGTCCACTATACTGCTCCATCTTCCTGGCAATGGTGGTGTGCTGCACCTGTGTCCCGAAGAGCTGTGGCTCTACCCGTACAATTTCCTCCACCATGACCCTGAGTTCATCGTTAGAAAACCTGGGGTGTCTTTGCGGTGCCATGGGGTGGTTTGGGTGATGTGTGGGGTGGATTGTGTGGTGCTAAGTGTGGTGATGTGTATTGGTGTGTAGTTTGAAGTGCGTGGTAATATTGCTGGGTGACAGTGAATTGCGCGTCTGGGTGCTCGGGTCTCTTTTCTCTGTGCGTGTTCACGAATCTCTAGGAGTAGGGGTTTGTGGGTGTGTGTTTTATATTGTATTGGATGTGTGGGAGTGGTGTGTGTATGTGTCTCAGGTGTGTGTATTTCGATTTATCCAATGTGGCTGTGTTTAGTAAGAGTGTGTGTATTTTGAGCGCGGCGGTGTGTAACGCCAATGGAATACCGCGGTTGAAAGACCGCCGCGTGGATTCGTGTGTCGTGATAGTGTGGGCGTATTTCTGTTGGCGAGACGTTGGAGGTTTGGTCATCGCCAGTTTCTCGCTGGCCTTTGGTGTGGCGGACTTTGTGGATGTCTGTATTTTGGCGGTTTGACTGTTGTGGGTCAGAATGACCGTGGCGGTTTACCGCGGCCGCTGCGGTGTTGTGGCAGTCTTCTGCACGGCGGTAAGCGCCTTTTACCGCCGAGGTTGTAATGACCCCCTTTGTCTTATAACATCGCAGCACCCTTGGTTGCTGCTGAATCGGTCAGCCGATAATATTTCAGAGTGGATAATGGAACCACAATGCCTAGTGTGGCATAACCAGCGTGAGGCCCTATTTATGAATGAGGATTTGTCTACCCGAGTGTTAGGGGGTAATGGGGGTACGTTACACATATAAATGGGCTGGCCATTGTTGGAACATGTACGGTGACCATAAGCAGTCGTCGAATCCCACTCTAGTTCCACACGTGAATGTTGCCCCAATGGAACTTTAACAGACCCCCTGAAACATGGTGCATTAGCAGGCTTGACTAGAGGAGCTCCAGGGGCATAAGCATGCCTTTTGAGATGACAAGAGCCACTTGTGTTTGACACGGTTCCAAGGGGTGAGGGGAGCCGGGCATTCAAAGGGGCCACCTCCCCCTCAAAGATATGAGAAGAGGCCCTCCTCAGGCCAATAGATCTGAGAGTATTAAGTATTTCTGCCATTAGTGATTTCATCTCTCCCACTTCCTTTTTCAGGCCGATCACTAAAGGAACCAGATCCTCCTTCGGCGAGATGCTAGAGGCTCCAGGAAGAGGTTGATTAACATGTCGCAGGGATGAGGAGGGACCTCCTTGGTCGTGCGTATGATCCTGATGTTCCAAAGGAAGAAAAGCAATTGGTACAAGGAATTTCATGAATAATCGCACTTTCTAAGGGAGCTTCCAGATTGTAATGGGCTGAGATGGATGTTGGCAGGCTTGCGTTTGTGCTGCCGTCCTGAGATACCAACCCATGCGGAGGGACTCCATTAGCTTGAATATTGCTCTTACAAGGTCTGGCAGTCAAGAATGGAGTGATGATGCCATTTTTTGGTCCCTTCTGCAGGATTTTCTCCTTTTTGTTTAAAATGGATTCTACCTCTTCAATCAATGTGTTGATTTCGTTAACTACACAATTGGAGAGAGGATACGGGGTTTGAAGAAGCTTTGGTATCTTTGTTTGAGTGGGGCCTGACCGGGGCTTCCTTTTGCCTTCCACTTCCCCATTGAATATATTGTAAAACCGCACAGCAGAAATAATAACACTGAACAGTTACAGAGACCTTCAGGAATCCTACCTTGGAGCTCAGAGGGGTGGCCCGTCCCTGCCTCAAGACAGTCTCAGACTGGCGCGGATGGGCCCGCCCTTGGCCCGCGCAGCAGGGCTACACGGCGTGCTTTTGAGGGCCTGCGTTCAAAGTCCAGCCCTCAAAGCAGCAGGGATCCTGGGACAACGAGTCCCACCAGGAAACGGGTCGGGTGGTGGCACAGCAAAGCAGCGGGGCGAAGCAGCGTGCTTTTGAGCGCCCACGTTCGGGGTCCAGCCCCCAAAACAGCAGAGATCCTGGGACAACGAGTCCCACCCGGAAACAGGTCAGGTGGCGGCACAGCAAAGCAGCGGGGCTACGCAGCGCACTTTTGAGCGCCTGTGTTCAAAGTCCAGCCCCCAAGCACCAGGGATCCTGGGACAATGAGTCCCACCAGGAAACAGGTCGGGTTGCGGCACCCTTGGCTATAAAAGATACCATAGAGTGTCCAATATTTCTGAACTACCCGAAAAGGTTAAATTAAGAAATCAAACAAGGAGAAATTATTGCTATTGAGATAGCAAAAGAGTGTTCTCAAAGCAGTCAGAGTTCAGGACCTCTCAGTCAAGATCCCCTTGGACAGTCCAAAATTGAAAATGAAGTTGCCATAGCGATGAATGAAATGGAGACAACAATGCAACAAGCAAGGGAAGTCTGGGTAGAGGCCTTTAACCAGCCTAGTGTCATTTCCTGATGCAAAACATTCTATACCACATGACTCCTGTATTATAAAAGACAGGAGTCATGCCCACCACCCCAATAGTCAGCACAGGGGACAAGGGTCCCCTGGGCATGGCCATTACACCCAGTGACATGTAGGAGGGCCAATTTCAGGGCCCCCAATGGCAAGATTTTCCTCTACTTACCTGGGGTGGTGTCCCCCATCCTCTGGTGTCCTTCTGGTGTGGGTGGGGGTGTTCCTGGGGATTGGGTTGGGTACCTGTAGGCTCTTTCCATGGTGTGTGACCATGGAAATGCAGGTCCCCTCATGCCTGCCCTTACCCAGGCTTTAAATAATGGTAAAAAAGTAAGCTTAGGACCATTATTTAGGCCCTCCTCCCCGTGCAACTTTTTTGCACAGGAGGATAAATGAGGCACTAGAGACTTTGAATCATTTTTTGGATGGGAACACCTACCTTGCATCTCATTGACCCAAGGTGATTTCATGCATTTAAAAAATGACTTTAACTCCAATATTTGATGCTAGACAGGTCTAGCATCAATATATAAATGTTAGGTTTGCACTGAATTTACATAAAAAAATGACACTAATGCAGCAGAAAACATAAATATGCCCCTCGGTATCTTAGAAGAAGAGAGGGTACCTATTGATGACATGGATTAGTTATTCATGGGACCATAATTGTGACAAGTGTTCCTTTTCTTCAAAAAGAGACACACATCCGGAAAGATTTACCTACATAACTCTACCAGCTAGTAAAACTGTCAGTTTTGACAAAATGCTTAAATATGCATCACAGAACAATACCTGCACAAAAAACAAGTCAGATCTGCTATCAAGTTGATTATAAGAAACACTTGCAAATATATCATCTTAATGCTACAGCAATGCAATGCAGAAGGAACTAAATTAGAAACTCATAATACTAATTTTAAAGCTGGACAAATCTCAAATTCTGGTAAAACATATAGCTGTACAGCCATTATTTTAAATAAAGGAGTAAATGTTACATCTGGACATTACACCATCAACATAAAAAACAACTGGATGAATAGAATATAATGATAGCAAACTTATATTTAAGCAGAGATCACCATATAAACTGCCAAATTCATAACTTCTCTTTCTTGAACCAAAATTCGAAGGAGGAAAAGTACTGGCAAAATGGAATATTACACCTCTAGGACTTGTAATGCGATGATAAGACATCATACTAACTAACAAGATTAATGTCTTTATAAGGCATTGTAAATCTTCAAATCTTCTTACTCTTGGAAGGAAACCGCACATATTACTAAACCAGAAATAGAGATCACAAAGTTTGAACCACGGCAAACATCTACAGAAGATAAAAAGGAAGACTACTAAACTTCTGTTTGAATAACAGCTGGAAAATCATACAAATAATAGCACCACTGAAATACTCTACTCTTGTTTAATGGATTACGGGAATTTAAGACATCATGTGGCCTACCAAAGGTCTTTATGCACCTTTTAACTACTTCTATGACTCACACACATTAATTATTTATAACACTATAATATACTTTATATCATGTAACAAGTAAAGCTAAAAGAGTTTGGTAAATATTTGTAGTGAGTGTCATATATAGTAATGTTATTTTTAAACAATGTGCTATGTAGTTATGTTTTTTTTTTTCACAGTCCATATGACTGGTCGTTTCCCCCACTGTTCAAGAATGAGTATCTATATGTACTTTTGTATAGTAAAATAGTGTAGAAGCCGCAAACAATGGACAAGGGAACAAGCCATGCTTAAAAAATATTTGTAATTTCCATGACCTGACATATTTTTTGAGTTTTGTTATCACCAATAACTCTTTTATTACAGGTTGTGAATATTTAATGTATAACTGTTAGAAATGGGGTCTTTGGTTGGCAGTCAGGTTACACCCTGTCATAGCAAGGTCACTCACTGTAGTCAGGGTACGTCACACACAATCCAAATTATTCTGGGTCCACCCTCTGGTAGCTTGGCACTGAGCAGTCAGGCTTAAAATGGAAGGCAATGTGTAAAGTTTTTGTGCAATAAATCATGCAATAACACATTGGAAACACTACAGAAAGACAACACACAGGTTTAGAAAAATATATTTACCTGATAAAAAGCAGGTCAAAACGATCAGGATTTGATAAGTATATATCAAAATATATCTGTTAAAAGTAATAAATAGAGTCTTTAGTTCTTCAAAAACAATAAGTGTCACTTGCAAGCACAAAGTACCTGGGCCCGTATTTATACTTTTTGACGCTAAACTGCGCTAACGCAGTTTAGCGTCAAAAATTTTTGCGCCGGCTAACGCCATTCTGAAGCGCCATGCGGGCGCCGTATTTATTGAATGGCGTTAGCCGGCGCAAGCAGACCGGCGCTGCCTGGTGTGCGTGGAAAAAAAACACGTACACCAGGCAGCGCCGGCGTAGGGAAAAATGGCATTAGGGCGTCTTAAAAATGGTGCAAGTCAGGTTGACGCTAAAAAATCGCCTCCACCCGATTTGCGCCATTTTTAACGACGCCCAGACTCCATTTACATGACTCCTGTCTTAGTAAAGACAGGAGTCATGCCCCCTTGCCCAATGGCCATGCCCAGGGGACTTCTGTCCCCTGGGCATGGTCATTGGGCATTGTGGCATGTAGGGGGGCACAAATCAGGCCCCCCTATGCCACAAAAAAAATATAAAAAAAAAAAAAATTATACTTACCTGAACTTACCTGAATGTCCCTGGGGTGGGTCCCTCCATCCTTGGGTGTCCTCCTGGGGTGGGCAAGGGTGGCAGGGGGGGTCCCTGGGGGCATGGGAGGGCAGCTGTGGGCTCATTTTGAGCCCACAGGTCCCTTAACGCCTGCCCTGACCCAGGCGTTAAAAAGCGGCACAAATGCAGGTTTTTTTGACCCGCCCACTCCCGGGCGTGATTTTTGCCCGGGAGTATAAATACGACGCATTTGTGTAGCAGTCATTTTTTTGGACGGGAACGCCTACCTTGCATCTCATTAACGCAAGGAAGGCGTTCACGCAAAAAAATGACGCTCTTTACTCCTACTTTGTCGCTAGACGCGTCTAACGGCAAAGTATAAATATGGCGTTAATTTTGCGCCGAATTTGCGTCGAAAAAAACGACGCAAATTTGGCGCAAACGAAGTATAAATATGCCCCCTGGTTTGCATCTAAATTATCCACATGGGACCTCGGAGGAGGAGATGCATGGAAAACGGGGAAGTGTGCGTCGGTTTCTCCTGGTGCACACAGACGATGCGTCAATGCTTTTCCATGCAGCAAGGGCTTTGCGTTGATTTCTGGCACGCAGGCTTGTATCCTCTTCAGGTTGTGGGGTATTTGGGAACCCCAGGGATGATGCAGAGAAATCCTTGATGTACAGGGACAATTCCGAGGAGCTGCGTCGATCAGGTGGGCAATGCTGGGAAATTTCTGTCACACAGCAGGCACAGGAAGTTGGGCTGCGTCGTTCCGGCTCGGGGATGCATCAATCCAGTGGGTCGTGTGTCAAAGTTCCGGTCGCAATGCTGGAGCTGCATCGATCTCCACTCGGGGAGCCGGGCTGCGTCATTCCGGTTCGGTGACGCAGTGATTTTCTCATCACAGGGCAGGCTGTGCATCGATTCCGGCAGGCCGTGTGTTGATTTTAGCTGCACAAGGAGTTCTTTGAAGAGATGAAGTCTTTTTGGCCCTGAGACTTCAGGAAACAGGAGGCAAACTCAATACAAGCCCTCGGAGAGCATTTCTCTTTTTTTTTATTTTTTTTATTGAGCAAATATACAGCGTAAAAATTAAGCAAGATGATATTCAAATAGTTAATAACAATGTTGGGTGCCTGAATGCCTGAAGTACATTTACAGACAAGAGAAAAAAAGAAGCAAAGACAGAAGAAAAGAAGCCTTGTCAGCTGAGCCATGGTAACATTGATATTATCCTGCGTTCTGCTACTAAGCCAGCCTTTCACCTTATGATACAACAATAATCTTTAAAAAATCTTATATTACCAGACCTTATTATTCTATTTCGAAAGCTGAACCCCACAGGCACTTGAACTTGCAGGGTGCCCCTATTCGTTGCGCATAAAGTTTTACATTTTTGTCTCCCAAGCCCTATAGGTCAGGGAAATAGGTGATTTCCATGCTTGAAGAATTAGAGGTTTGGCAATCAGTGATGCTATAAATAAAATCTGTTTCCCCCGAATGGTTAGCATGGAGTGGAAAGAGGTACCAAACAGGGCCCCCATAGCGTGAGGGGCAAGTACCACTCGTACCTCTGCACTGATCCACTGAAAGATTCTATCCCAAAACTGTATAAGCTTACGGCATGAAAAGCCCATATGGAGCCAGTCCCCCTGAATATTGTTGCATCTTAGACAAAAACCTGAGTATCTGAATAGACTTTTTTGATCTGCGCTGGACTGAGATACAGCATCCATTTTGAAAAGAAAGCCATTCCCCTGAAATTTGCCCTCCTTATAGCTTTATACAAAATGCTATTGTACTTCCTCCATGTTTGCAGATCTATTTTGCACCCAGTGGTGTTTTCAATTTTTGTCAGAAAACGAGGAACTACTCGTGATGCTCCCTGCGAGCTCAAAATCCGATACCAATTGCCTATCCCCTTCTGGTTCCCATAAAATGCCTGAGATATTGTGGAGAAAGATAGGTCAAGTAGTGAAAAGCAGAGAAACAGAAAATGCACAATTTGAAGGTAGGCAAATCTAAGAATGTCTGGAATTGGTACTTCACCCTGACATTGTGTCCAAGTATTAATTTTTTACCCAATTTGAAAATCAGAAAATCTGGTAAACCCCAGTTCTGCCCATTGCCTAACCTGGCTTGGAGTCATTTAGTCTCATCATTCCTGAATCGACAAGCGATATTGCTGGATGAAACATGGGGACTTGGTAGTTCTGAAAAAATTGCAGAAGCCTAGCACAGATGGAAATAGGGACTTTGTAACTGGTAAGTGTGGGCTGTCATGGAAATTTTAAGAAATGGTGCAAGCTGGCAACTATGTTCTGTTAGCATAGCTTTCAGGTAGACGTTGAGATTAGGAGAGGAAGCTACTCTAATATCCCAGTCCACAAGTGCAGCTTCATAGTAAATCTTGAAATGTGGTAGAGATAGCCCTTCCTCTTCGACAGAAAGAGAGAGAACTTCAAGTTTTGCCCTTGGTATCTTATTAGCCCATGGAAACTGCTGAATTATCGTTTGAAGATCCTAAAAACACTTTTCAAAATCACACTGGAGAAAATGAATAGAAAGAGGGGAAGGATCATCATTTTGACCAATGCTACATGTCCAATAATTGACAACAATGAAGCTTGCCATTTCTGTAGTAGCTGTTGAGCTTTCTTAAAAGTAGAATCATAATTATCTAATGGGGCGCAAAAGATGAAATTGAGCCCGCATATCTAAAGGTTGAATATTATCGGAGCTATTAAATAGCAGAGTTTCCAACTTAGCATGATTGATCCTTTATCCCTCCAGGTCTGAGAATATCTTTATTTTTTCCAAAGGCCTATCAATATTTGCAGTCTCCGCTGAAAGAAATAAAGTCATATCATTTGCAAACAAATTCAATTTGGGTGCGGGTGGAACAGGAGGGAGAATAGAATTAACTTGACATATTGCTGCTGCCAGCAGTTGAATAAACAGCCCAAATAGGACCGGAGAGAGAGGGCATCCTTGACGCCTACCACACTGAATTTGTAAAGTTCCAGCAATATGCGTATTAACAAGAATATTGGCTTGGTTCTTAAGATAAAGATTTCTGACTACCTGAATAAGCCGTCTTGGAAAGGTAAACTTTGCTGAAATCCTGAAAAGCACCTCCCATTGAACTAAATCAAATGCTTTCTCTGCATCCAACATTATAATGGCAGCCAGTATAGTATTGAGGGAATAATAATCAATCGTCTGAATAGGAAAGTTAGTGTTTGTTGCTAACAGCCTACCTGGCATAAAGCCACATTTGTCTTAGTGAATTAGGTCTTGTACTACCTTGACCAGTCTTTGTTCAAAAATCTTTGCTAGAAGTTTATAGCCAGAATTAAGTAGGCTAATCAGAGGATATGAGTGAGGTTGTTGGGGTGGCCTGTCTTTTTTTAGAAAGCTAATAACTGTGGCCCTTGTAAAGGATGCAAGTATCTCTCACCCCTGAAGAACATTATTAAAAAGAAAAACCAGGCACCCAGCTAATTGATCAACCAGAATTTTGTAGACTTCCGCTGGGAGGCCATCTTCCCTGCATGCCTTCCCATTCGCTGAGGCCATAATTGCCTCCTTATCTTCAATAAATGTAACAGGAGAGACAAGGTTTGCCCTCAATGTCTCATCTAGTTCAGGAAGATGCAATGCATCAAGGTATTGAGTAGTCTGCTGAATATTGGTTGGAAAAGAGGACGTGTAGATATTTGCATAATGAGATAGAAACACCCTTTCAATATCTTCAGAGTGATTGATGAGAATACCTTGTCCTATATCGAATATGCTTTTGATAGTCTCTCTATTGGATTTTTTCTTTTCCACTGTGCCAGCCAGAAATGTACCCACATGATCACTTTCTTCATAACATCACTGAAAGCTTGTATGATGACTGACTATCTTGCAAGATAAAAAATAGTCCTTTAGACTTATCTGAGCCTCTCTCAATATTATGGCAGCCTCAGAGTTGTAGGAGGTCTGCAGGGCTCTTTGTGCTTGATTACATACCTGCTGAAACTCGTTTACCTTTTGTTTAGCAGCCTTAACCATATAAGCTTCATGGGATATTGTTGCTCCTCCTATTTGAGCATTAAATGCTTCCTAAATGGAGAATATGGAAGCAGAATCTTTATTAGTGTCTAAAAAGTCGGTAAATGAGGTTTTAAGGGTCTGTACCCATCCTTTATATATTAAAAGGGATTTGTCAAGACACCAAAGTGGACGAGCACATATCTCAGCAGGCGAAACGATACTAGCCTGAGGTGCTGCATGATCTGAAAAAGGGTTAGCATAAATATTGGTGCCACTCCTGGTAACAACAAACAAAATTAGTATAAAATAGATTCTAGAAGCTGTATTATATTTTTTTGAGAAGCATGTGTATTCATAATCTTGAGGGTGGTCAACCCTCCATGCGTATACTAGTGCTAAATCGGACATAATCTTTCCTAGCCACTGAGAAACCTTAGGTTTATTCTGTATTTTGTTCTTACGAGAAGTATCCATCTGGGTATCAGGAATACCATTAAAGTATCCACCGATAATAAAAAGGCCAGGCAGTAAAGTCAACACTTTGTAGAGACCCTATAGGGGGCTTGGATCATCTTCTATTGGACTTTAGAAGCTTGCAAAATGGATATGTTCATTAGAAATAAGTGTACTGACTATCACCCATCATGCCTGCGGGTCTCTATGGATTTGATGAATTTTCCCAGAAAATTCCTAGACACCATTACGGCCACCCCTCGGACTGTAGCATTAGCCGATGCATAGTAAGCAGGTGCAATGAAACTAGGGAGTTTAGGCTGGTTGCCTTGGCTTTTTAAGTGTGTCTCCTGCAAAAAAAAGATCTGTGATTGCGAAGCCCTAAGCCAGTTAAGCATAGCAATAAACACAACATGTTTGTTGGCCCCATTTATATTACAAGATGTAACCCTTAGCCACTTACCATCCCCCCCCTAGTAGGCGACATGATCATTGTTGGATTTTATTGCTTATGCAGGGTCATCCCCAGTCTTCTTGCCTCCTGCCTCCTATTTTTTCTAACCTTTTGTTGTTGGCTTTAGAACTCTGAGCACTTCACCACTGCTAACCAGTGCTAAAGTGCATATGCTCTCTGTGCAAATTGTATTGTTGATTGGTTTATCCATGATTGGCATATATGATTTACTGGTAAGTCCCTAGTACATTGCACTAGAGGTGGCCAGGTGCTGTAAATCAAATGCTACTAGTGGGCCTGCAGCACTGATTGTGCCACCCACATTAGTAGCCCTGTAAACATAGCTCAGACCTGCCACTGCAGTGTCTGTGTGTGTAGTTTTAAACTGCCAATTCGACTTAGTCAGTGTACCCACTTGCCAGGACTAAACCTTTCCTTTTCTTGCATGTAAGACACCCCTAAGGTAGGCCCTAGGTAGAAACATGGGCAGAGTGCAGTGTATGTTTCAGGTAGGACCTATACTAATGTGTTTTAAATGTCCTTGCAGTGAAATACTCCTAAATTCGTTTTTCACTGTTGCAAGGCCTATCCCTCTCATAGGTTAACATGCGGGCTACCTTTAGAAATGATTAAAGCGTAGATTCTCTTTGGGAGTGGATAGACATATGGAGTTTGGGGTCTCTGAGGTCACAATTTAAAAATGCATCTTTTAGTAAAGTTGGTTTTGAGATTGTGTGTTTAATAATGCCACTTTTAGTAAGTGGGCATTTTCTTGCTCAAACCATTCAGTGACTCTGCCTGTTTGTGGATTCCCTGTCTGGGTCAGTTTGACAGTTGGGCTGTTTGCACCTCTCTCTAGACATTGACACAAAGGGAGCTGCGGGTGTAGCCTGCATATCCTGATGATCTGTGCTAGGAGGGAGGGGATGATTGGTCACTTACACCTGAAATGGTTGTGTCTGCTCTCACACAATGCAGTCTCCAACCCCCTGGTGTGTGTCTAGGGCCTGGCCTTGGCAAGGCAAGATTTCACAAACAAGAGAGACTTTCCCTTGAAGTAAGCCTACTTCAAAGGCCAAAATGGGTATAAGAAGAGCAGCAAAAACCACAGACTTTAGCTCACTTATGGACATCAAGAGGAAACTCTGCCTAGAGAAGAGCTGAAGAGGTGAGAAGTGCTGCCCTGCCAGTAACTGTGCTCTGTGGAGCTATCCTGCAGTTGCTGCTTTTGCCTGTGCCAGGGGGCAAAGACAGGACTTTGCTTGCCTTTTTGCTTGTGAAGAAATCTCCAAGGGCTTGTCCTCAGCTTGCCTCCTGTTGCTGAAGTCTCAGGGCCATCAAAGACGTCTCCAGCCAACACCTGGACTCTCTGCTGAGACTCTTGCCCTGCCAAGTGGTGCCCTATCCAGTTCCATTAAGGGTGACATATGTAGAAAAAGTGAAGCTTAAGGCTTGGCATGTACTTTTCAATGCCAAGTCGAAGTGGCAGTGAAACCCTTAAGGGTGTCATATATAGAAAAAGGGGAGCTTAAGGCTTGGCATGTACTTTTAAATGCCAAGTCGAAGTGGCAGTAAACTGTACACACAAGCCTTGCAATGGCAACCCTGAGGCATGGCCAAGAGGCTACTTATGTGGGTGGCACAATCAGTGCTGCAGGCCCACTAGTAGCATTTGACCTACATGCCCTGGGCAGATGTAGTGTACTTTACTGGGGACTTATAAGTAAATTAAATGGGCCAATTGGGTATGAGACAATGTCACAATTTTTTAAGGGAGAAGGAATATGCACTTTAGCACTGGTTAGCAGTGGTAAAGTGTGCAGAGTCCTAAAACCAGCAAAAACATTGTCAAAAAGTGCAGGGATGCAGGCAAACAGTTAGGGGTGATGACTCTAAGACTGGTCTAACAATAATATAGTAATATGAACCTTTAACTTTTATTCATCTTTTCTCTCTTTTAACAGATATTATAATACATCTTTTTCTGCAGTAAGCTAGGTTCAACACCAAAACAGACCAAGTAAAATACACCATAGCATACAAATGTGCATATTTTGTCACACCCAGGCAGACACTTACTAATGCATACACTGAAACACAGAGGCACAAACTGATGCACACAGTAACACACAGGGACACAGTGATGCATACACTGACACACTCACTGATGCATACTCATATATATACTAACACACTTAGGCACACACTGATGCATACACTCATACACCCATGTACTCACTGATGCATACACTGGAACACCTGGTACACACTCATGAATCTATTAACACACTTTGGGACACACTGATGCCTACATTTACACACCTAGGCAAACACTGATACACACAATCATACACCCAGGCACAGACTGATGAATACAGTAACACATCCAGGGACACACTGATGCATACACTCACACACCTATGCACAAACTGATGATACAGTGACGCACCCAAGAAAACATTGATGCAGACACTAAGACACATAGGAACATACTGAGGCATACACTGACACAACACACCCAGGCACAAACTGATGCACACACTGACACACCCAGGCACACACTGACATACACTAGTACACCCAGGCATACACTGATGCTGACATACCCAGGCACACACTAATGAATACACTAATACACCTAACGCCAGACTGATACACACACTGACACACCCAAGTACGCACTCATTCATACATGTATGCACCTAGGTACTCACTGATGCATACACTGAACCAACCAGATACTCAATGATGCACATACTTACACAGCTGGGGCACACAATGATGCATACACTAGCATACCCAGGTACACATTGATACATTCACTAAAACAACCAAACACTCACTGATATATACACTAACATAACCAAGCACACACTTATGCAGAGACTGACACACTGAGGCATATACTGACACATACAATGACACACCAATTTACATACTAATGCATGCACTGACACACCCAGCCACACACTGATGCAGATACCAAAACACTTGAGCACACAATGATACATAAACTGACTTACCCAGGGAAAGAATGATGTGTAAAGCAACACAACCAGGCACATACTTCTCCATATACTGACACGCCAAGACATATGCTGACATGTATACTGACATACCCATGCAGCTATTGATGCACACACTAACACACTTATGTATACAGTACACATAGAAACACATTGTATCAATAAATAACGGAGACATAGCTCTTTTTTAACAAATTGAATGACTCTAACAAGAACCTTTTTGTTATTTTTAAGTTTTGTAACACTTTTTTTGTTGTTTTAAAAAAGAATTGACTCTCGAACGAATTACCCAAGAATAAACAAATTAGCAATGTGCTTCTGTCTAAAGAAACAATAAACCTTTTTTAAAACTGTGAAAAAAAAACCTAGCAGCATTGTTTGCGAAGATCATGAAAAAGCCCTGCAACAGATGACTCCTTTGCACAAAGGTGGATGGGGCAAGTTGCACAATATGTGACTGTGCCTCCTAATTCTCGTGAAACTGATGGGACAGTGATGGTAGCTGTTGCCTCTCCTTGTCCACCAGCAGGAGGTGATGTCCCCTCACCAGAATCCTTGCCTCAGATCATCCTCCTTTATGATTTCTCATGGATTGTGTGAAGGTGCTTCCACGTTGAAGATGTCCCAGTGAGAGTTCTTTTTTGCTGGTACATGTTGACAGCTGCTTGCCGCAGATGGTGCATGTGACAAATTTTGCAGACACTTTTTGTCTCCTGCAGCAGTTCTAAAGAATTGCTACATTTCGCTTGCCACCTTCTGTCCATACTAGAGTCTTCCTCTTGATGTTCTTGAGAAGATGCACCAGCCGTATTCCAAATGTCCAAAAGTAGAAAACCAAAGAGAGAGAATATATTTCACAACTGTATCCACAGAGTTCAATGTAGGAATGACTAGTTTAGGGTGTGGCTACAACAGTTTTAGGGTGTGAACCAAATACAGCCAATGAAATAAGAAGGTTTCATTTTCAGCTCAGATTGATCCACAGTTCCCTTTGTGGATCTGTGGTTCCAGATAAAATGTTAAATTAGTTATTTAAAACTAAAAGTACTCTAGAAAAATGTATGCATACTTACACATAGCTGTACCCAAACGCCAATATAAAAAACAGAGGGCCATATACACTTAAATAACTTTTTTTAAATAGTGTGATCTGCGGATCCAGTCCCGCTTACCCCCATCACAAGATCTGAGTAAAAAACACAGAATGCGACCGTTCACATTTTCCAGCACCACAGAAGATCTGCATATCCTCAAAAATCTGAAACATTATGAACACTTTCTTACTATTTTATCTACTTTATTTAGTTTTTTTTTTTTACAATTTGTATACTCTGTATTGCCCTATTACTTTTCCTGTATACACAGTTTATTATTTTCCTATTTTTTCTATTTTTAATTACATACTGATTCCTTTTTTCCTCTTCATTTAAAAAAAACTTAAAAATTCACTAAAATAACAAAGGTTATGGGGATGTTATAGCTCGGAAACAGAATTAATAAACATTGAAATTCACTGAAAAAACAAAGGTTACAAAGACATTATAGTTAGGCTCGCATTTCACATGTACAAAACCAGTGAAATGCAGCAGTTATAGTTACCTCAGCTAACTATAACTTGTGCCCCCATAATGCACTGCTTATTTCCTCACATATTACATCACTCATGTCATGGTCAGTGACATCACAGACCTTGTAGATAGGGGCCTGCAGCGTGTACTACTGGTGTGTCACCAAAAGTGATGCACCGGTGGCACAAGCCTCTTGTAAATACGCTCTTGGTGTGCATTAAATCATTTTTCACTGTTGTGTGATTGCTGGGACAATGGGTATGTGAAATTAGCTTTTGTGTAATTAAGCAAAAGTTCAGCAACATTAGTTGATATTATATGTGAATATGTAAAATGCAAATGTGTCAGTTTGCACTATATTTTAGCTTAAACTGCTGGCTTGTATCAATGTATGACACAAGAACACAGGTGCTTCTGTTCTGTTGTTAGAGTGTGTTCCCGGTAAGTTTCAATTGTGTAATTTACAGAATTTTGCATGATGCTAAATTTTCAAAACTAATTGCGACGGCAGAAATTGAAACTAACTCTGGACTCCTTGTGCCCGACACACTATTAGGTAAGTACAGTGATGAATGTGTTTTATGCACCAGCTCAACTTAGATAACCATAAAACAGTGTATAGTACGTCTTCAACAGCAAAGTCTCTTTTTTTTTTTGTCCTCATTTCGTCACCCACGCTTTGGTTAAAAGGGAAAAGCAAAGGTCACGGCGAATAGTAAGTATGTCTCCAGGTATGCGATCCACACCTCTATTGGGCCATCCCACCTGTTCTACTTATTGCTCTTTTCCCGATCGCATGCCCTCAACCAAGTCTTATTGTTTTCTTCAAGACCTGATCATAACCAAAGCGGCACCCAATAGGATGAGGGGAGTTCTAATCATTGGACTTAAGTTTCAAGAGGAGGAGACCAAACAAAGAACCCAAAAAACACAAATTTGATGATCTATTGATAAACATTTTCCCAGTTCACCCAAAAATTGTCTCTTCTAGAGAAGGGACCTCGTTGTTCCATTTTACACATTCGATTTACAGATGTTTGCCAATCCTGAACACGGGGGGGAAGAGGATCAACCCATTTACAACATATTTCCCATCTAGCTAAAAGCATTAATGTAAACAACAAGTGCTCCTGATGTACTGACATTCTCTGATAATTTATACCCTGTTCACAAACCCCAAACACCACCATGGAAAGATTTATTTTTAAGTTTACATTAAAGATTACCTTTAGGATGTTTCCTATATCCTCCCAATATTTCAACAACCTTGAACATTGCCAAAACATGTGGATGTCATCTGCCTTGTCTTCCCCACACCTCGGACAGTTTTTCTGAACTTTCCCGATTGCTGTTAATCTAGCCGGTGTCCAATAAACCCTGTGGAGTGTAAACAAATGGTTTTTCTTCAACCCTGCAGGTTTAATAGTAAACCACAGTTCTGAACAAGACCTTTGCCACAATGCTGTAACTTCTAGGGTTGGAAAAATCCCCCCCCACTTCAACAGGGGAAGGGATGCACCATCCTCTGCTGTTTCCAACAAAGCATGATACCACAAAGCAACTTCTTTTTTAATGACTTTCTGATTTAATTTCCCTTCCCATAAGCTCCTCCCTACTTCTCCTGTTCGTTGAGATTTCACCCAACTAGATATCTGAAAATACTTACATTTAGATACTGTCCCTCCAGTACCCTCCTGGAATGCAGAACAGCTTAACAATTCCGATCCTTCAATAATCTGACCCCATTTTACCATCCCACTCATTCTCAAAGGAATTGATAATTTGTCGATAAGACATTCAGGGGTACCGGGTGAATCCCAGATGGGAGCAGAACTACAAAAATAAGGTATCTCTAGCACTTTCCGGAAATACATCCAAACATTACATGCCTGTCTGGGGAGCTTCAAACGTACCTTCTTAAAGTACTTTGGGTGTCCAAATTTATATAAGAAATGGTCTGCTCCTTCCTCAAGATGTGCCGTTAAAGCTCTCCAGACCAGATCATATTCTGACTTCTTACTCAATAACATTCTGGTATTTTTTAGTTGAAAAGCCAAATATTACCTAAAAAAATCCAGAGAGGCAATACCCCCCCACTCTTTCTTTCTACACATCTTTTTCCACGAAATCCTTACTCCCTTAGAGGCCCATATAAACGAAGATAGATCCCCCTGTAGTTTTTTAAACCAGCTCCTCTTCAACTCTAGTGGAATTGTGTTAAATAAAAAGGTGAATTTTGGGAGAATGCACATCTTCAAAATATTAGATCTTCCGATTATAGAAAGTGGAAGAGCAGCCCACGCCTTTAGCAGTTTTTTGGTTTCCCTGTAAGTTATGTCAAAATTTAATTTAGCTACCTCATTAAGATCAGTTGTTAATCGGATTCCCAAGTATTTAATCTCTTGTTTAACTAAGGGAGAAGCATAAGTCAAATTCCAACACATAATTTCCGTCTTTTCTGTGTTTATACTGTAACCGGAAAATCTACCAAATTGTTCCATCAAAGTATTGACCATAGGTAGAATAGACTTGACTTCGCTAGTGTATAGCATAAGATCATCTGCATATAACAATACTTTTTTTTCCCAGCCCCGATCCGAAATGGGGTAATGTCCTTACAAGACCGTAGTAAAATTGCCAAAGGTTCAATATATAAATTGAAAAGCAAGGGAGATAAAGGACACCCATGTCGCGTGTCCCGCCAGATCCTAAATTCCTGTGATAGTTGGCCATTAACCAGGACTCTCGCTGAGGGGCATCTGTACAGTTCCCTAACCGCCCTAACAAAAGGAATTCCCAAGCCCCCTTTTTCCAACACAGCCCTTAAGAAAGACCAATTAACACGATCAAAGGCTTTTGCTGCAGCAAAAGTCAAGATCGCCAATGGAGCCTTTTCTTGTTCCACCAGGTCTACTGCAGCGAATAACTCGTGAGTTACCTCATGGAGTTGCCTCCCCTTCATAAAACCCTTTTGATCCAAGTGAATCAGATTACCTATGGCTTTCCCCAGTCTCCTAGATAAAATCCCTGTATACAGTTTGTAATCCGCATTCAACAAGGAGATGGGTCTATAGGAAGAACAAAACATTGAGTCCTTACCTGGCTTTAACAATAAACAAATTATCGCTTCTCTCCAGGATTTAGGTATCTGTGCCCCTTCTACCAGCATAGAGTTAAATAGTTCTAATAAAAATGGAATAAGTTCATCCCCCAAAACCTTATATAATTCATTAGGTAAGTTATCTGGACCAGCTGCCTTTCCTTTTTTCAAAGCCTTTATACCTTCAACGAGCTCAGCCTCATTTATCTTACAATTCAATGAAAGCATTTCAGACTCCTCTAAAACTGGAAGATGCGCTTTTTCTAAGAATTCTCTGACCGACTCCTCTGAATTAACCAAGCTTTCTGAATACATTTCTTGAAAAAAGGATACAAATGCCCCCTCAATCTCTTCTTGCTCCACACAGATCTGGTTCGTAAGATCAGATTTAACCGATAAAATATGCCTTTTAGAAAGCTCTGACTTAACCTTCCAACCTAATAGTTTACTACAACCTTCTCCATATTCATAGTGCGCATATCGACTACTTTCCCACTTTAACCTACTGCGATTCTCCAAAAAAGCCTCTAAGTTAATCCGAACCTTTTCCTCTTGGCATGTCAACTCCTCTAATAGATCGTCCTTCCCTTCTAGTCGTGCATTATGCATTGAAACTTGAAGAGTTTTTAATGATGATTACATATCTCCCAGCTTTTCCCTTCCTTCACGATGCTTATATATTGCCAGGCTCACAAGCCTCCCTCTAATATAGGCCTTAAACGCATCCCAAACACACCATAAACATGCTGTTCCTTGATTTAAGTGGAAAAAATCTCTTGTATCTTTTTTTAACACTTCTACTATTGAGTCATCTAGGAATAAAGCGCGATTAATTGTACTCCTAATACCCTTACTTACGACCCTGATATCCAAGTGTAGTTTTACAGCTGAGTGATCTGAAAGGTGTGCTGGGATGTGGGCTACCTTTCTCACCGCTGAGCATAGACTTTTATGTATTAAAAAAAAATCTATTCTAGATCTATGCCCATATTTTTTATTGTAAAATGTGTATCTATCTCCTTCACCCCCTCTCCAGTGCCATATATCTACCAAACCCAAATCCTGCATGGCTTGTTTCACCAGTACCCTCGTTTTAGGTAAATTAACCATATCCCGGGGGGTCGACTTATCATGAACAGGATCTAACAGTATATTAAAATCCCCACCTAACACCACTGGGTACCTAGCTAGAAGTAAAATATTGAATAATTCTTGAAATGGTGTCGGATCATCTAGATTTGGCCCGTAGTAACCCGCCACTGTGACCCAGTAACCGCATAAACACACTTCTACCACTACCCATCTCCCCCTAGAGTCAACTTGCACCACTCCTACCTTAAGCCTTATGGATTTTTTGATCAGGACTGCCACACCTTTAATCGCGCTAGTTTGGGAAGAACATACACTAAATGAGACCCAATTTAACTGTTTAAGCCAGCTTTCCCACTCATCTTTTTGAAAATGGGTTTCCTGTAATATAATGATCTCCTCCTCTTATATCTTAAATATTCAAAAAACGTCCTCCTCCTGGATAGCACCCTTAAACCGTTCACATTCCAAGAGAGAAATGTTAATCTTAAATTGCCATACTTAGTCATTCCTGAAAAGAAGGAAAAGAAAAATCATGAACACCGAACTCCCCCTCCTATTTAAGCAAGTTGTGAGGACTTTCCTATATTTATCATTTTCAACCCACCTAACCCGAGCCGAACCCCTACACCCAGTGCCTCCCACACCCTCAGCCAACACCAACACCAACACACAACCAAACCCAAATCCCCCTCCCAATTTCTAATAGGATAACCATCCTGTTATCCTCAATTCGAACTCCCCGTCGGACGGAACTTTCCACTAGATCTTATTGAGACGCCTTAATCTGATCTATAAATGCACTAACTTCCCCCGGATCTCTCATGTTATACATTTTATTCTTCCACATGATACGGAGAGCAGCCGGGAACCTTAATTGAACTGTAGCCCCAAGAGAGCGAAGCTCCCGCATAAAGTTTACCAATTCCCACTGCCTGTCTAACGTTGCTTTGGACACATCTGATCTTATCCTGAAACACCAATCCCCCTTGGAGAAAACACCAACTTTAAGGGCTTCAGACAAAATTCTTTCCTTGATAGAGTATGTCTTGAAGTTTATCAAAATCCTCCTAGGGTTTTTCCTTCCGGGATTTTTCTTGAACGGATCCCGATGGACTCTTTGAATGTCCTCTTCCAGATTAAGCACTGCTATATTTGGAATAACCTCCTTAATCAAAGCGATCACATAGCCCTTAATATCTTCGCCTTCCATTCCCTCAGGGATTCCCAAAAGCCTAATATTGTTTCTCCTCATGTTGTTTTCCAATGTCTCTAGCTTATCCTGTAACATCTTTTCTCCACGTTTTAATTGTAAAATATCCTTGGATTGTGCTAACACCCGCTCCTCCTGGGCCTCCACCACAGCCTCCAGCTTACCCATCCGATCTGTTAACAAGTTAATTTCACTTTCCAAAACTTCACAGGCTTCCCGAATCCTAGTTTGATTATTTTCTGAGATCTCAAATTTCTCCCTAATCTCTTTAGTGAGGGAGATTAACAAAGCCTGTACGTCCATACCGTAAGTCACTGATCCACTAGGAGGATTACCCTCTGCTTCCGACAAAGCTAGTGTAATGGAAGAGCCCTCTCTCTGCCCTTCTAGTTCCTTGTCTACTGGATTTTGGACCGAGCATACAGCTAGATTTAATGCCCCTAAATCGCCTAAGATCGGTTGAGCATTTGCCATATCTTGCGGTGGAAGAGTTGTGGTCCGGAAATACCTTGTGATCAAAGACTCACTCTTTCCCTGAGGCTCGATTTGAACTTCCTCCAGGGAGGATTGGGGGAGCTCCAAGTGTGACACTGTATGATCAATACCTCTTACTAAGCCCTCACCGCTAGTCTCTGATCCGGAATTTACTATAGCTGCTGCTACGGTCTCTGATGGCTGAGGCTTAATACTCACACCCAGGGGGCCGGGCTTACCTTTCTTCACACCCCCCAAGTCTTTACCTTCTGCCCGTACACCCCTGGGGCGACGTTTGATTGGAGACATACACCGTGAGGCTCCAACACTGTCGCAATTTCCTCTTGCCAAACTCCCATTTAAATTTCTCCTAGTTGAAAACCCCGGAGTCTCTGGTAGGCCCCCACGAAGAGAACAACAAGAGGTATAAGATCTCCCACGTCTCACACCCCTCACCGCCTCTGCCCAGATACTGGAGTTTGATGCCTGCTTCCAGGGCACCACCTCACCACCTCTCGCCGAAGCACTTGACCCCCCCTTCTTATTCGCCGTTTTTTAAAAAAAAATTTTTATTTCCCGACCTAGGCCGGGAAGGACAATACAGAGGGGTGAATTGCGGTAATGAGGTAACCAAGTAGCAAAATGAGTTTGACTCATCAACCCACCATAATGTTTTCAAGCCCAACAGGCTATAGCCGAGAGAAAAAAGACTATTTCCCGAAATCTTTGTGTCTATAGGTTAAGTGGACAACACAACTTTATATTAGTCTATGGTTCCCAGCGTATCCGGAAAAAAAGGACTTATTGGAACGCCCAAAAACAGCATACAAGATTTGAGAGTCCAAGTTCTAAAAAAAAAATCATGGAGCTAAAACCCCCTTCCAAGGGAAACCACTCCGTGCTAGACAGGTGAGAAAAGGAAGAAAAAAATAGAAACCTGCCAGAGTCTGCTCTTACTCGCGTTTCCTCTTCTCCTCTAGAGTGCCGGAAAACAACTAAATCTGTTTCCCAATACCAAGAGAAACTGGCCGCTAAAGAGAGGCTGCAACTGTGGCAAGCGGCTCACCCAAGCGCCGGCCTGAGAGCTCCAGCTCTCAGACACAGCGCGCTGCGCATATAGGTCGAAATGTACTAACACTGCGAATAGTAATTTCTGAATTGCAATTTTTTTAAAGACAGAGGGGGTCATTCCAACCCTGGCGGTCATCGACCGCCAGGGTGGATGACCACGGAAGCACCACCAACAGGCTGGCGGTGCTTCCCTGCCCATTCTGACCGCGGCGGTAAAGCCGCGGTCAGAAAAGGGGATCCGGCGGTTTCCCGCTGGATTTCCCCTGTCTGGGCTGAATCTCAATGGCGGCGCTGCAAGCAGCGCCGCCATGGAGATTCCGACCCCCTTCCCGCCACCCTGTTTCTGGCGGTTTTTACAGCCAGGAACAGGATGGCAGGAACGGGTGTCATGGGGCCCCTGGGGGCCCCTGCACTGCCCATGCCACTGGCATGGGCAGTGCAGGGGCCCCCTAACAGGGCCCCAGCATGATTTTTACTGTCTGCTTAGCATGTAGGGCCTTTCCCGCTGGGCCAGCGGGCGCCGGGCACCCGCCGGCCCAGCGGGAAAGCCAGAATGGCCTCCGCGGTCTTTTGACCGCAGAGCGGCCAATTGGCGGTTTCCGCTTGGCGGGCGGCGCCCACCACCCGCCAATATTGGAATGACCCCCAGAGATTCATAGTGGAAATTTGCGTTCCATTAGGAATGTTTTTTTTAACATTCCCAAAGGGATGCCTGTGGGACCCCTCTATGTTTGTAAACAGGTCACCACCTACTTTCAAATATCCATAAAAATATTAATGATTTGTGACTCCATTTCAGTTGCAAGACATTAATACATACCACTATGATTCAGTATCTTGAACGGACATCCTAAATCCAGACCTTTTATTATAAACCCAAATCGTGATTCTGTTCAATTGCAGTTTGATGTTTGTACATTACAATAAGCCTTTTGGAGGTTGCAATCTTTGCAAACTCAAAATGCTTTGTACATTAGATGCCATAGTTTTGAGCCATGGCCAATCCCCATTCCAGATAAAGCTCTTAATTACTATGTCAGTTTCTAGTATGTGGTTAGGTACTAACATTGCCTACATGCCAAATACGTAATTTTTTCTGGGCGTTGCATTTACTTTTATTACTTAAACTTTTCCCCATATTGAAGGTACAAGTTTTTGCCCAATGTCCATCTCCGAAAGTGGATAGAAATTGTCATAAAGGATTGTCAGATATTTTAGATTCATGGGACCCATTTAAATGAAAATGACTCTCAGCGTGTTCTGGTGTTAACAATAAGACTTCCCACTTTCCCAGTTAATCTATAATCAGAAAAAGTTGATTATAATAGAAATCAGTGCTGAAACAGGGGATGTAGGTTTGGTCTAATGAAATATGGTATTGTGTGTGGGGGAATAATTTTCTGGTTTCTAACTTTCATCTTTATCCCCATTACACTTTTATCCACATGATTTGTGGACACCATGGTTCTCAGGAAAACAAAAATAACAAGAGGAAAGGCAACTACCCAGTCTAGTCCTTTGTCGGCTAATGAAAGAATCTAGTAGAAAACCCCACAAATAATCTTGTCAGTCAGTGTTTCAAAAAGCCATTTCACTCTCCTTTGGAAAGTCTGCCTGGGGTCAAGAACATACAGTCCAGTACTACATGATCAAGTAAATTCTCAACATTTAAGAAGATGTCAATCACCTGGTGTTCATCTTTCATTACTTGCCCATATACACTAGAGAGAGTTCACTTGCTGTAATTGAAGTTCCTGCCAGGGACAAGCCCCACTTGGAATAGTCTATGAAGTATGGGAGAACCCTTCTGTCAGCCAGTACCCGTGCCTGTATGTTGAAATCCAGCTTCAGCAGTGTGATTTGACAATATTTCATCCCACATAGGGTGCCTTTCCCTGGTTTAAAAATAATTCTAATAATCACCCTATTAAAGACAAACTGCAAGGCTCACTCAAGAGCATATATTTAAATATATTGTTCCATGAGTTTGCCTTATGTGTTTTGCTGACCTATAAATATCCCATCGGCAACCTATCTTCCTAATTGCCTTTTTACCTGCTGTGTGCTTTAGCAACTCTTGTATATCTTAACTCCATTATATCTTCATTTAATTAATGTCTCATGCCCTCTCTGAAGGTGGTCAGTTTAATCTTTGCCATGAACTAACTTACCTGTACCTTAGTGCCTTAGTGTCTTCTGTATTAGAACTAAAGACTGAGTTGCAGTATTTGGCAAATTATTTTAATATACCAAAGTGGTGTCTGTGTAGTGCACCCCCTCGGCCGGTAATAATAGCCAATTTAGCAAATGAAGTCTCTCTTTGCTGCACTTATAGGCCCATATTTAAAAGAAATTATGTAATTTTTACAATGCAGGGATGCGCCGTATTAAATTGAATAAGGTGCACACTTGTGTTGTCCACTGCGCTAAATTGAGGTGCCTAGCGCCAATATAAGCATTCTTGCACCATCGTGCAAGGAAGTCTGCATTGAGAGTTTGATTGTTCTTGTGTGGGAAGGTGTCCCTTCCTGCACATAAACAATCTCCAATGGCGATTTGGCACTTCTGTGTGTGCTGCAGAATGTGTCATTTTAAAATGATTGTTTACATGCAGGAATGGACACCTTCCCGCACATAAACAATTATGTCTGGCATTTTGCTCTTTCTATGCGTGCTGCAGAAAAAAAAGCAAAAAACGAGGAGGAATGAAAGTATTCCTCCTTGTTGTACTTGCTAATGCCACCCTCGGGGTGCGGTTAGATTTTGGCACTGCCCCAGGTTTCTCAAATCTTGTAACTCTGAGGTGGTGTCAAAATGCAATGGGTGTTGCTGTAGCATGCCCACAGCAACACCCATTGCACGCCCACAGCAACACCTTTTGCACACCTCTTCATGCAAAGGGCTGAATGTGAAGGGGTGGTTTTTACAAGGTGGCGTTAAGCCACAAAATGTGGCTTAACGCCACCTTGAAAATACAGCGCAAGGCATATTGCCACCGGACCGTCACATAAAGTTATACTCCTGTGGTGCTAGGGGCTCTTAAATATGCCCCATAGCGTTCATAGGTGGTCTGCATTATTGTTCTGTTCACAATGTCTCCACTTAATTGGGTTCAGGGCCTATTCCAAAGGATAATGAACAATTCACTGTATTCATGTTTGGCTAGTGAAAGGTCTATAAGCACCAGGAGATGGTACAATGTAACAACTATGTGTGAAGATGTTACCTCGTCTTCCAGTGAAGCCTATTTTTCTGTCAGCTGTGATATACACATTTAAGTAAGAGTAGTTGAATTATGATTTAATGAAATAAGTGGTGTTACATTAATGTGTGCATTAGAAAAGGTTGTTAAAATGCTTCATAAATAATAATATATATGATTTATTTTTAGATATTTTAACCTTGAATTATATTTATTTATGTGTTTAACTATTTTTACAATTTTAATACATTATGTCCAGGGTTTCTTTCTAATAACCTGTCTTCGTTGTTTTCCTTGTCAGAGTGTTGCAGTATCAGAGGTTGGCTTTTTCACCTGACTTTCTTGGCATTTAATGGTACTAGTGATACTGCAGTCCTAATTGTGCTACCCACTTAAATAACATTTTAAACGTGTCTCGGGCCTACCATTGCAGTTTCTGGGTGCAGTTTGAAATTAATATCTGGCAAATTAATCCTTTTTTTGGCCTAAACCAACATTTTTTAATTCATATATTTCACCTTGAGGTCAGGTCCTCAACAGCCCATAGGGCAAAGTGCAGTGTCAAAAACGGTGGACATGTATTTTTAACTTGTACATGTCTGGGCTGTGAAAAAGTCTTACATTTGTTTTTCACTACGGCAAGGCACATCTCTTTCATAGGGTAACATTGGGTTACTTTATTTATTACATTTAATAAAGGATAACTTTCAATTGAGAGCAAGAAAGAATTTTGTGTTTGGTGTCCACGGATATGTAATTTAAAATTCCCTTTAATGATAAAGTTGGATGTTTACAATTCTGAAAATACCACTTTTAGAAAGTTGCTATTTTCTTGTTCTAACCATTTGGTGCCTGCAGAGTGTTTTGTGGGCTACATGACTAGGTGCACCTTGCAGTTGGTCTTTGTCTATTGTTCTCAGACAGTGAAACAAAGGTGGAACAGGTGTTGGCAGAATGCACCATCTCTGACTTGATGGGGGAGCAGTCACTTATCACACTTTCACATCACAAAGCCTCTGCCTGGCACACTCCCAAAGGGTTTGACATTAGCTTTTTGTGCCTTCAGACAAGGTAGGGCCAGGCAGGAAAACAAGAAATTCCAAGCACCTCTGAGGTGAAGAAATCTTCAGAAATTTCTTCCATTTGAAAGTTTGCACTAGGTATATATATTGGATCCTCAGACCCAACTCCTCATTACACCACCAGACCTGTGGAAGACTCAGAAGGGTTGCTGTTTTGTTCTGCAAGAAGGACTGCTTCTCTTTTTTCCTGCTGGCCTGCTGCTCTGCTGCCCTGCTACCTGAGTGAAAAGACCTAGAGCTGTATTATGAACCCAGGACTAACAAAGTGACTAGAAGGGCTAGTTGGCTGCTCCCCTAGTAAAGGACCTCACATTGCAGCCCATGGCTTCCTCAGAACTGCTGCTATCACAAGCCTTTCATCAATAGCATCCTCGGTGTCCATGCAGCACTCTGCAGTGAAAGCCCTGCATCTTTCACAGAGCCACCGCTATATGACGCATTCTTGATGTGGTATCTCAGAATGATCTGCAAACAAGATTTCAGGTGCTTTGATTAGTGGGTGTCACATGGTTCTTATATACAGCCTACACTCCATCACGTTCGGCCTGAACCTGTAACTTTATCCCAGTTCGCCATTACTAGATAAACAACAGTTGCCACTTTGTTCTTGTAGGTACTATTTTTTTTTACTTAAATCTTTATAACTGCACATCTCCAGTTCTACTGATTTTACTCTATTGTTCTAAATTGGTGTGTTTTTTTGGGGAATTATATTTTCATGCTATTAGTACTTGAAGTTTTGAATAAATACTTTACACATTGGCTCTAAATTAAGCCCAACCGTTCTTGTACGAAGCTACCAGAGGTTAAGAAGAGGTTAATCTGGGTTTTGCTTGTGTCTCACCCTGGCAGTGACTGTAGCTATTAATCTAGTAGAGTTTCACGCCCCTCAACCAGTTTTATTCATTGGGCTTGAAAATTTGTCTCCCCACTGCTTTTCAGGGAGTGGAGACATGGAAGTCTACATTGTTGTGTGGCTTTAGGTTCAAATTGTGTGAATATCCAAAGGTTGTCTAGTAACTTAAAAGTTATTTACACATTTAAATTACTCACAAGTTATAGTTACTTTTGGGAATAGCGAGGGCTGATTTTTGAATATTTAGTGCTTCAAAGTAACAAAAGGAAATGTGCAGCAACTTACAAAATTGCATAATAAATAATGTCTAAGTAGTGTATAATATACAGGGTTGTGCAAAATCACAATTTATTTTAATGATACTTTGAATTACGTAACATTTTGCAAAATTATCTTGTCAAAATTGATTGTGACGGTTCGGGAAGAAAATGTTTTCTTTTCAAACTAGACATCTTTGTAGTCATACATGTAACATTTCAGGCCTCCACATCCTTGAAATTTGAATTGAAATAGACATAATGAACATTGTGCATGAGGCTAAATATTAGGCCTAGGCTGTAAACTCGCTCCACCGGCAGAGTTTGCAGGGTTTTGCCACTCCTCACTTTGCTTGGAGTGCGGAGTTCAGCAAAAACTCTGCCCCACTGCATTGTGGAGTTTACCAGTGCGAGCGGCCCACCCGGCCCTGATTTCATTGCATTGAGAACGAACATTGCTCCTCCCGAGGGACCTCTTGCTTTTTTCCTCTTGCCATTTGTCCTGCATTCAATGTAGCCTGGCCCTTAGTCCAAGCACCTCCCCTAATCTCCACATGTGTTTCTGTCTCTGAGCTAACATCTGCTAGCACAATTCACAGTGCACGTTTTGACTTGAGCCAAAATCCATGCAGTGAGTAGGTTGGTGTCCGCTGTACTATGGTGTGTACAGCGACTGTCTGAACTTCTTTGGGGAGATTTTAAGGCTGTGCAGTAGGGCACTCTGCACAGCGTGTAGATCAGTTGTCGTACAAAGGACCATGCAAGGAGGAGGAGCTCTGATCTCTAGCTGCACAGAAGTGGAGCAGTGTCCAGTAGAGTAGATGGGCCAGGACACTCTTGACATAAGTCTTTGGTACCGATACCGAGTGTCAGGGCCAGAAGTCATGTTATTAAAGCCAACCATATTTCCATTCTCTTTGTGATCAACCCTCACTTTGCCTAGATTTTCCCTAGTAGCAATTCAGAACCAAGCCAATCTCGACATCCATTGATCTAATGCTCCTCCTCTGTGAGTCCCTTGTGTTTGCCCTCCTGAGGCTCGCAATGTAACCATAACTCCCTCTTAAGTTATGAAGTGAGTGCTTTAATAAACATGAACGTGTTGTGAATGCATAACCGGCACATACTCAGCCTTTGACCTAGAGTAACTTATATATCATGTAAAAATATGGTTATTGTAGCATTTATGTAGTGCTTCATGTGGGGCGCTAGAGCACATTTTTGGATGAGTCGTATACACCATGTGTGAGTATATTCCTGGCAGAGTACTGCATTTGTAGTAGAATTTTCATAAAATGAAGTCCTAGTATCGATTAGAACACCATTCTCATGGGCAACAAGAATCATTTTCCTCAGTGCATGAATATCTGCAGGGCTACGTTTCAGAATTGAATTTGACAAGCAATGCACATGAAGGCAATCCATCACTGTGTACTAGACTCAAATGAACCTGGGGTGGCATGCTCTCGATAATACTGCTTGATAAAGGGATGCTGCATTTGTTACTGTAGCTTGTGGTTGAAAAACATCCTAATGTCTCAAGTCGCTGTCCTAAGATTAAAACTAAAACTTATTTGTGGAGAAGGACATGCAGTTGTGCAAATCGACATTCAAAAGCCAGACAGCGAATCCACCCCAAAGCATTGTCTATAGCACCATCCGCATCAGAAAGCTGTCCAGACTGTATCCCTCTCAGTCCCATTTGTAGTGTTGGGGGCCCTTGGCCTTCATACTACGAAAATCAGAGACGCAGACACAATATCATGCTAGTACGAATAGGCCTAGAGCACATGCGCCCGGCCCCTTTTATTGGCATGGTCACCTGACTTGTGACGCCTGTGTTGGGTGGGTGTGGGGTGCACATGTAAGACCAGCCCTCAGCTGAGTGGCTGGAAGAAGCACTAGAATATGTCCAGCAGGACACTACATCCCTCCCAGACTTTATTGAGGAATGAAACAACAAAGTCCAAACTGTGGGAAAGAAACAAAGACACAAATATATACTTAAAGTCTCTTCAGGCGGTCCGTCTGAGCTGTGGCATGGACTAGGTGCAGCTGGGCACTCAGCCTCACAGCACGTCTCCGTTGTTCAACCAGACTGCGCTGGACACGAACAGCAGTGCCAATGACATCCGGATATTTCAGTCGCTTGTTCGCGACCTCACAGTTCGCAGGATATTGTCGGTCCGGTCCCGCCTGGGCTCACGTTGTCAAAGTCTATTTACAGTTTCTGATGCGGCTGCATCTGGAGCAGTGGGGAGTCCACTGTACACAGTTCTGGATGACATTCTGGCTCTGGAGATTGTCCACCTCCTAAGACTGCAGATGATGTGACGGCCTGGTGCACCTAGGAGTCCAGCGGCAGAGCAGGGGCAGTCTTCCCTCTCGTGCCAGACCTCTATCAAGCAGGAGTGTCCTCGAGGCCCTTTCGCGGGACACCACAGGACTGTGTGGACTGTGCCGGCCTATCACAGGCCCAGCAAAGACATCGCAGAGAAGCAGCCTACAGGACCATATCCAAGTCTCGCATGGAGCCACTAGGGTGGTTGATGCAGGGTCAGCTTGCTTGAGCCATCTGGATTCAGGTGCTCTGGCCATAGTGCAAAGTCTTCAGGGTTCCAGTCTCTCAATATAAGCCCTCCGTGCTTCCTGATGCCTGACGTGGAACTGTCTCAGATGCATTCTCTCTCAGCAAGATTCCTCTCTCACAGGAATTCGTTGGAGGCCCTTACCCCTGGATTGCCGTGGGACTGCGTGGGCTGCGTGGGCCAATGTAGATCACGCCAAAGGAGTCTCTCTCAACTCCCAACAGGGCCACGTCCAAGTCCTGTGCAACCCCCAGGGTGGATGGTTCAAATGATCTGGTCTTCTCTCACCAGCAGGTGTCTGGTTCACGGGGCTCATAGCAGGTGTTCAGATGGTAAATTTCTACGTTGCCAGACATGCCTTGTCAGTGTCGGTTCTTGTTACTGACTGGCTCCTCTCAGGCGGTGCTGTGTTCCTTCAGTTTTTGGGCGATGTACCTCATGATGATGATGTGTTTTCATCCTTCTGCAGATCAAACAGGTGGCAGCGTCTTTGTCGGTGGAAGGATCACTTGATGGACGTCGTAGCCACTGGCGGGTCTTGTGTGGCCTGTGCAGCTGGCGACAGGGATGCCAATACAGCCAAGCAGCCGGTGAGAAGTGACAGGACTGTCGCACTGAGAAGCATGGGGGACCACCTGTGTCGCTGTCTTCAGTAATGTCTGCTCACCCCTGTGACTGTCTTGTGCTGATGGATACCTTCTCATCTGCTCACACGAGTCCTCAGTTGTGCCAATCTACTTCCTTCTGCTTGCACACCTGTGATGGAGTCGATCTGTGGTGTGACCGGTCTATCACACTCTTCTCTTCTTCTCATTTCTTGTTGGCATCATGCCACTCTCTCTTCTCCTTTTCCTTCTTGGTTTGGCGGCGTGCCACAGGTCGAATGTTGCGTCACATGGACCTTGCGCTGCACCTCTGCAAGTTCATCTTCCTCTTTGTCCTTGATGTGGCGTCGTGCCACAGGTCACATGCTGCATCACATGGACCTATCACTGCACCTCCTCTGGTGCATCTTGCTCGGTTGCAGCCTCTCGCAGGCTGAGTCCTGCGGGTAGGACATGATCTGCTCTTCTGGCAGACCTCTTCCAGTCTGGTCTGTTCCCGTATCCTCTTGGTGAACCCCTCCCTGGCAGGAGGGTCATCGCTTTCTTCCTCCATCTCTTCACACGAGGTTGCCACTCTTGCGCCTTGAGGCTGTGCTGTTGCGGCGCTCAATCCTGCCTCCATCTGCTTTGGCAGGGTCGGTCATTTCAGGTGACCTGCTCACTGATGGGCCAACGGTGGCCATCTTCCGTTGTTGTGTGGCCAGCTGACATGGCCTCTTGTCCCGAGTGTTATGTCATGCTTTCGGGTGCACTCTCCATCTTGACGGGCTTTGCCCGTGTCGTCACGTTCTCTGGTGCAGCTCTCTGTGCACGTGTCATAGTGTCTTTTTTTTCATCTCTGGTTGTCCTTAGTCAACGCCTGGCATGTCCCTTTCTTGTCGTGCAGTGATGTCCATCCCTGCTGGGGCATGTCGCGTTCTTTCGTCGGCGACGGCGGACGGCCGCCAGGGGCTGCGCTCTCTTCGTGCCTCATGTGGCATTTACATCCATTCCCTGCCGTTGCAGCTTGGCTGGGACAGCTGCAGTCCTCTCCTTCCCTGTGTCGTGCCGCACACGTCATTTCCATCTTCTGCACCATTTCTGTCTTCTGCGCCGTTTCCATCCGCGGGCACGCTGTTGGTCTGGAACAGTCACTTTCTGGAGGTGCTGCTGTAAACAGAAACACAGTGCAGTGCCTTTCTTTTGCCACTAGATGCCACTGTGGCACTCTTTTTTAGGTTGAAGATTGTCTTTCTTCCTACCGGGCCTCGTTTGTTTGAAACAGATGCCGGTGAGGAGGAACTGCTGCCGGGAGGAGTTGTCAGGCTGGTGGGGGCTAAAGGTAAGTGCAATTTCTTCTTATTTTTTTTTTTTTACACTGTTCTCTCTTTTTTTGTTGTTTTAAAACTACATTTCCTTGTTCAGCCTCCTTGTTAAGAGGCAGTTTACACACACGGAGTTCAGTGAGCGGGGGTGGGGGCTCCGGACACTTGGGTTTTATTATAATTATTTTTTTCCAGGTGCGCCGTGTCAACACCTCATTCCTCCATTCCATGCATTTTTCCTTGTTTTACTCATAAAGGGGGGGGCGGCCCTTGGCAATTTTATTGTGCTTGATGCATGTCTGCACCTCTTGCAGCTCCCTCCTCATACATGGCCGCAGCAGTCAGCCTTTCTGCTGCAGCCTGTGCATTGACTTTCCTGGCATTTTGGGGGGCAGCCCTGGGCATGTTTCTTTTGATCCTGGTGCATAGTAGCACAGTCGCAGATCCCTCGTTGCGGCCGCAGCAGCAGTCCTTTGTGCTGCGGGCCATTTTGCCGGCATTTGTGGGGTGGGGCTGCCCTGTGCATAACTTCTTTGGTGAGCAATAGCACCATTACTTGAAAATAAAGGGGGAAAACGGCCCCATGGCATTTTTCATTAGTCTTGGTGCACGATCGCACCATTTCCTTAAGGCGCGGCCATAGCAGCTTGGCACAGGCTGTGGACCACATTCTTTTTCTTGGTGGCGGGGGCGACCGGCTATGGTTTGGTGCCCTTTTTTTTTCCTTCACAGTGCGCGACAGCACCATTTGTCGACATAATGCGCAGCCCCAGCCGCCTCCTCTCACGATGCG
This sequence comes from Pleurodeles waltl, assembly GCF_031143425.1. Taxonomy (NCBI): domain Eukaryota; kingdom Metazoa; phylum Chordata; class Amphibia; order Caudata; family Salamandridae; genus Pleurodeles; species Pleurodeles waltl. The sequence goes on along the minus strand of NC_090443.1, from coordinate 652,527,103 downwards.
CGCCACGCTGCAGATGACTGGTGGGGGGACTCCTGCTTTTCTTCCACGGAGGCTGGGTGAAAAGCAGCACTGCACGCCTCGTAGCGCTTTATTTATTTTCGGCAATCGCAGCGGTTTTGGCAGTTCTGCGGGATGCTCTAGTCGCTAGCACCTACCCCCTCCTCACACACTGGTAGGGCTGGGGCTGCAACGGCCTTCTTTTCCCACCGACTGCTCTTCCTGCGCTGGTCGTGCTGGCAAGAGACATAGGGGTGCCTTAAGCAGAGGCATTCTTCTCCCCCATGTGCATTGCCAAAGTTTGTGCCTGCAGCCACGTGGGGTTGCAGATCCCACCCATCGCCAATGTAGTGTTGGCGGCCCTAGGCCCTCATGCTACGGAAATCAGAGAAACAGACACAGTATCATGGTAGTACGAACTGGCCTCGGACACGTGCCTCTTTTATTGGTAGGGTCACCTGACTGGTGATGCCTGTCTTGGGTGGGTGTGGGGTGCACATGTATGAGCAGCCCTCAGTAGAGTGGCTGGCAGAACCACTAGAACATGTCCAGCAGGACACTACACCATTGTCCCTAGAACGGCACATGGGACCAGGCTCATCATGTGCCTCCTTCCTAACATTATAGTGGTACTCGTAAGAGGAGGGCTTTGGCTGGCCACTCTCTCCGTTTGGGTGTCTTCAACAACTCACGTTGGCTTGCACTGCAGCCACTATGAAGCCAGTGAGTATTACATGCAGGTGTTCAAGGAATTAAGGGGGTCATTGCCGGGGATGCGGGAGCACCGCCAACAAGCTGGCGGTGCCCCGCAGGGCATTCTGACCGCGGCGGTTTGGCCGCGGTCAGAACAGGAAAACCGGCGGTCTCCCGCCGGTTTTCCGATGCCCTCAGGAATCCTCCATGGCGGCGCAGCTTGCTGCGCCGCCATGGGGATTCCGACACCCCATACCGCCATCCTGTTCCTGGCGGTTCGCCTGCCAGGAACAGGATGGCGGTATGGGGTGTTGTGGGGCCCCTGGGGGCCCCTGCAGTGCCCATGCCAATGGCATGGGCACTGCAGGGGCCCCCGTAAGAGGGCCCCACAAAGAATTTCAGTGTCTGCTCAGCAGACACTGAAATTCGCGACGGGTGCAACTGCACCCGTCGCACCTTCCCACTCCGCCGGCTCCATTCGGAGCCGGCTTCATCGTGGGAAGGGGTTTCCCGCTGGGCTGGCGGGCGGCCTTCTGGCGGTCGCCCGCCAGCCCAGCGGGAAAGCCAGAATGGCCTCCGCGGTCTTTCGACCGCGGAGCGGCCATATGGCGGTTCCCTCCAGGCAGGCGGCTCCCGCCGCCCGCCGGGGTCTGAATGACCCCCTAAATACCTATTTGTTTCTAAAGCATTGCTACAAGGAGGTCTGAGGGCAAACTGTCATGGTACTGTAACACTCTGTTATGATGAACATACTTACATACATTGTGCCCAGGTGGGTTTGTTATGCTTTAATTCTGATCAAAACACATAACTGCGCAAGGTGAGCAAACCTCCGCAGTCAAGCAGAGTTTTCATATGATTCTGCAGAATCCTGTTGAGAACAACTCTGTGAGCTCTGCTCACCCTTACTAATTATATACCTATCATGTGGCAGGTTGCCAAATCTTTAGTAGGAGTCAAAAATAATATATCCAATCTGTTAGAAATGGGGTTTTTGGTTGGCAGTCAGGTTGCCCTCTGTCCAAGCAAGAACCCTCACTCTAGTCAGGGTAAGTCACACACAATCCAAAATCAGCCTGTGCTCACCCTCCGGTAGCTTGGCACGAGCAGTCAGGCTTAACTTAGAAGGCAATGTGTAAAGCATTTGTGCAATAAATCATACAACACCATAGCATAACACCACAAAAATACACCACACAGTGTTTAGAAAAATATATAATATTTATCTGGGTATCTTCAGGTCAAAACGATCAAAGTTGCAATACGAATTTGTAAAGATATCACTGAAAAGTGATAGAGAGTGTCTTAAGTCTTTAGAAAGTAAACAAAGTCTCTTTCAAACACAAAGTACCTGGTTTCTGGTGGAAAATCTCCTCAGAGGGCCACAGGAGAAGAGGTGCGTGGAAAACTGGTGTGTGCGTCGATTTCTCCTCAGCACACACGGACTTGCGTCGTTATTTTCCACGCGGGGAGTCGGGCGTCGTCTTCTGGCGCGCGGGCAGTCTCTTACTGTGGTTTGTGGGGAGTACCAGATATCCCGGGTCTGTGCATGGATTTTCCTGCTTGTTTTCCGGCTGCGCGTCGTTCTGCGGGGCTGCGCGTCGAAGTTTCGATCTCACGGCAGGCGTCGCGTCGATTTCTCCGGCGGAGTCGGGCGGCGTTGTCCTTGCGAGGCCGTGCGTTAAAGTTTTGATCTCACGGCAGGCGTCGTGTCGATTTCTCCTGGAAAGTCGGGCAGCGTTGTCCTTGCGAGGCCGTGCGTCAAAGTTTCGATCTCATGGCAGGCGTTGCGTCAATTTCTCCTGCGGAGTCGGGCGGCGTTGTCCTTGCGAGGCCGTGCGTCAAAGTTTTGATCTCACGGCAGGCGTCGCGTCGATTTCTCCTGGGAAGTCGGGCGGCGTTGTCCTTGCGAGGCCGTGCGTCAAAGTTTCGATCGTCCCGAAGACGTCGCGTTGATCAGCGTCGGTGTGCGGCGTTTTTCTTGCCGCGGAACAAGCTGTGCGTCGAAAAGTTTGGCGCACGGAGCGTCCAAGAGGAAGAGAGAAGTCTTTTTGGTCCTGAGACTTCAGGGAACAGAAGGCAAGCTCTATCCAAGCCCTTGGAGAGCACTTTTACAGCCAGACAAGAGTTCAGCAAGGCAGCAGGCCAACAGCAAGGCAGCAGTCCTTTGTAGAAAAGCAGACAGGTGAGTCCTTTGAGCAGCCAGGCAGTTCTTCTTGGCAGGATGTAGTTTCTGGTTCAGGTTTCTTCTCCAGCAAGTGTCTGATGAGGTAGGGCAGAGGCCCTGTTTTATACTAAGTTGTGCCTTTGAAGTGGGGGTGACTTCAAAGAGTCTCTAAGAAATGCGCCAAGCCCCCTTTCAGTTCAATCCTGTCTGCCAGAGTCCCAGTAGGGGGTGTGGCAGTCCTTTGTATGAGGGCAGGCCCTCCACCCTCCCAGCCCAGGAAGACCCATTCAAAATGCAGATGTATGCAAGTGAGGCTGAGTACCCTGTGTTTGGGGTGTGTCTGAGTGAATGCACAAGGAGGTGTCAACTAAACCTAGCCAGACGTGGATTGAAGGGCACAACAAGATTTTAGTGCAAAGAAATGCTCACTTTCTAAAAGTGGCATTTCTAGCATAGTAATATTAAATCCGACGTCACCAGTCAGCAGGATTTTGTATTACCATTCTGGCCATACTAAATATGACCTTCCTGCTCCTTTCAGATCAGCAGCTGCCACTTCAACAGTGTATGAGGGCAGCCCCAATGTTAGCCTATGAAAGGAGCAGGCTTCACAGTAGTGTAAAAACAAATTTAGGAGTTTTACACTACCAGGACATATAACTACACAGGTACATGTCCTTCCTTTTACCTACACAGCACCCTGCTCTAGGGGTTACCTAGGGCACACATTAGGGATGACTTATATGTAGTAAAAGGGGAGTTCTAGGCTTGGCAAGTACTTTTAAATGCCAAGTCGAAGTGGCAGTGAAACTGCACACACAGGCCTTGCAATGGCAGGCCTGAGACAGGGTTAAGGGGCTACTGAGGTGGGTGGCACAACCAGTGCTGCAGGCCCACTAGTAGCATTTAATCTACCTGCCCTAGGCACATGTAGTGCCCTCTACCAGGGACTTACAAGTAAATTAAATAGTCAATCATGGATAAATCAGTAGTACAATTTACACAGAGAGCATATGCACTTTAGCACTGGTTAGCAGTGGTAAAGTGCCCAGAGGTCAAAAGCCAACAACAACAGGTCAGAAAAAATAGGAGGAAGGAGGCAAAAAGTTTCGGGATGTCCCTGTCAAAAAGCCAGGTCCAACACAATCTATTATGTGTAATCTGCTCTCTCTAACAAATGATCTGAAACACAAGAGCACAAAAATAAAAAGATTTTATTGACTGAATCTATATGCAAGCTCAAGTATTAAAAGTAGGTAAGGTTTCACAATAGGGTTTTGTCAGTGTGCAAAAATATCATATTTGCATCAAAATGCATTTACGCACAATTAACACATTGAGGAGGCACAGTGGCGTAATGTGGACTATACTTTTCGCCCAAAGAACTGCAGTCACTGGTGGACAGAAAATGTATGTGCTGCATGCCCTAAACATGCTCTGGTTATCAGTGTCAAAAGGGGAGTGAGACAAGTGCTACCCCAAGTTCATCAATTTACAGCAATACATTCTTCTAAATATCACCAACACTTAAAATCAATATATTCGTGGTGTGTGACCCGGCCCATTGCTCTAACCGGGTTTTATTGATAGCTAAGAATAGTACAGAAAGTAGAATCAATAAAAAACAAATCCCCCAAGATGGGAAATATGGTCACTCTGTCACCAGTCATACAGGGAAATGTCCTTGTAGCTATCAGCATCTTGAACACAGGTGCCAATACAGGAATTTTGATTGTCCCTGTCCAAGAACTTGCAGCCCTGATGGTCAGGTCACACTAATGCCAACATGAAAACCAGTGAGCATATTCATTGGAAATAGCATCCAAGGGCTGGAAAATATAATTTAATTTGAAATCTCCTTTACACCTGGAGCACTGAAACATGCTTGTTAAGTCATTTTCTATTTAAAGCAGGTTGCATTTTTGGATCAGCAATTCTTCTACCATACATATTAGGTGGTTAACTGTTGGTTGGTGGTAAATGTGTAGTGGTGGTATGTGTTGCTGTTGGTTAACATGCTGTTAGTTGGTGGAATATCTGGCTGTTGCTGGCATTATGTGTTGCTGATGGTTACAGAATGTGTTGGACTTGGCCCTTTCTGCATGGTCATCACCAAACGGTTTGCCTTCTCTCCCCCTATTTTTGCTGAATTCCTGCTTGTTGCTCTCAGGCCACTGTGCACTTTAACACTACTTACAAGTTCTAAAGTGCATATGCTCGGTTCTTAAAACATGTTAGATTGGAATATACCCAATTGGCGTATTTATTTTACCCATAAGTTCCTGGTAAAATTATAATATATATACCCAGGGCCTGTAAATTAGTTGTTACTATTGGGCCTGTAGCACTGATTGTGTCCCCTTCTTAAGTAGCACATTAAGGCCCTCATTATGACATTGATGGTAAAAGCCGCTTACCGCCGTGCAGAAGACCGCCACCACACCGCCGCGGACGCGAAATTCCGCCACAGCTATTATGACACACAGTTCGGAATCTGCCAAAATTCAGACACCCACACAAGTCCGCCACACCAAAGATCAGTTATAAACTGGCGCAAACAAAACCTCCACCATCACGCCCACAGAAATACGCCCACACTATCACAACACATGAATCCACGCGGCGGTCTTTCAACCGCGATATTCCATTGGCGGTACACACCGCCGCGCTCAAAATACATACACATCTCCAAAACACAACCACATTGGACAATTCGAAATACACACACCAGATACACATACACACACCACTCACACACACTCAATACAATATAAAACACACACCCACATCACCCAAAAACCCTTACAACCACAAATCACGAACGAAAGCCAGAGAGACACCACCATCAACAACACTAGCATCCACAGGCACACAACACCATCACCCACATAACTTCCACGCACCTCACACAACACCCAACTACATATCAGCACACTTATCACCCCACATACCACCCCACACATCACCTACTCCACCCCATGGCACGGCAAAGACACCCCAGGTTCTCGGAGGAGGAGCTCAGGGTCATGGTGGAGGAAATCGTCCGGGTAGAGCCACAGCTATTCAGATCACAGGTGCAGCACACCTCCATTGCAAGGAAGATGGAGCTATGGCAAAGAATAGTGGACAGGGTCAACGCAGTGGGACAAGACCCAAGAAATCGTGAGGACATCAGGAAGAGGTGGAACGACCTATGGGGGAAGGTGCGCTCCGTGGTCTCCAGACACCACCTGGCGGTTCAGCCGACTGGCGGCAGACCCCCACCTCCTCCCCCACAACTAACAACATGGGAGGAGCAGGTCTTGGTGATTCTGCATCCTGAGGGCCTCGCAGGAGTAGGTGGAGGAATGGACTCTGGTAAGTCAAAGCTTTACTATTACATCCCCCACCCTACCTGCATGCCAGCACATACCCCCACCCTCACTCCCATCACTCCTACTCCTCACAAATGTCCCACTATCACAAACCACCCATCCCAACACCAAGCCCTGCATGCAACACCAAAGCATGGACACCCATCACTAAAGCATGCCCACTGCACATACCCATACACCCCCATAAACCATCATCACACAAGGTCACACACAGGAATGCTAGCACTGGTGTACACAGTCACCCACCCATTGCAAACCTTGACACACACAGATGCAATAATCATGCTTTTATACCCCTGCAGGACCCCTACCCAATGTCACCGGACAGGAGGGTCCACACGTGTCCACACCACCAACAGAAGAGGCCCACAGTGATGACACCTCTGTAAACACCAGCACAGCACCCACCCAGCGGGCCCATACCTCCGTCCCCAGGACACCTCAATCAGCAGTGTGTCCACCACTGCAGGGAACCCAGGCTAACCCACCACCCCAACAACAATAGGGACCTGGGGGCAGTGATAGTGGGCACACGGTCCAGGGGACGGAGGCCCAGGAACACAGGGGAACTGGGAGGGCTGCTGTGCGACAGGAGGCGGACAGGCCCAGGGAACCCACTCTCCACGAGGCCCTCTCCTCCATCACGGGAGCCTACCACCACTCTCAGGAGACGATGGCAACGGTACTGGCCAAGTTTCAGGAGAGTCAGCGCCTGCAGGAGGATCAGTATATGGGCTTCAGGGAGGAACTCAGAACCATCAATTCCACCCTGGGCACCATCTTAGGGGTGCTGAAGGAAGTACTCAACACCAGGAGGGTCAATGTCGCACTACAAGCGGCCCCTGACACTAGCCTGGATGATGAACTGCCCACCACCTCCGCCGGCGCTAGTGGACAGGACGCACCGCCACAGGACCACCACACCAGCACCCCACCCCCTGCAGATGAAAAACCACCTCGCAAACGGTCCCTGAGATCCAGGACAAAGACAGAGAACGATGCCAAGACCCCCGCCAAGAAATGAGACCACCCTGATAGTCATCCTACAGTCCCATTTTGTTACCCTGTACATACTTAAACTGCCCTAGCTCCACTTCCTATGAACATTTGGGAAATGCACCTGTGAGACTAATAGACTGAACTCTGCCATGGACATTCCTCCGCCATCACCCCTCACCATTTCACAACCCCCTCCAATATTGAGCACTTAAATAAACACCCTTAAAGCACAAAAAAATATGGAGTCTGTCTGTGATTTCGGAATACTGTATTAGCAATAACTGTGGCAAAAAGCTTTTTCATTGGTAATGTCAACATACCTATGTCACACAGCTCTAGTCCATGAGGAATCAAAGCTGATGTCACCCAGTGGGACCCACATCTGTGAAATCGTAAGGGAAAGTGACAACTCAGTGACCATACACTGGGTGAAAACGACAGACAGTAGAGAGGTAGTAGTGTTTAAGTACATGTAGTAGGCAAGTTTGTATTCTTACCTGTGTCTCACTGGAAATATTGCTGGATCTCTGAGTCCCTGTTGTTCATGTCCTCTTCCTCTGCTTCCTCGTCTTCACTGTCCATAGGCTCCACAGCTGGAAAAACACCGCCATCTGGACCATCTTCTTGCTGAAAGGGCACCTGTCGTCGCAAAGCCAAGTTGTGAAGCATACAGCAGCCCACGATGATTTGGCACACCTTCTTTGGTGAGTAGAATAGGGAACCACCTGTCACATAGAGGCACCTGAACCTGGCCTTCAGGAGGCCGAAGGTCCGCTCGATCACCCTCCTAGTTCACCCATGGGCCTCATTGTAGCGTTCCTCTGCCCTTCTCCTGGGATTCCTCACTGGGGTCAGTAGCCATGACAGGTTGGGGTAACCAGAGTCACCTGCAAATGGCGAGGGACAACTGTTAGACACACACTAACCTGGAGGGATATCCCCAGACCCACACAACCATTCCCACTGACTAGCTTCCAGGTGCTCACCTAATAGCCACACACAGTGCCTCTGGAGTTGACCCATCACATAAGGGATGCTGCTATTCCGCAGGATGTAAGCGTCATGCACTGAGCTAGGGAACATGGCATTCACATGGGAGATGTACTGGTCTGCCAAACATGCCATCTGTACTTTCATCAAATGATAACTCTTCCGGTTTCTGTACACCTGTTCACTCCTGTGGGGGGGTACCAAAGCCACATGGGTCCCATCAATGGCACCTATGATGTTGGGGATATGTCCCAGGGCATAAAAATCACCTTTCACTGTAGGCAAATCCTCCACCTGAGGGAAAACTATGTAGCTCCGCATGAGTTTCAGCAGGGCAGACAACACACTGGACAACACGTTGGAAAACATAGACTGGGACATCCCTGATGCTATGGCCACTGTTGTTTGAAATGACCCACTTGCAAGGAAATGGAGCACTGACAGCACCTTCACATCGGAGGAGTTGGAGAAACTCGTGGACGGGGTCCTCCCCCAGTACACGCTACACTACGGTCCTCCAAACAAACAGGTAAGTACATTGGGAGCATGATGTATGGGCTATGCCTGTGTGGAGAGGAGTCGGATGTAAGAAGGAAGGGGGGAGAGTGTGGCGTGCATGAAACGACGGTGAGTGCATGTGCCACATGGCAAGGGTAGGGATGGGGGCCAATCACTTTGACGGTGCAGTTGGTAATAACTTTCTCTTCCCCCTGTACAAATCATGTAGGTCAGCGCCCACCAGAAAAAACATATTTGGTGTGCCATCGCCAAGGACGTCGGACCCTGGGGGTCTACCACAGACGGAGCACCCACTACCGGAAAAGATGGGAGGACATTCGCCGCTGGAGCAAGAAGACGGCGGAGGCTCAGCTGGGGATGGCCTCCCACGTGGGAGGGGTGCCCGTCGCACCATGACCCCCCCTGATGTTCAGGATCCTGGCAGTGGCGTACCCGGAGTTGGATGGGCACTTGAAGGTATCACAGAAGGGGGTGAGCACACTCGCATTCTGCTGACTTTGCGCGCAGTGGAGGGGTCTGGGTGGGGGAGGTGGGCTGTGGGTTTCCCTAGGCCAGGGCGAGTTCCGTAGGCAAGGTCCCTCCGTAAGGTAGGCCATGTGGCACCCCACCCCACCTCTGTAGAGTGACAACTACACCTAGTCATGCCCCTGTGTCATCCATGTGTGCAGCTGTCATCCATAGCCTTGTAGGCCATTTCCCAGGAATTGAACAGTGGAGCCCAAGAGCGCGGCATAGTGCAGGGGGCTTCTGTGTCTGTCGTGTCCACCAACGGTAGCGGTAATGTATGCACTCAACATGTCTTTCTTCTGTCGTCCCCCCCCCTTTTTGTGGTCTCCCTGTTCTTGTGTGCATTAGTATCAGCAGGCGGAGGAGCAGTGGCACTGGAGCACCAGGGGGCTACATCCCACATGGCCATGGAGGGCCACACTAAGGAATCGGACTTCACCAGTGGGATGGAGGGCGAGGGGAGCTTCACGGTGGGGACAGGGGCTGAGACCAGTGACACAGACCACCACCCCCCCTTCCAGCACCACCCTCCCAGCAGCCCCTCAGCCTTCGCCCCGTGCCCGCTCACCCGGGAGGGTGAGGTTCACCTTCGCCCCAGGCACCTCAGGCCCTGCCCCAGTCACCTCTGCTGCCCTCAGTGAGGAGGCCATTGACCTCCTCAGGTCCCTCACTGTTTGGCAGTCTACCATTTTGTATGCCATCCAGGGTGTAGAAAGGCATTTGCAACAAACCATTGCATTCCTGGAGGGCATTCATTCTGGTCAGGCGGCCCTTCAGCGAGCTTTTCAGACTCTGGCATCAGCACTGATGGCAGCCATTGTCCCTGTGTCTAGCCTCCCCCCTCCAACTTCTTCCACCCCGACCCAATCCCCTGTACCTCAGCCCATCCCAAGCACACCTACAGACCAGCATGCACACACGTCAACACACAAGTGAAGCTCAGGCAAACATAAGCACCACACATCCCACAGGCACTCACGCAAGCATCACACACATGCAGACACACCAACATCCACTGCCTCAACTGTGTCCCCCTCCTCCTTGTCTTCCTCCTCCCTACCTGTCTCATCTACACTCACACCTGCAAGCACTACCTCTACAGCCACTACCTGGCATCACCAGCACACCCACCACCTCAACCCGCTCATGTGCAGTCACCACCCCCACTACCATTCACACATCCCCTGTGTCCTCTCCCAGTGTGTCTGTGATGCCCCCTCTGAAGATACACAAACGCAGGCACACACCCACCCAACAGCCATCCACCTCACAACAGCTTCCAGCGCATGCACCTTCACCCAAAGTCAGCAAACGAACACCTCCTATAACCACAACCTCTTCCTCCACTCCCAAACCCCCTCCAGCTACCCGTCCCAATGTGTAAAAAAAACTTTTCCTGTCCAACCTTAACCTCTTTCCCACACCTCCCCCACCCCGTGTGTCTCATAGGTCCCGAACTAGCACCTCGGCCACAACATCTCCGGGACCAGTGGTGCCTGTAGTCACCGGAATATGAAATGCACCGGCCACCAGGGCAGCCAGTGTGGCACGGAGCCACAGCACAGACAGTCCCCCACCTGTGAAGCATCAGAAGTTGTCCAGGGCCCGGTGGGAGAGGGGGAAGACTCCAGCCACCAAAGCCGCTCCCAGGGGTACAGGTGGGAGTGTGGAGTCAGCTGTGACACCTTCCAAGGAGGGGAAGGGCCACAAGAAGGTCAGCAAGTCTGGGAAGAGCAGAACGGCGGAGAAGACCGCCATCAGCCCAGCTGCCCAGAAGGCCAGCACCAGCCCAGCTGCCTAGGAGGCCACCGCCAGCACCAGCCCAGCTGCCCAGGAGGCCACCGCCAGCACAAGCCCAGCTGCCCAGGAGGCCACCGACAGCACAAGCCGAGCTGCCCAAGAGGCCACCGCCTGCACAAGCCGAGCTGCCCAGGAGGCCACCGCCAGCACCAGCCCAGCTGCCCAGGAGGCCACCGCCTCCACAAGCCCAGCTGCCCAGGAGGCCACCACCAGCACCAGCCCAGCTGCCCAAAAGGCCAGCACCAGCCTAGCTCCCCAAGAGGCCACCGCCAGCACCAGCCCAGCTGCCCAGGAGGCCACCGCCAGCACAAGCCCCGCTGGGCCATGAAGGACCGCCAGCAAAAGCCCCGCTGGGCCATGAAGGGCCACCAGCACAAGCCCCGCTGGGCCATGAAGGACCACCAGCAAAAGTCCCACTGGGCCATGAAGGACCGCCAGCACAAGCCCTGCTGGGCCATGAAGGACCGCCAGCAAAAGCACCGCTGGGCCATGAAGGACTGCCGACACAAGCCCCACTGGGCCATGAAGGACCGCCAGAAAAAGCCCCGCTGGGCCCTGAAGTACCCGCTGGGCCATGAAGGACCGCCAGCACAAGCCCCGCTGGGCCATGAAGGACCGCCAGCAAAAGCCCCGCTGGGCCATGAAGGACTGCCAGGAAAAGCCACGCTGGGCCATGAAGGTCCGCCAGCGGCTGAGTCCCTGCAATGGAGACCGCCATCTCAAGCACCGCTGAACAGGGCACCGCCGCCTCAAGCACCGCTGAACAGGGCACCGCCACCTCAAGCACCGCTGAACAGGGCACCGCCGTCTCAAGCACCGCTGAACAGGGCACCACCGTATCAAGCACCGCTGAACAGGGCACCGCCGCCTCAAGCACTGCTGAACAGGGCACCGCCATCTCAAGGACCACTGAACAGGGCACCGCCGCCTCAAGCACCGTTGAACAGGGCACCGCCGTCTCAAGCACCGCTGAACAGGGCACCGCCGTATCAAGCACCGATGGCCCATGAGCGCCAAGGGCACTGACGCTACTGAGTCCGTCACGGGCAGAATGAAGCACTCTGGCACCATGCCCTCTACAGAACCAGTGGAGAGATCCATCCACTACCTCTGTCCTTCGCAGGATGAAGCACTCTGGGCACCATGTCCCCTCCAGAACCAGTGGAGAGATACGTCCACTACCTCTGTCCTTAGCAGGATGAAGCACTCTGGGCACCATGCCCCCTCCAGAATCAGTGGAGACTGTTATCCACTTGAGAGACTGTGGCTTTGCACTCCCCAGGATGGAACAGTGGGCAAGCCACCCACTGTATAGACTTGAGAGACTGTGACTTTGCACTCCCCAGGATGGAACAGTGGGAAACCCACCCACTGTATAGACTTGAGAGACTGTGGCTTTGCACTCCCCAGAATGGAACAGTGGGCAAGCCACCCACTGTAGAGACTTGAGAGACTGTGGCTTTGCACTCCCCAGGATTGAACACTGGGCATGTAGCCCCCTTGTGGATTTGGCATCATGCACTCAACCGGCTGAGGTGCCCCCCATTTCCCTCCCCCTGAGGTGCCTGTTTTATTGGTATCTGATGCCCCTGTAGTGTTCTTTCCATCATGGTCGGGGATCTTGGTTGGGCCTCGCCCATACCGTGTGGGCCCAGTGTTCCACGGACTTAATTGGAGCAATACCTGGACTACTATGCTTGGTATATATTTTGTAAATGGTGTATATATATATTTTTGCCTACTTGATTTTATTATATTACAATGGTTACGCTAATTTTCTATTGTCTTTGCATTCTTCCGGGGGGGTGTAACTGTGATTTATTAATATGCATTAGTGTGTGTTGTTGTGGGTGAGGGGGGGGTGGGGGTGTTGCGTGTGTCTGTCACTGTTTTTTCCCTCCCCTGTGTCGTAGGTGCAGTACTCACCGTGGTCTTCGCCGCCGGCGTTCGTGCTCCTGGTATAGGAGCAGCAAGACTATCGCAGGTAGAATTTGGAGTTCCGGGTCCATGGTGTCCTCGTTCCTCGTGGGGTGTGTAGAGGTGAGCGTTTTCCCTTCAGAATTCCTGTTTCCGCCGTGTTTTTATCCGCGGTGAATCCGCACCAGAACAGGTGGCGGATTGGTGGGTTGTAATAGTGTGGGCGGTACATTGTCTCTGGCCTGTCTGTTGCCGGTGACCGCCACGCTGTTTGTTTGTACCGCCGTGGCGGTGGGAGTGTTAAAGTGACTGTCTTTGTTGGCGGTTTCCGCCATGGTCATAATTGCAAATTTTTTACCGCCGGCCTGTTGGCGGTCCTACCGCAGCTTTAACACCGTCGGCCAGGGTTGTAATGACCACCTAAATGTGTCTTGGGCCTGCCATTGCAGCATGTGTGTGCAGTTTGGACAGCTCAGCAAGCTGGGTACAATGTGTTTAAAATGTAGGACATTTACATTTAAGTATTACATGTACTGGCAGTGAAGTTTTTCTCTACTGCAAGACCTACCTCTCCATAATTACCTCATTACATTTTGTAGGTGTGTTAGAAATTGAGATTCTAGTTTGCGGAGCTATGCACCCCGTCCAAGTAGGGACCACAATCCTAGTCAGGGTAAATCAGTTACGCCCTATAAATTAACCTGTGCTTACCCTCTGGTGGTTTGGCACAGAGGAGGCGGGTTTGACTTGAGACAATGCGTAAACTATTTGTGCAGTGCTCTAAAAATGTAAAAAAGTTACAAAGGAACCACACAGAAAGTTATCACATATGGTTAGAAACATAGAGCTTCATTCAATGAACAAAACAAGACCAAAATGACAAAGATCCAGCAAGCAGAAGTCAAGATTTGGGCGGTCATTCTGCCGCCGCCCGCCATGCGGTCACCGCCATTTGGCCGCTCTGCGGTCAAAAGACCGCGGAGGCCATTCTGGCTTTACCGCTGGGCCGGTGGGCGCCCGCCAAAGGAGCGCCCGCCGGCCCAGCGGGAAAGGCCCTGCAACATAGAAGCCGGCTCCGAATGGAGCCGGCGGTGTTGCAGGGGTGCGACGGGTGCAGTTGCACCCGTTGCGATTTTCACTGTCTGCTGAGCAGACAGTGAAAATCATGCTGGGGCCCTGTTAGGGGGCCCCTGCACTGCCCATGCCAGTGGTATGGGCAGTGCAGGGGCCCCCAGGGGCCCCACGACACCCGTTCCCGCCATCCTGTTCCTGGTGGTAAAAACTGCCAGAAACAGGGTGGCGGGAAGGGGGTCGGAATCTCCATGGCGGTGCTGCTTGCAGCGCCGCCATGGAGATTCAGCCCAGACAGGGGAAATCCGGCGGGAAACCGCCAGATCCCCTTTTCTGACCGCGGCTTTACCGCCGCGGTCAGAATGGGCAGGGAAGCACCGCCAGCCTGTTGGCGGTGCTTCCGTGGTCATCCACCGCCAGGGTTGGAATGACCCCCTTGATGTTCTAAAGAACATCTGCAAATATAGTGTTTAGAAAAATAAAGCACCAACCAGTGCTATCTGGTCGCACTCGACTGGGTGAAATCTGAAAAGTCAGGCCGACCGCGATAGAGCCGGGTCAGATACAGGGAACAACCGTGTCCCACTGGAATCAGTACTTTGGTTTAGGGTTTCATCAGCATTGAGGGAGGATGTGAGGAGTGATGCGGGAAGCAGCTGAGTTGATACGTTGCCATTGATTGTGGTGATGTAGGCGATGTGTCGGTTCTGAGCCACGTAATTGGGGATGTGTCATGGCTGCACCCCTTAGGTGTGGGCAATGCATCATCATTGAGCCACTCAGCCAACAACGCAATGTCCCCTGAAGCAGAGATGCCTCTGTGTCGAAGGAAATGCATCGTTTACAACTGGCGAAATGGCTGTGATGCATGCCTTTTACAGTTGCAGCACTTTATACACACTTCCACTGGCCCAGGACTGGATTGGCACCACTTGGCAGGGCAAGACTAGCAGGCAAGAAGGGCAATATGTAGCAGGGCAGGCACAACAGAGCAGGAGTCCAACAAAGTCCACCAGAGTAGCAGTCCCTTCAGCAGCACAATGGTCCTTCTTCCTAGCAGAATGTCCCCAGGTACAGAGCTGGACTGAAGTGGTGGTGTCTGAGGTCCAGTACTAATATCCTGTTGTGCTTTGAAGTGGGGGAGACTTTAAAGAGAGGTCTTTGGAGTGCACAAAGTCCCCGCCGTTCCTACCCTGGTACTAGACTTGCTACAGGGGGGTATGCAGGTCCTTGTGTGGTGACAGGAACAGCCCAATCAGGAGCAAGTGTCAGCTCCTCCCTCCCATCCGGCCCAGGATGATCCATCAGGATGTTAATGGCCCATTGGGTTGTGGATGGCCCATCAGGCACACTTAAGCTCCCTTTGTGTGTGGCTGTCTTGAGGGAATACACAAAGCCCCGATGTACCCACTCCAGGCATGTATTCAGAGACAGACAAAGGCACAGAAGGGGTAAAGTAGAAAAATGCCAACTTTCTAAAAATGGCATTTTCACACTTGTAGCTTAAAATCCAACTTTACCATCAGTTGTTATTTTAAATTGCAAGTCCAGAGACACCAAACTCGAAATATCTATATTTTCCAATGGGAAAATAGACTTATAAAATGTAATAAGGGAATCCTAATGTTCACTTATGGGAGAGATAGGCATAGTAGTAGTGAAAACCTACCACGACATATAAGACTTAAAAGTGCATGTCCAACTTTTTAAATACACTGTATCCTGCACTGGCGGCTGTCCACAGCCAACCTTGGGGTAACATATGTATTAAAAAGGAAGGTTTTGGCCTGGCAATTAAGTTATACTGCAAGGTCAACATGGCAGTTTAGAACTGCACACACAGGATCTGCAATGGCAGGCTTGAGCCATATTTAAAGGGCTATTGTGATGGGTGGCACAGTCAGTTGAGACCCACCAGTAGCATTTAAATTACAGGTGGTACACTTTAATAGGGTTTTTTAATAGGTCAATTGTGGATAAGCTAATATCACCATTTTTTAGGCAGAGAGCACATTCACTTTAGCCCTGGTCATCAGTCTTAAAATGCCCAGGGTCCTAAGCCAGCAAAAATGAGGACTGCAAAACAGGAGGTCAGAGGCCAATAAGTCAGGGGAAAACATGCCAAGGATACCAGATCTAACAATAACATTATTGTGGGTATCACTGATGTGCATAAAGTTAAAGAGTATTAATAAGGTTATAATGCTTCTGTTGCTGTGTAAAGAATACAATGATGCTGATTTTTCATACTTTCATCAATGGAACAAAGGGCAGCAAGACAACTTGCTGTGCTGTGACGAGTAAAAGGGAGAGGACAGGAATGCACCATATTTACGAATAAATGTTGCATTCCTGTTTTATGCTGCACTGGCAGACAATGTACTGCCTTATGCCAATGCTGGCAACCGTGAGCTGTTTTGCAAAGTTTCCTGCGTTGTAGGCATGGTTGAGTTATGCAGGAAGGAGTACCTTCCTGCACAAAAACAATTGTAGGAGGAATCTTCCTCTTTCTAAGTGTGCGGTAGAATGCTGCCCAATTAACAGGAGGAAACATCAAGGAGAAATGAAATATTTTTCCTTGTTGATCCTCTTGTGGGAAGTTGCACAATTCTGATGCATTCCCAGGTCTTCCAGTGTTGAAAAATCTTGGAATGTGTCTGAATGCATGAGTGATTGCATGGGAACACCCGTGCGCCACCAACGTAACATGCCTGCCATGCAGTGTTTCTTACAGCAGTGACTTGCACAGGGTGGCCTTGTATAACTTGGTAAATATGAATCTAAGTCTTGCATCTCACTGCATCACCTTGTGTGTGCACAAGTAGTATAGTCCTTGCATTGCATGAGGGTGATCCATAACTATGAAACACCAGGCCCAATGTGTATTGCTTAATCCAGTAATAATACCATAGATTGTTAATCAGAGGATAGTAGTTTAGTACCCTAGATTGAGCAATCCACTCTTTTGTGGTTTGAAAAACTTTTAAGTTTTACAAATGAGTGTCATGGAGGTAATTAGAGACATTTATTTTTTAAAGTGCCAAATGACAATTCTTTTGTAGCGACAGAATTTGTGAATGGGAGCCTCTGATTAAACACAAGAATTATCTTTATTTTCCTAAAATGGTAAAGCAACTTTAAACAGAGCAGCTTCTAACACATATGTACTTTTAATGATGTCTTTCATACACCCACAATATTTTCAGTACAGGAAAAATGAAAATGGTCTGGCAGTTGCATTTATTAATGGAAGAAACAAGTTATTTCATGGTTCTGTTTCACTGGATGTGGGTCGCATTGTGGTGAGTTAAAATTTCGTTAGTGAGTGAATTAACCCTACTACTATTTAGTTCTTTGCAGAATTGTTTGTTATTGTGCTTCAGATTTCATCCATGCTTCTGGTTTGACGTGTGTGGGTCCCGCATTGGGAATTATTGTTTTCTGCCCTTAGCCTTCTATTCTTGGCCCAGAGTATAGTTAATTCCCATAGTGGTGCTTGTGTGCTTCCTCTACTCCTGGTGTGGATTTCTACCTATCTGTTTTTCTTGCTGCTTTTCCTTCTATATGATGTGTGTGTGCATCTTTGGTGGGTTCATCCTGAGATGGATGGGGTAACTTCCTACAAGCTGCTGTGAGATCGTAATGGTCCTTCAGTTCAACGCTATTCCCTATGTCTTTCACATGGAAAGTGGAGTCTAATCAAGTGCATACATGACTCATCAATGACAGTGTGTTCCTCTGGTGTTCCTGCTGTCTCTTTGGGTACTATGGCTCCTTCTTTTGTCCTTCAGTTTGCATGGTTATTGCTTCGAGGTGGCCTTGGTTTACCTTAGGTTAACCTTCAGGCATTTGAACCTCTGTCTTTGATTGAGGATGGTTAGTTGTTGCTCCTGGTGCTTGTAGCGAGAAGTGCTCTAAGTTCCTACTTTCTCATGGTTGCATGCTCGACTTGGAAATCCTACCTGCTTTATATGTGCTAACTGGCTTTGGGTGCTCTTTGTTTTAGGCCTTCCAATGACTGGTTCTAGGGCCTAGGGTGGTGTGACTTGTGCAGCCATACCCAGCTCTGACCTTCGGGGGCAAGTAGGGGGAGATATGTGGTATTGTGGGTGCTGTGTTTAGAAATTACTCGCTGCAGAGATTTTTGTGTGTTTGATAGTTTTCAGGTAGCAAGAAAAATGGCAAGAAAACTCTGGAGATAAACGTTTCTCATCTAGTGGCAGTTATGATTCAACATGAAGCAGTACAGAGGCTAGTTGAGGGGGCCTAGGGGTTGTGAGTGCTGTGTTTAGAAATTACTCGAAAGTAGAGGGGTATGGGATTGTGGGTGCTGTCTTTAGAAATGACTTGCTGCAGAGATCTTTGTGTGTTCGATAGTTTTAAGGTAGCGATAAAAATGTCAAGAAAACTCTGGAGATAAATGTTCCTCATCTAGTTGCAGTTATGACTCAACATAAAGAAGTACAGAGGCTTAATATGCCTGCTGAAAAGAACATGTACCATTCAAATCACAGAGCTGGATTTTATGTGGATATCTCAGTGAGTTACTGCTTTTGTCACAGAGATACTTTTTCTACTTGCAATTCATAAGTTACAATCCTAAAATAACATAATAACCTATGAACTGTCATCAAAGAGCTGCATGCAATCTGCAAGGCATATAGCTGGAACCTTATGTTTTTCCTCATCTTTTATTATCCAAATGTTGCTAAATTTTAGTTTGAGGGTCAAATTCATTCTTATTAGTTGAGCCAACCCAACCACTGTGGTATGGTTTAAATCCAAAATGTGTGCTTTTACAGACCAAACACTGTAAAATATACTGCCTACTAATATAGATGGGGTGATTCATACACCTTGAAATCCTCATTGTTTTATGTAACATTTCCTATGGACGGATTTACACACATATGATGCATTGCCTCTGTATAATTCTTAATGTAAAGTGGTCTGATATTCTGCACTGGTATGAGTAGTACTATGAAAGAAATGAAATGCATGTCAGAGAGAGGGGCTATGGAGAGATAAGGGGCACTGTTGGGGGGTTGTAGTGAGGGAATCCATGGAGAAGGTGGTCATTGGGGAGAGTTCCAAAAAAGATTGTGATACAAGGTGCCGCCAGCACTAAAGCCAGAATTGGGTCTACTGCCTGCTTGGCAGCTTATATGACTTGTGTCTTTGTCCTGTGGAAGACTTCAACATATGTGGGTCTGTCTCACTGTTCCCTTGCCTTAGGTGGCTTGCTCACATCGATGAAAATGGGCAGCACTTTGTAGCTCCAATCTCTCAAATAACCATCTTTGAGATGTTTTATACGTGATAACTGGAACACAGGAAAGGGATGTAGAGGTAAATCCTCAAGTATTTACAAAGCCTGTTGCCCACCTGTTCAATGCTGTCCACCTCATAATGGTGACAATTTTGGGAAAGTTGTAGACATCCATGGATTGATGCTTATTTTCTGCATTGATTAAACTACTTGCACTCTCACCACAATTTCTTTTCATCAATGGGATGATGCTCATTGCCGATTTGATGGTTGCCATATAATTGTGGCACTTCTTTGCAACTTTTGGGCATCCACAAAATGATTGCACAGTAGTAGCAAGTCTTAGCAATATGTAAGCATTCATGGAATAATGCCCACCACAAATACATTTCTGGCCCTGGCATACAGGTGTTAATTTCTGGCATTTTCGGACAGCTAATGTAAGATGGTCATTCTAAAAGAATTGTGGCCAGCCATGGCATGCTGGGAACTCCACAAAATAGCTATACATACATATTGCAATATGGTAGCCCTAGCATTGTGGTGGTAATTCTTGGCATATTATGTGTATCCATTGCACAACAATGTCCATCCCTGGCTATAATGATGAAAAATTGTACCATAGCAAATTTCTAGCATATTGTGGTCAGTGATGGTTCTGGCAGTACATGGTATTTCATGTCATATTGTAGGCACCGCTTCAACCATATTGGTACTGCTGAATATATTATGGTATCCATCACACCAACTTAAATGCTGGAATCAGTATTATGTTGGTAATTGTTAGTATACTGTGAGCATGGTTGTCATGATGGCATCCATGCTAGCATGATGCTGGTCCAAGTTTTATACTGTTATTTTCTTGCTTATTGTGGGCATCCATAGTATGATGATACCAAGCAGAAATGTAAACACTTTTGAATTCAATAAGGATTAAACAGGCTCAGAGAAGAGGGAAGCAAGTGCAAGAGAACACAGGTAATGGAAACACTCCCTTGAAATCCCACAATATGTCTTGATGAGAAGGTAAGGCATGGCGAACCCTGATGTATTTGTAAATGCTTGTACTTTGCCACCACTAAGTCAATACCTTTTGTTCGTACAGCATCTGCTCCTCCTCAGTTATCAGCACTAATCGATTTGGTATGTCTCCTTATCTATTGGAGTGTGTAAATGAGGTTCTCAGAGTTTAAGTACACTGCCACGAAAGGCTTAATTTCTATCAATGTTGTTAAAAGTAATCATGCTAATAATAATGAGTCAGATTTACAAAAATTTAGAGCAATGGAGAGAAGCAAACAAATTAGATGTGATGCTTTGTGCATGGAGAAGAGAGCGGCACAGTCATATTTACTAAATAATAGCTGCTGCTGCTTTTTCATCCAGAGCTGTGGGGAAACATGCTGCCAAGGGGCAGAACATGGTGGCCGGATAAGTAGCGGGCTGCGGGAGGATCACATTGGGCCCAGAATGCTCGTGACCCCAGCATCTGGAAGGAGGTAAACTGACACAGCAGAAGCTAGCACCTGGAGGCAGCGTTAAGACATATTTTCAATGCCGGAATTGAAGGCTTACTGGCTTACTTTGTGATTTTGGTGGTCTGTGGCAGCCCGCGGTGTAGAAGGGAGCCGCAGTGAAGAGTTTCCACCTCTTTGGATGTCAGGGGAGGCTTTGAGACCTCCAATGCCAATCAGAAGGAGATAAGAGATCCTTGTACTGTTCTTGGGCCCACAATTGATGACTTGGCAGGGCAGACTGCTGCCCTTGAGGAGGAAGTAGGGCTTTTGAAAAATCAATAGAACAGAACTTCAAGCAAATTCAAAGCCTGAAAGCAGGAGAGGAAAGTGTTAAGTACAAACTTGAAACCCTAGAGAATAATCAGCAAAGAAGTAACCTGAGACTTCTGAAAATCCCAGAGGGGGCAGAAGGTAGTGAATTGAAGGGGTTTGTAGTCCAGTTGATTAATTAAGGCATGCAGATTGAAAAAACAGAAGAAGCCTTTGCAAGGGATATTCAAAGGGTTCACAGGGACCCATTTAGGAAACCTCTGCATAGAGATAAGCCAAGAAATATTTTTGTCAGCTCCTACATATATGCTTTTAAGTAACACATTCTAGTAGCCGCCTTGAAGCAGAAGTCACTAACTGTGGAAGGAACTTCTTTTGAGATCAGATCAGATCTTCCAAGTACAACATTAAACAGGCAATGGGAGTTGGGGAAAAGAAATGATGTGCTGAAAGGGTTGGGAGCCACGGCCCGACTGAAATTTCCAGTGTTCTTGAAAGTTATGACAAATAATCAAATGTATAATTTCAGAGACTGTAGAGAGGTAGATGATCTGATCAAAATGTTAGAAAAGAGTGGTCAATCTGGTTAACTCAATTGGTTTTTCTGCAATGTTTAATTCTGAGCACAGTGGAAATCTCCTGGGACAATATCGCCCAGAGAAAAAAGGGGAAGAGAGGTTCTTCCATGGGATCAAGGGTGGAGATGTGTTTTTTCCCAGGGTATGTAGGGATGGGATGGATTGCGGGAGGTGATGCGGAACACTGGGTAGGGAGCATGAAGGGAACAAGTGAAAAAAAGGTCCTTGGTGTTGCGAAAAGGGAGGGAGTTGGAAAAAGAAGAGTTGCAAGAAGTGGACTTGGGCTCTATTCTGTGGGATTAAATTCCTGTTGTGGAATGTTAATAGCCTGCGGGTGAAGAACAGACAAAAGAGGTTGGTGCAATATTTGAAAGATGCCACAGCTGATGTGTTGATCCTAGGGGAAACACATCTCTCCAAGTAAGAATGTTTTGAGGTATTTCATTCATGCAGATTAGTACAGCAGATAATAAGTTCCGATGATAAGGGAGGTAGTAAGGGCGTGGCCATCTTAATTTAGAACAATATCAATCTAAATCTTTGTTGAAGGCCTGGTAGACAAATCTGGGAGGTGGGTTGTAGGGAAACTACTTGCATACGATCATGCTTTCACATTGGTGGGATATTATGGCCGTAACAGAGATGATATAGCCCCATTGACAGAGTTGTCTCACCTTTTACTACAATATTGGGACCCTATAATATGGATGGGAGATTTTAATGTGGTAATGAACTATGAGTTGGATAGGTCCTCGCATAGTAGGTTGAGAATCAATGACAAAATGCATGCTCAGGTGCGTGTAATGATGACCCAATTTAGGTTATATGATGTACGGAAAGAGAAGAAGGGACTTGAGAGAGGTTATACTTACAATAATAAAAAATAAAGACATCAGTCCAGGATTGACTATTATCTAATAGATTGCGGCTTAAAAGATTTCCTAGAATATGTCGGGCACATCTATCAGACCATTCTGCTATTAGTTTGAAGCTTAGGTTAGCGGTAAATAAGGGAGAAAGATGGTGGACTTTAGATAGTACACTATTATTGGATGATGAGGTAGTAGCGGAGTTACAGGGGGAAACAGAGGAAATTTTTCAATCTAAACAGAGTCAGCCCCTCCAGCAATAGTATGGGATACATTTAAAGCTTTTTTGGCAGAGAGATTAGGGGGTGTTGTGGAGAAGCTTATACATACAGATCAGAAAGCTTTTTTAAAAGGGAGACACCTGCATGAACTGACACATGGCCTTGTAGCCTCAATTAATTTAGCCACCACATGTCAAGCTCCCCTAGCAGTTGTAATGGCTGATGCAACAAAGGTGTTTAACAGGGTTAACCGGGCCTACTTAAATACAATATGTGAAGTCTATAACCTGGGTTGACATTTTACAAGGACACTACAAAAAATCCATTACGATCCCAGTAAAAGAATTTTGGTTAATGGTTCCCTAACCCCCCCCGCCTTTATGTTAGAAAGAGGAACGAGACAGGAGTGTCCGCTATCTCCGTTACTGTTTGATCTTTATATTGAGCCACTGGCCAGTAGAATTAGAAGTGACCAGAGAATTCCCGCATTCATGTGTAGGAACCTATCTAGGAAGATCTCTCTATATGCAGACGATTTGGTGATCTATACGTCTAATCTAAGTCAGGCTAAACCGGCTCTGGAAGAATTGATGGTAGAATTTGGGGGAATCTCTGGCTATGAGGTCAACAATCAAAAGATGGAGTCAGGGCTTGGAACATGGAAATAAGTAGCCATGTAATTAAGAAGGAGGAGGTTAAATATTTGGGGGTCACCATAACTCATGACATAAATAAATTAGCTGAAATAAACTTTATGAAGGTAAAGAAGGAGGTAGATCTCCCTCTTACTATTACAGGACAAGTAAACCTAATTAAGATGGTGATCGTACCTAAGTTTACATTTATTTTCAATTCAATACCATTAATGCATAACAAAGATTGCTTAAGGAAACTCCAAGGAAAAATAAGTAGCTTTATTTGGGCTTCTAAGGGGGTTCGTATTTCTTTGGAAAATGTTGAGAAGGAAGAAAGAGAAAGGAGGGCTGGTTTTACCTGACATGTAATATTACACAAGGGCATTCTTTTTGAAAAACGCAAGGACGTTTTGTAACCTGCCAAGTTGCTCATAAATGGGGCAGATCCTGATAGCTATGATGGAGGAAAACTGTGAGTTACAGAAGAGCTTTTTATATAAGTTTGGAGACCCCAAATTCTTTAGGAAAGTCTGATTTAAGGTGTTACAGGATTTAGCAAAACTCTGGTACACGGTTAGGAGGGCTACAAACCTGTCGTACTATAGTGAACATGTTCCTGTGTGGTACTCCCCAGGGTCACCGGACTGGACTAAAGATGCTTTGGCAACCCCATTGGAAGAAGTTGGACTTTCAGAGTGGGGAAAATGTTGTTATAATGGAGAAGGCAGGTCGTATGAAAACCTTAATGGGGAGGCAGGGGGTAATTTCTCTAAATTTCAATATCGCAAGATAATAGCTTGGGTTAGGCATCTGGACGAGGTAGTGGGGGGTACTAATAACTTGGAGGAGCAGTGGCACTTGGAAACTCCTTTGAAGAAGGAAGTGGCCTGATGGTACTGGCTGATCATGGATATTGCGGACGGCAATTTACCCTTCCAGAAGAGTTATGTAAAGAATATTTGCCAGAGCTTCAGCAAAAAGAATTATGGCAGGTATCTAATACACTTTTATATAACAGAGTTAAACCGGCTGCTTTAAGAAGGAATCATTTGTTTTCAGTTCAGAGAGCCTTTTGGACACCAGCAAAGCACTCCAGACTCCATCAGGGCAACATGGTCAAGTGTAAAATGTGTGGGTTGGCGTGTGCGGATGATTTAATAATGTTTGTGGAATGTCCACAACTCAGTAAGTTTTGGGAAGAGTTTGGTGGATCAATCAGCTAAATACTCTGCATAAGCTCTAAGGTAAGCTCCTCATTAGTAATATTTTGATTTTTGCTCGAACCACTGAAGATCAATAGGGATGACTCTAAATAGCTTTTTTACATGATGCTTGTGGCAAGAAGGGAGATTTGTAATAAAATGGATCAGTGTTTCCCCTCCTATTTTTTCAGATTGGAAAGATTCCCTAATGTGTAACTTGAAGTAAGATACGTGGGAAGATAGCAAGAGCAATATATATTTGGAACCCTCTGAAACAGTGGTTGGAAATATGAGAGAATATGGGTGTGCAGTAAGGTAGGTGCGGTCCTATTATTATACACACTTCAGAGTACACAACCATATCCCGACAATACGTTGACAAGTGGTTACAGCAGAGGTCATATGCATTCCAGATAGGTGTGGTCTTGCAGAGTTGGGACACAAGGAGGAACTTGTAAAATCTGCACTTAAAGACCCCCCTCTCTGAATGGAATGTTGGAAGGAAAATGAGGACTACAAAAAAAAAAACATGCTGCCCAGTGTCACATACACAAATTTGCACCTTTGTGGAAAGGTATGTGTGTGATGTCCAGCAAAGGTTTTGTATTGACAGTATACCATTCCATTACAAAATCCTACGAATAGAAAATGTTAAAAAAAATTACTCATTGGATGTGGGTTGTACAGTGTTGCACACATGCAATATGTGAACTATTTGGAGAAATATATTTACCCATAATTGCACCTGCCTGAAGGAGGATTTTTTTTTTGTTCAAAGCCTTGCCTGACAATTTAATTAGCTTGCAATTTGCATCAAAAACATGGGTGCTTGCACTGGAATGCTCAAAATATCACCTTCCACATACCACACCTTGAGGCAAAGTGTTTCAGCTCAAAGAAAAGGTTTTACACTGGAAAGTAAATTCCATTTCAGGAGTTTGTGCTGCTTTACATCACTTTGGCCCTCATTACAACCCTGGCAGTAAAGGCCGCTGACCACCGTGCTGACGGCCGCCAACATACTGTGGCCGCAGAGGAAATCCGCTACAGGTATTATGACTCACATCTAGAAAACCGCCACAATGCAGACCCCCAAACGTCCGCCACATCAAAGGTCAGTGATAAACTGGCAATAGCAAAACCCACACCGTTACACCAACAGGAATACGCCCACACTATCACAACCCACAAATCAACGCAGCGGACTTTCAACCGAGGTAAACCTTTGGTGGTACACACCACTGCGCTCAAAATACACACACATATACAAAACACAACCACATTGGACAATTCGAAATACACACACCTGACACACATACACACACCACACACACACACCACTATAAAACACACACCCACATTACCCAAAACCCCTTACAACAACATTTTTGGAAGAAGCAGAGAGAGAGAGAATAGCAAAGACAACACCAGCATCCAGAGGCACACAACACCATCACTCATACACCATCCATGCACCTCAAAAAACACACCCCAACACATCACAGCACACATCACTTCAACCATCACCTCACACATCTCCCACACCACTTCATGGCACCTCAGGGTCATGGTGGAGGAAATTATCCAGGTAGAGCCAAAGCTATTCGGATCACAGGTGCAGCAGACATCCATTTCAGCTATGGCTGTGGCGCTATGGCTATGCCAGAGAATCATGGACAGGGTCAACGTCGTGGGACAGCATCCAAGAACACAGGATGACATCAGGAAGAGGTGGAACGACCTACGGGGAAAGGTGTGTTCCGTGGTATCCAGACACCAGGTAGCAGTACAAAGGACTGGTGGTGGACCCCCACCTCCTCCCCCACAACTAACAACATGGGAGGAGCAAGTCTTGGCGATCATGCATCCTGAGGGCCTCGCAGGAGTAGCAGGAGGACTGGACTCTGGTAAGTCAAAACCTTACTACTATATCCCCCACTCTACCTGCATGCCATCACAAATTGATACCCCTACCCTCACCCCCATCACTCCACTACCTCACATATACCCCACTATCACAACCCACACATACCAATACCAAGCCCTGCATGTCACAACAATGCATGGACAACTATCACAGACCTGCATGGACAGCCATCCCCAATGCATGTCCAGTAGAGAGACTCAGCCAGGGCACACAATCACCACTCACACAAGGGCCAAGGAGATAATTCAAGCACAGGAGTAGAGGGAAACATACCCATTGCACAAGATGGCACACACAGATACAATAACTATACATTTGCACCCCAACAGGACCCCTACCCAACATCACCGGACAGGAGGTGCCAGCCATAACCAGTCCCCCCACAGAAGAGGCCCACAGTGACAACAGCAGCTCTGCACGCCTGGATCAAGTTGACCAGCCCGGCCCATCATGGACATCTGGACAGTCGGTTCTCCTGCCACAGTCCCAAACCACCACTGAACCTCCCCCCTCAGGAAACACCACCACAGCACCCACCCAGCAGGCCCATGCCACTGTCCCCAGGACACGTCAATCAGCAGTGTGTCCACCACTACAGGGACCCCAGGCAAACCCACGATAAGGGACGATAAGGGACCTGGGGTCAGTGGCAGTGGGCACACGGTTCAGGGGACAGAGGCACAGGACAACAGGGAAGCTGGGAGGACTGCTGTGCTGCAGGGGAGGACAGGCCCAGGGAACCCACTCTCCACGAGGCACGCTCCAACATCATGGGAGCATACCACCATTCCCAGGAGAACATGGGCACGGTACTGGCAAAGTTGCAGGAGACCCAGCGGCTGCAGGAGGAACAGTACATGGGGATCAGGGAGGACTTGAAGTCCATTAGCACCACCCTGGTCACCATAGCAGAGGTGCTGGCAGACATGGCCAGCACCCTGAGGGAGACAGTGGCACACCACCGGGCCCCTGACACCAGCCCGAATGATGAACAGCCTTCCACGTCTGCCGGCGCTAGTGGACAGGAGGTCCCGCAACAGGACCAACAGGCCACCAGCACCCCACCCCCTGCAGAAGGAGAACCACCCCACAAACGGTCCCTGCGATCCAGGCACAAGACAGAGAACATTGCCAAGACCCCCGCCAGGAAATAAGACTCTCCTGATTGTCACCCTTCTTTCCCACTATGTCACCCTGACCACCTTGAACTGCCATTGCTCCACTTCCTATGCCCCCTTGGTCAATGCACCTGTGATCCAAAGAGACTGGACTATTCCGCCACTAACACCCAAGCCCATTGCACATCCCCCCTCCACTTATTAGTACTTAAATAAACACCCTTGAATCACAAAACAATCTGAAGTCAGTCTGTACTTTCACAAATGTGTTATTACAACCTCTTTGACAAATAGCAATGTTAATTTTTATTTGCACACACCAAAGTATGACAGTTGTTGTGCAGCACTGAACATAGCAGACGGCAGAATGTGGTACCCAGATCTGTGAAAAGGAAAGCGAAAGTGGACTGTCAGGGTCCATACACATAGGTAAAAAGGCAGACTTATACAATGTCCTACAGTAGTCTGAAATGAGAGGAGCAGTGCCAGTCAATTACCTGTGTCTCACTGGAAGAACTGCATGATGATGTTGTTTCGGGTGTCAATATCTTCTTCTTCTGCCTCTCCTTCTTCACTGTCCACAGGCTCCACGGCTGCCACAATACCAACATCACGCCCATCCTCCTGCAGAAAAGGCACCTGGTGTTGCAAAGCCAGATTGTGCAACATACAGCATGCCATGATGATCTTGCACATCTTCGGTGAGTAGTATAGGGAGCCACCTGTTAAATGGAGGCACCGGAATCTGGCCTTCAGGAGGCCGAAAGTCCGCTCTATAATCCTCGTTCGCCCTTGTGCCTCATTGTAGTGTTCCTCTGCCCTTGTCTTGGGATTCCTCACTGGGGTCAGTAGCCATAACAGGTTGGGGTAACCAGAGTCACCTGAAAATGTCGAGGGATACCTGTTAGACAAACACCAACCCTTAGGGACTATCCCATACCCAGACACCTGTTCATACTGTGTGGGGACCTTGGGCTCACCTATTAGCCACACACAGTGCCTCTGGAGTTGCCCCATCACATGAGGGATGCTACTCTTCCCCAAAATTGTAAGCGTCATACACAGAGCCAGGATACTTGGCATTCACATGAGAAATGTATTGGTCTGCCAAACACACCATCTGCACATTCATGGAATGGTAGCTTTTACGATTTCTATACACCTGTTCATTCCTGCGGGGGGGACAAATGCCACATGTGTACCATCAATGGCACCAATGATGTTGGGGATATGTCCCAGGGCATAGAAGTCCCCTTTCACTGTGGGCGAAAACGATGTAGCTGCGCATGTGTTTCAGCAGAGCAGACAAAACTCTGGTCAACAAGTTAGAGAACATTGGCTGTGACATCCCTCATGCCATGGCCACTGTTGTTTGAAAGGAACCACTGGCCAGGACATAGAGCATTGACAGGACCTGCACTTAAGGGGGGATACCTGTGAGCTGGCGGATAGCTGACATCAGGCCAGGCTCCAATTGGGCACACAGTTCTTGGATTGTGGCACAATCAAGTCTGTAGGTGATAATGATGTGTCTGTCTTCCATTGTCGACAGGTTCACCAGGGGTCTGTACACTGGCGGATAACCCCATCTCATCATCTGCCCCAGCGGATGTGCCCTATGGAGGAGGATGGTGAGCAGAGGGTCATGTACCACATAGGTTGCAAAAAGGGTGTTTAGCACTATTGTGATTTAATTGGTGTGTGGTGCTGTCTGTCAGTATTCCTGCCCAAATGTGCTGTGACGCAGTTAGGTGCCCTGCCATATGCCCCCCTGAAATGGCGGCTGCCTGACCTGTAATGAGGGACAAGGGCAAATGAGGTAACTGTGCTGGCATTGTGCAGCGCCATAGTTATCATTGGGTTATCATTGGGTTCCAGGAGCTAATGACGATGTACGCTGGTGGTGACGGAACGCACCACCGCGGACATGGCCGCCATTTTCTATCTGTTCACTCACTTGATACCTGACTTTCAAAAGTAGAAGACCTATATTGCAAGTGCTGCTGTGACCTCAGTCTGGAAGCAAAATTGGCTCATGTGTCTGGGGAAAGGGCCCCTGCCTTCACCACAGAGAAGTTGGACAAACTGGTGGATGGGGTCCTCCCCCAGTACACGTTACTCTATGGTCCTCCAGTCAAACAGGTGAGGACACTGTGAGCATGATGGATGGGACATGATTGTGTGGAGTGGTCTGGATGGATGATACATGTTGGCGGGGGCTGTGGCCTGCATTTGAGGATGGTCAGTGTATGTGTTTCAGGGCATGGGTGGGAACTGGTGGGCAATGAGTAAGAAGAACGGACAGTGGAATCAGTTCCATTCTTACTTTACCTTTCCTCTCGGTCAGCGCCCACCAGAAGAAGGGTACTTGGCGTGCCATCGCCAAGGAAGTGTGGACCCTGGGGGTCTATCATAGATGGAGCACCCACTGCCGCAAGAAATGGGAGGACCTGCGCCGCTGGAGCAAGAAGACGGCGGAGGCCCAGCTGGGGATGGCCTCCCAACTTGGAAGAGGTGCCCGTCGCACCATGACCCCCTTGATTTTCCGGATCCTGGTGGTGGCATATCTGGAGTTGGATGGGGGCTTGAGAACATCACAGCAGCCACAAGGGGGTGAGTACAGTCTCATTCAACTGACTCTGTGCGTTTTACGGGGTGTCTGGGTGGGGAATGTGGGCTGTGGGTTCCCCTAGGCCAGGGTGAACTTGCTAGGGTAGATCCCTTCTTAGGCAAGCTCTGTGCCACTCCAACCCCAATAGTGGTAGTGGGCATCAACAATTAGTCGGGCTCCTGTGGGTTCCAGGTGTGCAGCAAATGGGGTTAGGCATTGTCCCCCATGGGCAGGTGATTTTCTTAAGAACTGTTAGTTCATGGGCTAGTGTATGGGGCTGCTCCCTGTGTGTTGTGTCTGCCAACAGTAATGGTGTTGCTGGCATTGACCATGTGTCTCCTCTGTCCGTCCCCCCATTTTTGTTTTGTCACACTGTCCTTGTGTGCATTAGCATCATTTGCCGAAGAAGCAGTGGCACCAGAGCAGGAGGGAGCTGCAACCGACATGGCCCAGGAGGGTGAATGTACGGAGTCTGAAGGCACCAGTGTGATGGAGGTCGAGGGGAGCTCCACGATGGGGACAGGAGGGGACACCAGCGACAGTGACTCCTCCTTTGATGGGAGCTCCCTTGTGGTGGCGGGCACATCTGTGCCCACCACAACAACAGGTGCAGCCTCCACCCCCCCTACCAGCACCACCCTCCCAGCAGCCCCTCAGCGTGTTTCCGTGACCAGGAGGGTGGGAATCTCCTTCGACCCAGGCACCTCAGGCCCTACCCCAGTCAGCCCTGCTGCCCTCAGTGAGGAGGCTATTGACCTCCTGAGATCCCTCACTGTTGGGCAGTCAACCATTTCGAATGCCATCCATGGTGTTGAGAGGCATTTGCAGCAAACAAATGCATACCTGGAGGGCATTCATTCTGGCTCTGGTTTCAGCACTGATGGTAGTCATTGTCCCTGTGTCCGGCCTCCCCCTTCAACTTCCACTACCCAGACCCAATCCCCTCTACCTCTGCCTATCCCAAGCACACCATCAGACCAACATGCACACACCAAAGTGGCTCGGGCAAACATGAGCACCAAACATCCCACAGGCACTCACACAAGCACCATACCCATGCAGACACACCAACGTCCACTGACTACACTGTGTCCCCCTCCTCCACAATCTCCACCTCCCTCCCAGTCTCGTCTCCATGCACACCTGCATGCACTACATCCTCAGCAACAACCTCCATCACCAGCACACCCATCACCACACACCGCTCATGTGCAATCACCACCTCCACTACCATTCCCACGTCCCGTGTCCTCTCCCAGTGTGTCTCTGAGCCCTCTTCCCAAAGTACACAAACGCCGGCACACACCCACTCAACAGCCATCCACCTCACAACAGCCTCCAACCCATCCACCTTCACCCAAACTCAGCAGACGTACACCTCCTACAACCACTACCTCTTCCTCCACTCCCAAACCCCCTCCATCTTCCCCTCCCAGTGTGTCAAAGAAACCTTTCCTGGCTAACAATTGACCTCTTCCCTACACCTCCCACCCTGTCCTTGCCCTAAGGCCAGACTGTCTAGAGCCCTGTCCAGCACCTCAGCCACCAAATCCACATCCAGTCTGGTCCCAGCAAGTCCTGAAACATCGAAGGGGGCACCCATCAGGGCTGCCAGTGTGACACCTAGTGAATCCAAGGACCACCCTATTCTGCCACCTGCCAAGGTAAAGAAGGGGCCAGCATGCAGAAGAGAAAAGCCGCACCAACCACCCAGCAAGGCCTTTTCCAGAACCAAAGAGAACAGTACCAAGGTCCCATGAGTGACTTCCAAGGTAGGGAGGAAACACAAGAACAAAGGGAAGTCAGCTCAGGGCACGGATCTTCCAGGTGAGGGACTGGTGTCACCCCTTCCGCAAGACAGCCCACCAACCTGTACAGCGGTGGGCACCGCTTCAATGACCACCACCTGCACCGCCACCTGCACCGCCACCTGCACAGGAGCTGCCTCAAGTACAGTCACCAGCATCATCCCCAGTGGGCAGCCTTCCGATGCTGCAGGAGATGGTCTGGTGTCTCCCTCCACAAGTGCAGACACCTGCACCACCGGCAGCATCTCTGCCGCAGACACCGCTGCAGCCACCGCCACGTGCCCCTCCACCTGCACGGCAGCTGCCTCAAGTACAGTCACCAGCATCATCCCCAGTGGGCAGCCTTCCAAGGCTGCAGGAGATGGCCTGGTGTCTCCCTCCACAAGTGCAGACACCTGCACCACCGGCAGCATCTCCACCGCAGCCACTGCCGCAGGCACCACCACCTGCCCCGCCACCTGCACATCAGCTGCCTCACGTACAGTCACCAGCATCATCCCCAGTGGGCAGACTTCCGAGGCTGCATGAGATGGTCTGGTGTCTCCCTCCATAAGTGCAGACACCTGCACCACTAGCAGCATCTCTGCCGCAGACACTGTTGCAGGTACCACCACCTGCCCCACGACATGCCCAGCCAGTGCCACTACAGCGGACATCAGCCGTATCCCCAGTGGGCAGGTGTCCAAGCCTGCAGGAGACGTCCTGGACCCTGCACACACTCCATGAGGCACCACCACCAGCACTGGCACTTCCAGCAGTTTGCAGCCTTAGTCGTCGCAAGGAGTAGTATGGCTCTGCCTCCATGGAGTATCATGCTACCTGTTACCGGTAAATCTCGTGGCTCAGACACCCATGTGAGGGAATGGGAACTGCCACACTGCTGGTGCAGCATCACTGGTCACCATGCCCCCTCCAGAACCAGTGGAGAACAGCATCCACTACCCCAGTCCTTCCCAATATGAAGCACTCTGGGCACCATGACCCCTCCAGAACCAGTGGAGAACAGCATCCACTACCCCCAGTCCTTGGCAGGATGAAGCACGGTGGGCACCAGGCCCCCTCCAGAACCAGTGGAGAACAGCATCCACTACCCCAGTCCTTGGCAGGATGAAGCACTCTGGGCACCAGGCCCCCTCCAGAACCAGTGCAGGAAGGCATCCACTCGAGAGACTGTGGCTTTGCACTCCCCAGGAGCAAGCAGTGGGCAACCCACCCACTTGAGGGACTTGAGAGACTGTGACTTTGCACTCCCAAGGACCAGCCTGTGGGCAACCCACCCACTTGGGAGACTTGAGAGACTGTGGCTTTGCACTCCCCAGGACCAGCCAGTGGGCAATCCACCCACTTGAGAGACTTGAAAGACTGTGGCTTTGCACTCCCCAGGACCAAGCAGTGGGCGGTGGCGTCGTCCCATCATCCGGCTGAGGTGCCCCCCTCCCTTTCCTCCTGAGGCGCCTGTGTTTTTTTCGAGCTGATGCCCCTGCAGTGTTCTTTCCGTTTTGAGGCGGGTGTCATGTGTGGGCTTCGCCCATGCTTTTTGGGACCACTGGTCCACGGACCTTTAATGGGACACTGTACGGACTTGTGTACTTGCTGTAAATATTTGTATATATGGATGATTTTAAGTTATCTTGGCCTACCTGATTGTTCAAATATTACAGTCGTTAAACTCATTTCATTTGGTCCTTGTATTCTTCCAGTGGGTGACGGGGTGTATCTGTGATGTAATTGGATGTGTGTGTGTGTATGTTGTTGTGGGTAAGAGTTGGGGGTGTTGGGTGTGTGTGTCTCTCTTTTTCCTCCCCTCTCCCCTGTGTACTAGGTACAGTACTCACTGTCATCGTCATCCCCGTCTTTGATGTTCCTGGTAGATGAGGAGGTAAGCCAACAGTGGTAACAACTGTAACTCAGGCTCCATGGCATCCTGGTTCCTCGTTGGGTGTCGAGAGGTGAGTGGTTTTTCTTCTGTGTACTGTTTCCGCCGTGCTTTTGATGGTATTGGTACCGCCCCGGAAAAGCTGGCAGATTTGTGCCTTGTAATACTGTGGGCAGTACATTGTCTTCCGCCTGTCTGTTGGCGGTTACATCTGCGGTGTTTGTTTCTACCGCTGTGGCGGTAGGAGTGTTAAAGTGGCTGTCTGTTTTGGTGGTTTCCACCATGATCATGATTCCATTATTTTTACCGCCGACCTGTTGGCGGTATTACTGCCGCTTTATCTTCGACCGCCAGGGTTGTAATGAGGGCCTTCGTGTGACTTAGAAGTGGTGCAAAGTCTAGATAATTCTGCCAAACTATTTCATACAGTTAACTCTCATAGGGTCAAAGAATATGAGAAACTCTACATTTAAACTCAAGAAATTGAAATTCAATGGCTTACTTAATTACACTTTGCATTGCTTTTTTGCTACCACAGATTGTGAAATAACATAGGAAAATGCATCACTTCAAACATAGGGGCATATCTATACTTTTTGATGCAAAACTGCACTAGTGCAGTTTTGCATCAAAAAGTTTAGCACTGGCTTGCACCATTCCTGAACGCCAGCCGGGCACCATATTAATTGAATGGTACAAGCTGGTGCAAAGGGTGTACTAACGTCAAAGAAAATTACGTTAGCCGGGTGGGGGTGGCGGTATGGGAGAAGGGGGTTTTGCACCAGAAAATGACGTTAGGCTAGTTAGAGGTAAAAAATGCCTCTAACCAGCCTAACGTCTTTTTCTGATGCCAAACAATCCGTACCACATGTCTCCGTATTAGAAAAGACAGGAGTCATTCCCACCACCCCAATGGCTAGCACAGAAAAACAGCGACCCATGGGCATGACCATTGCACACTGTACCATGTAGGGGCCCCATGTTGAGCCTCCGATGGCAATTTATTTAGAAAAAAAGAAAACTTACCCATCCTTACCCTACTTATCTGGGATGGGGTCCCCCATCCTCTGATCTCCCTCTGGTGGGGGTGTTCCTGGTGCTTGGGGAGGGCACAAGTGGATCCATTCTATTGTGGGTCCTTAGGTTCCCTAAAGCCTGGCCCCTCCTCCCACCCATGCATCATTTTAGCACAGTGGAATACATATGGGCCTATGGGGTTACCACCATTTTTAGATGGGAATGCCTACCTTAAATCTTATTGACACAAGGTAGGTTCACATATCTAAAAATGGTGCAAACTCCAATATTTTGATGTTAGACATGTCTAACGTCAAAATATAAATATGGAGTTAGTATTGCACCAACTTTGTGTTAAAAACTACACTAATTCTGCACAAATTGAGTATAATATGCCCCTTAGATTCAGTAATATTATTTTAGGGCAGGTAGTATATCATTCTGATTTTTCCATGCGAAAGGTACTAGAGTGGGGGTGGGAACCAGTATACTCTGCCATGCGAAGGCTAGTAGAGCTTTAACAAAATTTGGCATTCCAACTATACACAGAATGGCAAAACTCAGCAAACTCCACTGGCAGAACGTAGTTAACCACCCACCCCTAGAGCTACATAAGCTGACGCCTGCATACAAATGTGTATCTTTTAAAAGAATTATAAAATCATATTATTTGATTAAATATATATAGCCTGGGCTGAAAATAAAAATAGTTTTAAAACCATGTCAATCACGGGGTCAGTGAAGAAAATGTATATGCACCAATGCAAATTTAATTTGTCAGATTCAAAAATCTTGAAAAACAAAATCATTTTGGTACTATCAATTGAATACTGGTTTCAGCAAAAGTCAGTGTTTTGAGGTGAGAGCTCCACATGTGCATACAATATGCACCTATGTCTTCTTAGCAAACAAACACGGTCTGCATCAATTAATGGCTGGACTAGTCTATCTTTCTAAAGATCTGTCAATGGCATTTGAAGAAAATGAACTTTAAATTGAGGTGAAAAAGTACTACTTTTAAACAAAATCCATGATAGGTAATATAAATATGGTTATTCTGTTCAATGTACATATTAGTAGCAGACCTTTCTCCCTATCAGTTGTATTTTTAAACAAATTAATTCATTTCAGGTAAAACAACCAATTACGCAGAAAACAAGGTTCATATGTGTCATATATTTGAAGCACCAATTTACAAAATAAATGCATCAAAAGTCAAATAGAAGCAACCAAAGTTTAGAATTTGGGGAATTGCTTGAAAATACTTCAACCAAGACACAATAGCAATTGCACAAGCAGCAAGAGTTTCCACAGAGAAATATGTGAAATCATTAACACAACAAAATTCCCAAACCAATTTAGAAAAACCAAGAATATTTAATAATGAAATGATAATCAAGGATAAAAATCCAATCAAGAGAACCGACTATATGAATCATTATA
The DNA here is from genome assembly GCF_031143425.1 of Pleurodeles waltl. Lineage (NCBI taxonomy): Eukaryota > Metazoa > Chordata > Amphibia > Caudata > Salamandridae > Pleurodeles > Pleurodeles waltl. Next base: position 652,490,708 of record NC_090443.1, on the reverse strand, counting down.
TTTATTAGAGAAATACTTTCAAGGAAATCAAAAGTATACTTAAAGTCAATGTTCATTGATGACCTGGACCCAGTTGTAATCTGCGACAAGCTGCGATGCTGTGTTGTGGGGATGGAAGCTTTTTGGGTTGCTTGAGTCAAGTTTTGTCTTAGCACTTAGGACCTTGCTTAGTGTTTGGTGGGAAGGGATTGCCACAGGAAACTGGCAGTGCTATCACTCTGCCGACTTGTAACTCCCCCAATTCATTATGAGAGTTGTCACAAAAAAGCTTCCAACAGCAGATCCTTAGTTAATCGTGCTGCAGAAAACCTTGAACTGATGGTCATCCACCCATCATATCACTGGTGACCAGATTCTGTTCCAGTAAAACAACAATGACTGCTGAGCAGGTGAAAAATAGAGCAGCATCTCATCATTTAGCAGCATCTTCAGTGAATCCATTGTATTAGAGAATGCACTGAAGACACCATGGGGGTCATTACGACCCTGGCGGAACAAGTCCGCCAGGGCCGTGGGACGCGGTGGCACCGCCGACAGGCCGGCGGTGCCCCGCGGGGCATTCTGACCGCGGCGGCTCAGCCGCGGTCAGAGAAGGGAAACCGGCGGTCTCCCGCCGGTTTCCCGCTGCCCCAAAGGAATCCTCCAAGCCGGCGCAGCATGCTGCGCCGGCATGGGGATTCCGACTCCCCCTCCCGCCATCCAGTTCCTGGCGGTTCTCCCGCCGGGAACCGGATGGCGGGAGGGGGAGTCGCTGGGCCCCTGGGGGCCCCTGCCGTGCCCATGCCTATGGCATGGGCACGGCAGGGGCCCCCGTAAGAGGGCCCCTAAAAGTATTTCAGTGTCTGCAAAGCAGACACTGAAATACGCGACGGGTGCAACTGCACCCGTCGCACCTTCCCACTCCGCCGGCTCTATTACGAGCCGGCGTCATCGTGGGAAGGGAGTTTTCCCCTGGGCTGGCGGGCGGTCTTGTGAAGACCGCCCGCCAGCCCAGGGGAAAACTCGGAATACCCTCCGCGGTCTTACGACCGCGGAGCGGTATTTCGGAGGGGGGAAGCCTGGCGGGCGGCCTCCGCCGCCCGCCAGGCTCGGAATGAGGGCCCATGTTCTCTGGTAGACAAGTTGGTTTCTATAAGTATAGTGGGCTATACTCCTTCTCAGGTTCCATTTATGCTAAAAGGAGCTGATGGTAGATTTCTATTTTTATTATGCACACAATCCTGTCATTTGTGATGAGCCTTGATCTCATTTCCATAGAATGTTCACCATTCAGCCATTCCATTATTGCAGCTTTTCCTGTTTGCTAGTCTGAATAATTTTCCAAACTACTCATAAGGCTTGCTTACAGAAATGAGGATTCTGCCCACTTTTGTTACTGCTCTGGAAACAGGTTTCTTCCCAACTGGGAAAGGAGACACATATCTGGGAGAGAATCTACTTGTTGAAGTTTCTGCTATACTAACTAATGTTTAGAGTCAATATGAGACCAGGGTCAGACCTACCCAAGTCCTTTGTAATGTCATCTGTGTTATTGTCTCCTTCCAACTACTACATCCTAGTAATCCATTCCAAGTAGTCATCTATCTCCAAATAGGGTGGCTGCTTCTTCTTCAGAGAAATAGAAGCCATAGCCTACTCTAAACAACAACCGTAATCTCTGTAAAAAAGGAAGCCTGGCAAAAATGAAGTAATTACTTCGAAAGCCTCAAGGGGTTCACAAACTGTGATTACCCCTAAATATTCTTTTGTAATATAGTTATCATAAATGGGCACATTCTTGAAAAATATTAAGAATACACTTTGAATAAATCCTCTTGTTTCTTGTATGACCCAACTTGACGCAAATAGGGTAAGCATACTTTTCAATTGTCTCTGCAAAGGAAATAATTGGATTTGCTTAAAAAATGAAAACAGAACTTGGAGTACGTCATTGTGGAGACATTTTTCTTAATATTTAGCACGTCCTACTTTGATGCATTGAGCACCCAACCTTTATGAGATACAAAGCAGAACATAGGATGGCTTAGCAAATGTATAAAAGTAGGTGTAATACATACTAAAATCCATTCCTTTTCACGTGTGACTGCAGATTTATAAGCAGAAGCCACTCAGACCACAATGGTGAACCAGAAGCCATGTTTTCTGTGATAGCTGTATTGTTGGTGTAAAGATACATTGCTATCACAGACCACATTTAGGCTCTCATGAAAACATTGGTGGTAAATGCCACCTAGAGCTACGGCGACGGTCACCAAAAGACCGTTGCAGCGGCTAACAGCTGCCTGCCAAATAATGACTACAGATGGATTTCTGCCATAAGAAGGGTGGAAATCCATCTGTGGCCATGCTGGCAGACGGCATTTAGGGAGGTGCTGCTACCACCAGCAGCGCTATGCCAGTAGACCACCGCCAGCTGTATTATGAAAAATAATATGGCCTGGCGGTGTTTTGCTGGCGGGCGCTGCTGCCGGTAGCAGCGCCCTGTACCGTCCCCTGCCAGAAGACTCCCTGGATTCAGGTATGTCGGGTTTCTGACAGGGGGGGGTGGGGGGTGTTGCATGTGTGTGGGGGGTGTGTGCATGAATGTGTGAGTGTGTGGGTACATTTCGAATGTATGTGTAGTGTTGTTTGCCTCCTTGTATGCATATGTGAGAATGCATGTATGAATGGATATGTGAATGTGTGTCTGTGTGAATATGGTATGAATGTGTGCATGAATGAATGGATGCATGTGTGTATGCCTTTGTGAGTGAGTGTGTGTGTATGGGTGGTGCATTTCTGTGTGTGTGTGTGTGTGTAGGGGGTTGGGGAATTGGAAGGGGAAGTGTAGATGGAGGGGGCGGGGCCTGCTATCAGTGACAGGGAAGAATTACGTTACAAACGCCACAAAAACCATGGTGGTGGGGCGGGGCAAAATGCCTGAGGCAGTACAATAGCGGCGGCTGCGCTGGAGATTCTTATCTCCATCCCGGTGGCTACTACCGCCATGGCGGTCGGAGTGGTACTTTGGTGGGTTGGCTTCAGCAAACCCGCCAATGTCATAATGTGGCGGTATGTACTGCCAGCCTGTTGGTGGTACCAGTGCCACAATACCATTGACCGCCAGGGTCAAAATGACCCCCTTAATGTTTATGCCACATTGCAGTTCCTATGCCATCTTACAGTTGTTGTAAAGAAGAGGTAAGTAAGCCATACTGGTGTAATTGATTTTGCTTTATGTAGACAGTAGGGCTCAGAGTTAAATACCAGCAACTTAATCAGCCAAAGCAGTGAGACCACAGCGAATGGCAAAACAATGCATTTATTACAATGACTTCAATGCCCAAATCTATAAATCAATGGAATACTTCATGATATTAAACTAATAGAAAGAGATTTCTGTGCAATGAGTAGAATGGAAATGATTAATGATGATGCAATAGAAAAGACTCTAAATACCTATCTTCCTAGTTGACATCTAGAGATGACCTTAAGTATGCCCCTTTCAGAGGGATCTGTGAGAGATGAATGCCTGGCACAATAAATAAAGAAAAGATGTCTTCTGCCTGGCTTAAGTACGTCAACAAAGAGTAAGATGCAACTCACCCGGTTGGAAATGTAATATAGATCTTCCATTATAGCTTTTCAAACATCAAATTGATTCCCCAATTTACAAACAATGTGCCAATCAGTTTCTAATTGCCTATTATGCTTTAGCCCATCCTGTCTTAGTGATTACCCCCCCATTCCTGCTAGGCATCTTTAGTTGCTCTTATCATTGACATCCACAACGTTTCCAATGTAGGAGCAACTCAATTGAATTATTTAGGCCGATGTAGCTATATTTCTGCATGTGCAATTGTCTCTATTTTGAAAATTATTCTGGGACTTAATATATATTATTTTCCAGATGATATTCTTATTTATTGGGATTATTTTTGTCTTGATTTTTCCAAAGAATCTTATTGTAAAAAAAAATAGCCCTACCAATGTGTTTAGTTCCTTTGGATCGTTTTCGGGTCTGTGTAATACACATGATACATACTTCTAAAATCAGTGTTCTTTACAACATGATAATTACCAATCTAACAAAAACAAATTTAATTGTTGTATGTAGGAGGATTCTTCCTTTAGCTGTTGTGATAAAGTACCTTGTTCGGTGGCTAGCGCTGGAAAGCTCCGTGGGTAGGGCAGACGTGCTTTCGATAAGTCTATCTTATATAACATAATAACATAATACATAGCAGAAAACCACGATTTCAAATTTGATGCCAATATTTAAATGTAGCCAATGATCACATAGTGTGATTTTGAGCATCAGTAAACAACATTGCTACTCTGATTACCTAAGAAAAGCCACTGTGTTATGAATGCACTAGCTACAATTGTCATACAATTGCTATTAATGTCAAATTGCCTTTAGCCAAATTATAGTATTAAGGTTAGTATGGAATTAATTAATATTGTGATATGTGGAAGCCTACCACAATTCTCTTACTTCTATAGGCACATATTAGTGGAATGGGGCAATTTTTAATTCATTGCTATACGAAGAGAGGCTCAGAACATCCTATTAATACATCAATAAAAGCAACATTTTCTTTGTTACTGAGAAATAAAAGAGAACTACAATAAAACAAAACAGAGCAGGGAAAAACATAATAAATCCATGATATTAAGAGATTTCCAACTTTAATGTATCTAAGTTTATACATACAATATCTAGTATTTGTTGGAAATATCTCTACTATTAGCTAAACAGTATTTATAAGCTGTTACTTATGCATTCATGCAAATCTAACACAAAATTACTTATTTATAACCACAAATTAGTGGTGTAAATCAAACATTAATACATTTTTGTCCATAGAGAGGTTCAGTACATCCTGTGATCCAATGTATAGTTCATCTTGTTTGCTTCATCAGAATTGAAAAAGTACTCAAAACAAGCAAAAACATACGAGTGAAAAAGTACAATTATAATATTAGTGGTAGGCTCCCAGCTAAAATATAGTAAAACAAGCCACATTTTATACACAATGACACCACTGAAAGGTGTATTATTCAATTGAGAATTATGTTGACCATTCAAATATCAGCAGGACCAAAAATGATAAAAAGACAGTCGGTCAAAGAGGTATTAAGTTAAATAGTGGATTGCAGAACCCATTGTACCACCCACTACAGTGACAGTGCAAACATGATTGCAGGCCACCCATTTGTAGATTAGTTGTTGCAGTTTAAAACTGCCAATTTGTCCTGTTAAAATAGCCCCTTTTAACTAATCAAAATCCTGTATGTATATATTTGTAAGTTATCCTTCACTAGGCTTTATTGTCAATAAGAAAGGATGAATGTTATTTAAAAGTGAGACATGTAAAAATGTAATGTTAAACATGACATTTGAGTGTAAAAGACCAAAAAGCTTTTTTCAGTGTAGGACGGATGTCTGCTACAAGGGAAAAATATCAGGTAATAAATAGCTAGAAATATAATCCAATCAAATTCATGATAACTTTTATAACTAGTAAGGAAAATATATATTTTTTTTAAATACCTTTTCCCTGCCTAAAGTCTCTGGATGTCCATTTTATGAGCTCTAACTGTAAACTGGCAGCTAATTAACCCTCTTGATGAGACATGAAAACTGCTCCCAGAGCAGGACAAAGGCCTTGGTGTGGGGAGGTGTTATAAATTCCTTGACAGGATGGCTACTGGGCTGTACCCAGCAACTCGAATAACTTCCTGTTACAGCAAATGTTAACTGACTCCTGGACCAGTTCTTCCTTGTCCCGCCTGTCAGGTAGGCACCAATCCCAGAGGAAGAGAGGCCATAATTCCAGAACTGGGTTAGCGTGACCTCAGAAAAGGGGTTTCTTAGTTTTGTAGCCACACCTCTGCTGCAAACTTTGTTAGGGTTAACCCTTGGATCGTTTACCGTATGGCTTAGGGAGCAGCAGGAGTCTTCCTCAACCACTGACTGATGCTATTCGTTACTCTAGCATACCCACACTGCTGGACCTGTGGAAGCTCAGAAGATGATGGAATCTCTTGCCTGCGACCTGAGAAGAGCCTTAAGGGACTTAACCTGCTCTCCCTCTTATAGCCAGGATAAGTGGGCTCCTGCAACTTCCCTGCTGCCAGCTTCAACTGGACCTGCGCTAGTCCCTGCTGGAGGCTTCTGCTGTAGTGATTCTTGACAGCCTACATTTTTATACTGCTGGATGAATCCAACTTCAAAAACAGTGACCAAGCCTGAACCTAGAAATCTCTATGAAATGAAAGCTCCAAAAGTTCCTGTTCTGCAAGGGACTAACCTTGGGTGTGAATTTTGATTTTCTCAGGAACCTCATTCAACTGGAAATGTACATCATGGAGCCCTTCTCAGCCACAGGTGAGGATTTTGTACTTCCACTCCAGAGACTATGGGCCTGATTACAAATGTGGCAGTGCAAGGACTGCCACACTTGCAGTGACAATTATACCGTTGCACTCCAGGCTGTCCGACCATCACATTACGATCCTGTTGGGTGGGGCAGCCAGGGGACTGTCATCCCCATGAGGAACATGGTTACCAATGGGCTGACAGCAGTCTGAGTTTTACTCAGTCACAGTGGCATTGAACTCAAAACTACCTGGCTGATTACAACTCAACTTTCCACCAACATTTCCATGGCAGTCACCCCACCATGGTAAATTTGGCGGGGGCCAGAAGGGGGCCAGAAGGAGGCCTTGCACTGCCCATGGCATGGGCAGTCTAGGGCCCCCCCTGTCCATGCACCATCAGAATGAGCATTGTCTGCTTTGCAGACAGTGCTTATTCCTATGGTGCTGGTGTGGTATGGTAATGGCCACAGCTCCATTAAGGGAGCCGAGACCAACACCGCAGCTCTGTTCCTGCTGGTCAGCCTGGTAGGAACACGTGATACAATGTTCCATCTGGACAGCCTGGCAGGTTCATTGTAATATGCTTGGAGGAGCACCGCCAGTATGAGGGTGGCGTCCTCCCCACAAGTTTTGCAGTTGGCTTGTCTGACCGCCAAACTCGTAATCAGGACCGTACTATGAAGATAAATTCAGTCACAAAGTCAAACTGTTTCTGTAATCACGCAGCACTCCATTGTGGTCTGCCTCAAATTATGCCTAGATCTTGGTCTATAGTGACCAGTTGACTGTGGTTGGTGCTTAACTAATTTTAGCTGTTTTAAACCCTAAAATTTAAAAAAAAAATATCTCTGGTTTACCTCATTTTTTGACAGTTTGGTGTTATTTTATTGATTAATATTTACTCTATATTTCTAAATTGGTTTGGAATATTTCTTGTGTTATGTTTTGACTTTATTACATTTTGGTACTGCATAAATACTTTACATATCACCTTCAGGTTAAGTCTGTCTGCTGTGGGCCATAGCTACTAGGTGGTTGAGCTCAGGTTTATTCTGTGATTCTATTGGTTCACCCTGAAAAGGATTGCAATTTTTACTTCAGGTGGGTACTTTTCCCTTCAACTAATATTCATACACCATAGGTACTGTGTGCTTGGAGCATTTCACATCTAATATCGTTAAGTTGTAGGAACTTAGAGGCATATTTATACTCTGTTTGTGCTGTATTTGTGGGGGTTTTGTACGCAAATCCGGCGCAAACTTAACTCCATATTTATATTTCGATGCTAGACACGTCTAGCGCCAAAATAGTGGCATTGAAGTAATTTTTTACCTGCGGAAAACTACTTTGCGTCAATGAGATGCAAGGTAGGTGTTCCCGGGCAAAAAATTACTCAAAGGCCCTAGCGCCTTATTTATTCTCCTGTGCAAAAATCATGCACGGGAGGAGGAGGAGGGCCTTAAAGAATGCCACTGAGCCTGCTTAGCACCACTATTTAACGCCTGGGTCATGGCAGGTGTTAGGAGAGCTGTGGGCCTTTTTTCATGGTAGGAGACCATGAGAACAGCCCACAGGTGTCCTTCCCCGCCCCCACGGACACCCGCACCCACACCTGGAGGACACCTAAGGATGGGGGAACCATCGCAGGTAAGTCCAGGTAAGTATTTTATTTTTTTTTGCAAAGTGCCATGGGGGGCCTAACTTGGGGCCCCTACATGCACTGTGCCCAATGGCCATGCCCAGGAGACTTAAGTCCCCTGGGCATGGCCATTGGGTTGGGGGGCATGACTTCTGTCTTTACCTAGACAGGAGTCATGTCCATGGGGGTTGTGCGTGGAAATAATGACGCTAATTAGTAATTTTATTTTACTCTAACTTGACTAGCACCTTTCTTTCATGCACGACCTCCAGGTTCCCCTACGACTCCCCGACCCGGTTTGCATCAATCATTTTTACGCTAACTGGGCCTTACCGCTGGCTAGCATCATAGCTTAAATATGACACCCAGCTGACATCCAGGAATGGTGCTAGCCGTTGGTATACTTTTTGACGCTAACCTGCGCTAACACAGGTTTGCGTCAAAAAGTATAAATCAAGGCCTTAGTACTATGTAATGCAGCATTAATTACTGATATCCACAATATTTCTATTTTGATGGGATTTCCTGCTCCACTGCCCAAGCAAATTTCTAAACCAATTAATCTTGATAAATCCCTCTGGGCTCCTTTCCCTATTTCATTACCTTCTCTTCTGCATTATGATTTATGGTTTACAAATGCCGATCAGCAGTTTTACTCTATCTTAAGATTGCTGGTTCCATTAATCATATGACCCTCAATATTATGATTTTATTTAAAAGTGAGGTCAGTGAAGCACCTAAACCGATCATGGCTGTGTGACTAGTCTAAGCTACAAAGAGATAGAATGGGTAAACCCTGTAATGGAGATGCAACCGTGTTATAATGTGCTGTCTTTCTTTTTCTCCTCCCTGTGGGAAAAAGGATTGACAAGCACTTTCTGACACCCACTTAAAAGGAATCACATTAGATTTCTTTATTACCATAGAGGACTCCATCGTGTTTGAAGACCTTTCCATAGTAGACATTTGTAAATGTTGAACACACCTATTTAATGATTTCTTTTAGATCTGGAATTGGTGATAATATTGTTGCACATTGGGGTCAAAGAACTAAAAGTAAGAGCTCTGCACTTTAGAATGCTGAAGAACTTAATGGCAAAGACAAAGCTTTTCCATGAAGGTTTTGACACATTAGTCAACTTAGACAATGTATTAGAGCCCAGAACATCCTCCACATATATATATATATTTGATACAAAATCCTCATTCATGAAATATTCTGGGCAATAACAGACCTAAGAAACTCTGACTTTGTGTAATCAACCACTAACTCTTTGATTCCCAGGAGTGTTGCTAAAACGGAAGAGAAATTCAAATAATTCAGTAACGTCTTGACAGTTAAGGCCAGACAGTTGGAGCACTCTGTCTTCCTCCAAGCTCTTTTCCTCTTGTTATTTGTAATCAGTAGATCTACAAAAATATTTTACAAACTTAACTTCACCTCTTTTTCTCCATAAAAAGATGTACTAGCCCAAATTACCTAAAAAACTTCTGTTTCATCTCAGGTCTAGTTTACTTTACTAAAAGCTGTGTAAATAGCTACCTGAAATTGTGTGTTAATGACATAAACATCATCGGGCTTTACGGCTACTAAACTACTAAAAACACCATCCTGTAAATTATCAATAATACCTACGTAACATAGCCTAAGGCAAGTCTTGCTGTTGATTATGCTATAACGTGAAATTGCCTTTGACACTGTTAATCAAGAAATCCACAATCAGACAGTGAAGAAGCATGTTGTCTTTGAAGACAAAGTTCTCAACCGGTTCATACCACAGCCAAGAAAAAGGATCTTAATTTATCAAAAATGTAATGCTCCATTCTTACTTCTGCTCTATTTCCACAGGGTGTAGCTCCAAGATCAGTCTTAGCTCCTGTGCTGTCCTGAGTCATTGGGACGTGTCAACAAATCATCAACTTGTTTCATTATTTGGGACACAAATGAAGATCTTCGAGGGTTGTCACCAATTATGAAGCTCAGACACTATATTTCTCTGACTATTCATACCAACAAAATGCTGATGTCTCACACCTTTACTTGAAGGTAACCACTCATAAAGGAATCCATGGGGTGCATCAACTCTCAAGCATAGTCAGATGTAAGGGACTGTTCATCATCTTAAATTTAATATCAATAAAACAGAACTCCTGACTGCATCACAGCCATGGTCCATGCTACTGCTAGAATCAACTGTTTCCAACATCTAAGGCTCCAATGCGTCCTGCAGGAATATCAACAAACTACTGGGATTCACCCTTAACTCTTATCTAAATCTTACAAAGCACATAAACACAATGTCTAGCCATGCTAATCATCAGCTTTGACTGATTTGCGGAGTCAAACCTCTCCCCTGAGTACAAAGCAAAGCTGCGACCCAAGCATGGGTATTATCAAGAAGGTACTAGGACAACACTATCCTATCAGGAACCCCCTGAACACACACTGCTCTACATTTAACTTACTTGCACACTACAGCATACTTTGGCCCAGATTAAAGTGGGCCTAGTGCCATTCCAACGCCACTTTAGTGTCATTTTTCTTATGCTAATGTGGCGCTAGAAGGCCAAATAGTCTACGCCATATGCATGCATTGCACCACTTTATAACTCTTTGCGCTACATTATGCCTGTGCCACGCATAATGAATGCAAAAGGGGGGTTCCCCTATTAGGGGTACAATAAAAATAGCACAAAGAAATCGAAAGGATTTCTTTGCATAATTTTTTACAGGATTTTTAACTCCTACTCAGAGCAGGCGTTAAAACGCCGCTCCCATTGGATTCAAGGGCCTCTGGGTGCTTTGCAGGATTAGCGTCAAAATTGTTGATGCTAATTGTGCAAAGCGCCAAATTAGCATCAACAACTCTGATGCTAGTTCCCTAACTACCACAATAATGTGCTGTATATTAAATACGGTGCACACATGGTGGCATTAGGGGGGGCACTAAGGGGTGCAAGAAAAGTGGTGCTGCACTTGGTGCCATGCCATTTTTCATAGATCTTCCCCTTTCTCTTTGTGACTGGCAGTCTGACCACTTCATCCCTGAATTGTGCTCACTTTGCCTCGCTCCACACTATGCTGACCCCTCATTGGTCAACATACAAAGTTGTGTGCATAGTACGTAAACTCCTAACTGTGATAACTGTCATTATTTCACATTCAACATGGAGATGTCCTGCAGCTCCCACCAATTATTAAGTGCAGGCACAATAGTTCTTGAAAGCCCTTTTTCAACAAATACACACTCTGAATCAGTCTTCCTCTGGATTTGCTCATAAGATGTGAAATGCTACTCCACCATCAATTTCACTGTCAATCTTTTATCCTCCTTCATAGGAAAACAAAGATGTTCTCCTTGATCAATATTTATCCACACCTTCTAGTTAATCAGCAGATTCTGCCACCATCCATCCTCTGGGTATCATTTGTAATTTTGTAGGAATCTGGTATCTGGATGACTGTTGTTTTGCACCTGGTTTCATGTTCTCTGCACAGTCGAATTGCGTATACTCAATCTGCAGTCCACTGCTTCCCTACTGCTATCCCTTTTATTTCCCTCCACACAATCATCTGTTTATAATACTCATACGTTTTTAAGTTCCCCTTGATTTGGCTTATTGTAACCAACCCTTTTCTCATACCTACTATTGCCTTATATTATCAAACAAAATATATTATCCATTAATTTGCAAGGATCTCTCATGATGAAGGGCATTATAAGTGCTATGCAAAAATGTTAATAAATAAATTAATGGCTTTTATTTACTATTGCACATTACCATTTTGAGGAACAGGGGAAAGTGGATTATTGGTTGGGGCAGGTAAGTACCTACACTTAGCAATAGGCCACAACCACCCACTAGGTCCAATCAAGGTCTCAATAAACAATCCCGGCTCAACTCTCTGTAGCCTGGCAACAAGCAGTTAGACTTAACTTGGGAGACTGGTGTGTAAAGCATTTAATCTCAACCAAACAGCAAATAAGTAAAACATAAAACACAACAAAAATCAAACACCAATCTATAATGATAGAAACATGTTAATAAATAAATGAATGGCTTTTATTTACTACTGCACATTACCATTTTGAGAAATGGTGGAAAGTGGATTGTTGGTAAGGGCAGGTAAGTACAAACACTTAGCAATAGGCCACAAATCCCCAATAGGTCAAGCCAAGGTCTCAATAAAAATCCCGGCTCAACCCTTGGAAGCTTGGCAAGGAGCATATAAGGCTTAACTTAGGGGACAGGTGTGTAAAGTTTTTAATATCAACAAAACAGCAAATAAATAAAACACAAAACACAACAAAAATAATGATCGATTACGTTCTTATTTGTTAAATGACACTAAAATGACAAAAATCCAATGAAGGGAACTGGAGATATGAATTTCTAAGGATTAAACATTTTCTAGCACTTAGAAATCAAAAGTGCCAATATGGACATTTAGGGCCTCATTCCGAGGCCGGCGGGCGGCAGTCGCCGCCCGCCTGGCGGGAACAGCCATACGGCCGCTCCGCGGTCGAAAGACCGCGGAGGCCATTCTGGCTTTCCCGCTGGGCTGGCGGGCGACCGCCAGAAGGCCGCCCGCCAGCCCAGCGGGAAACCCCTTCCCACGAGGAAGCCGGCTCCGAATGGAGCCGGCGGAGTGGGAAGGTGCGACGGGTGCAGTTGCACCCGTCGCGAATTTCAGTGTCTGCAAAGCAGACACTGAAATTCTTTGTGGGGCCCTCTTACGGGGGCCCCTGCAGTGCCCATGCCATTGGCATGGGCACTGCAGGGGCCCCCAGGGGCCCCACGAAACCCCATACCGCCATCCTGTTCCTGGCGGGCGAACCGCCAGGAACAGGATGGCGGTATGGGGTGTCGGAATCCCCATGGCGGCGCAGCAAGCTGCGCCGCCATGGAGGATTCCAGAGGGCAGCGGAAAACCGGTGGGAGACCGCCGGTTTTCCCTTTCTGACCGCGGCCAAACCGCCGCGGTCAGAATGCCCTTGAGAGCACCGCCAGCCTGTTGGCGGTGCTCTCGTGGTCGTTGACCCTGGCGGTCAATGACCGCCAGGGTCAGAATGACCCCCTTAGTCACATTGACCGGGACAAAGTTAAAGCTTAAGGCCAACTCTGATGGAGCCCTGCTCAGCTATACTGAGTGGGATGCCTCGGTCAAAGTTTCACTTTCAGGCTTAGAAGAATTTTTGAAGATCTCTCAATGACCGGACCTAAGTCACAAGTTGAGGCTGACCTCGCTGGAGCCCTCTTCGGATATGTGGCATAGGAGTCCTCGGTCAAGAGTTCTATGTTCGAACATAGACCATGTTTTTGGGATAGAACTCTTCATCGAGGATCATGTAGAAGTTAAACCTGACTTCACTGGAGCTCTCCTCAGATACACTGCACAGTATACCCCGATCAAACTTTTCCCTTTGAACTTAGAATGTTTTTGGAGCTTCTCTTCTCAGACATCACATGACCCGCCATTGCAGGCTGATTTTGATGAAACATTCTTGGATTGCCTTTCCACAAGCCCCCAGTGAAATCCTGGAAGTTTGGGGGGTCCGGAACCTTTCAGTGGTATGAACCTGCAAGTCAGGCTGGGTCACGGTCGACGTTGGCTGGCTTGACTCACAGCGTTGGGTTGGTCCACCTATAGAGCTTTTTGCCAGAGTTGCTCCAAACTTCTGGGTCTTCTTCCAGAAGTGCTTTTAAGGTCCTGTAGGTGTCCACAACTCACCCCAAGGTTCAAGAAGATCTGAGTTGCTCCTTGGTGGGTTATGTCTCCAACTCCCAGAATGCACCTGGTTCAAATCCAAAAATTACCACTAGCTAGTCAATTTCTGCAGGGCTTGATGCAGGGGACTCTGGTTGGCTCTTTTCTATCTTTAGACTACAGTGAGTCCCCTATTTAAGTAGTAGAAGCTAGGCAAAGTCCTTTTATTGGTGAAGCCTAAAAATGCACCTGGTGCAGACTTTCTGAGTGCAGTGTCCAGGTACACACCAGGGGTCCAGCAGAGCAGTTCTTCTTCTTGTCTTGTTACAATAGTGATCTGAAGTGGGGTGCAGCTCTGCTAAGCAGGGAGGGCCTCTGTCCAATCACATGCAGGCCACCACCCTCTTGAGTTATCACTTCCTGGGAAGTGTGGCAAAAGTCAATCCCAGGGAGCAACATTCCTCCAAAATCCGAGATGGCAAAAATTAAATCATAGAGGCTAGGTCTTATTTAGATCTGGCTGAGTCCACCCACCGAAAAGGCTAAGTTTCACTTAACATACCCCTTTCCAGACCTCTCTTAATCTAATCGAGGGGCACCTGGCTGTCTGGGTTTGAAGGAAATGGTGGAGGTGCAGTTGCCTTCTCAAACGTCCTTTCCTCCTTTGAAGTCCAGTTTGGCTGCTCTCCCCGATCCTGTTCTACCATCTGCTGAGGCACATCTCCTCCCACCAGATGGTTCCTGTCTTTCAGCCCAAGCCACTTCAAAACTCATCAAGGCAGCTGGCTCAGGCTGCCAGAGACTGACCAATCAGAGAATGTGAGTTCAGAGTTGAAGTTGGTAATCTTTAACTAGAGTTCTAAAACTCTTTCTAGGTACACGTTATATTAAATTAAACAGTGGCAAGCTGTTGGATTTATTATAACTTGTAATTTGATACTAAACTTGCCCCATTAAACTCCTTCCTATGGAAAATAAGATTTTATTATTTTAAAATATAAATATAAAACCTATTCAGTACAATGGGGAAAATTAATTTGGCTATTTTTCCCTCGCCAGGGCTTATAAAACATATTTTATAAAGTCCCTGTTTATAGTTACAGTGACCCAACCTTGGGGGCACTTTGCACATACCTTAGGGGTGACATATGTAAAAATAGGGGAAACAGGATTTGGAAGTATTTCTAACTCCAAAGTCGAATTTGGGGTAAACTGTAACTTAAAGCAGCCACAAAGGCAGGCCTGCCTTTAAAATGACACTGGGCACCAGAGCAGCGCACCTATGTGTGTACTATCTATGCTGGGGTCCCTAAACCTATATGCCCTACCATATACTAGGGACTTATATGTAGGTTGGTACAGCCAAATATAATTCGCCCAATTTGCATATTCCATTTTACACAGAGCACTGGCCCTGGGACTGGTTAACAATTCTCAGGGTTTAGTCAGAGTCAGTAACCACCAGTATCAGTCAAAATGTTTGTGGGTGACTGGGGCAAAAAGGAGGACTTTCCTACAAGAAATAACTAATGAATGTTGATTTATGTCTATTACACCAACCGTAAGGTCCTTATTACAAGAGGCCTTTAATTCCAGTTGGACTGGTAATCCTGTCATTACCCTCATCAACAATTATTTGCCCATGGAGTAAGTGGGTCTCTCAAGTTTCCATAGCTGTTTTAGTTGATGAAAGCAGCAGAACTACCAGGGGAATAAAACTTGTAAGTGCAGGTCCCATAGTAATTCCTAATAACTCAAACCATTTTTAATATTCAACACATTGATTCCTTACCCGGGTAGTTATTGGGACCCTTGGTAGTGCTATCCTTGGGTTAGTGGAATTAACACCTCCATATCTGAGGACCCTGTAAGAATCTTTCTTTGTACTGATTTTCCTTTAATATCTCTGCTTTGAAAACATACTGTAATGTTGTAAAAAAATCATTTTTTGACAGCTATATTGCCTCAAACGTGTAGGTTTAAGCTAGGCATGATGTTAAACGTAGGGAATATATTGCAACATATATGTAAATGTTCATAAAATAAACAGTGATTGCAATGGATTCCATGCACATGTCCCAACCCTTCACTGGCAAAACCCACTGCTATAAACGATGTGCAAAGTTATGCTTGTCTAGTTTTGTGCACTGCATGAATACAATATCAGATGGCAAGTATTTCCACATCTGCCATGCTTTCTGTTGCAGATGTAAACTATGGTCCAGATTTATGACAAAGTGGTGCAGCACAGTACTGCGTCAAAAATAGCTGCACCATACTGCGCCACTTTTGAAACGCAGGGATGCATAGCATTTACAAGAATATGATGCAAATCTGTGTTTTCCCCTCACCCACGCTAAATTAACCTGCCGGTACCAATGCAGGCATCCTTGCACCATAATGCAAGGATGTCTATGTTGAGAGGACAGATTGTTTATGTGCCGTAATGCATCTGTTCCTGCACATAAACAATCTACAATGCCGATTTGGCCCTTCTATGGGCGCAAAATGCAGCACACATAAAAGTATCAAAGCGTCATTTTTGAATGATTGCTTATGTGCTGGAAGGGACACCTTCTGAACATAAACAATCATTCATGGCCTTTTGCTCCTTTAATGTGTGCTGCAGAATGTAGCACACATATAAAAGAACAAAGAATGAGGATGGGTAAAAATATTCCTCCTTTTTGTGCCAGTTTTTGGTACCTCCTCAGAACTATGCCTTCTTGTATATCTGGGGTAGCGTCAAGAAAGATGTGTGTTGTGGTGAAACGACCACAGCAACATCCATTGCAGACCCCTCTGATGCACAAAACTGCGTTGGAGGAGCTCATATTTACAAGGAGGCTTAAAGCTACAAAAAGTGGCTTAACGCCTCCTTGTAAATATAGCACTAGGTCCTTGTAAATCTAGCCCTATGTTTGCAAAACTGACCTTAGACAGTGGAAATTGTGACAGAGGAAGAAAACTGAAAAAGATGTTAAAAATACTGAAAAACTTATATTTAAGACATATTCAAATAATGACACATAAAGTCTGTGCTTATTCAGTAAGAAGGAAATCTATCACATTGTTGAACCAGGTAAGTCTTTTTCCAGTATGGCTTGTAAAACATTAAGATATCACTAAAGATATGCTCTTAAAAATATAAAAAGGAAACATTTGCAGTCAATAGAGTTTGAATTCGGTCTGCGGCAGGCGTTTATCGCCCCACTTTTTTTTTTTTACTTTCTTCGTAGAGAAGAGTTTGCATAATGCTCCCAGGGAATTTGCAGGTCCATTCAGTGGTGTTTAAAGTTCTGCTGAACAACTCATTAAGTTACAGTTTTGAGAGTGATTATCCTTTCGAGGCTTGTCAAACCTCCAAGCTAATTTGCAAGAAAGATGTGCGCTAGATGTCTGAGATGTGATTTCGCGTTTGTGGTACTGAAAGTCACTTTCCAACATATTCTCTTGAAGTAAAATACCCGATGCAGAATGTGACCCCGGCAAGAATTCTTTGTTTATGTTCCTCTTTTTGAGCTTTGTCTGAAAATACAATTTCACATCGTGTTGTCAAACAATTAGATAACCTTGGGAAATTAAATGTCAAACCCTGCAATAGCATTAATCCCCTCAAATCAACAAACACCTGGTTTAATGCTAAATCTGCACACTGACCGAATTCGACATCTGGATTTTCAGAGAATATATATGTGTGTGTGTATATATAGCCAGAAAATCCCGCAATCATGGACAGGTGCAAGTACCAGCACTGCGAAACTTATTTATTTAAATTGATCTACACGTATTTATTCTAAGAAATCGATGGTAACCGATCCTTCGTTACCAAAAGAAAATCAACTATTGTATGAATATTTAGTTGCTCATCTGAATTGGGGCCACCAAAGGACTCACTGTTGAGTAACATGCTACATTCTGATTCCATTCTCCTGGATGAGGAGAATGGAATCAGAATGTAGCATGTTACTCAACAGTGAGTCCTTTGGTGGACCCAATTTCCTTTCCCTGTCTCCAGCTCCTAGACACACAGGCACCCTGTCAATGCCAAATAAATACAACTCATCATTACTCCCATCACGCATTTGATGCCAATTTTTTCTGCTTTGGGCTCTCTCTAGGTCTTTGTTTGGCCTTTTCACAGGCTGTTCTCATTCCTTTTTTTAGATAGCCTCTAGAAATGAATCTATCCATCAGTCTGATCATCATAGGCCGTCGGGTGAGTCCTTATCCCAGGATAACATATGCCAAAATGTAAAAAGTGATTAAACGTTTTATCATTGCTAATGTATAGGACACAAAATAATGCACATTTGCACCTTTGGAAAGCGTGATGTTTCCAGTTCCAGGAAAAAAAGTATATACTTCTTTGGGAATATTGTCGAATAAAGTTGTCATTTCTTTCAACTAACCCCATATGCGCCAGAGTGGTAAACATTTTAGTAAATGAATAATGGACGCTACTTTCAATTTTGTTTCTAATGTTCTGTTTCATTGCATTTCGAATAGTTTCTAAATGTTTCACATTATTGCTAATGTTTTGCTTCATTGCATTTTGATTAAAGTTTCTAAAATGCTTTATTCTAAAATTCAAAAAGTTTAGAGACTTCACAATAGTTAACAAATTGTGATGTACAAGCAAGAAACAACCCTGCATTCTGATTTTTGGACTATATTGTCATGGTACATAATGTGAATATCTACGTTGGCAAGGCATCGTCATGCTGCTGAAAATGAAATATATATATTATTGCATTAAAAACAAGACCTGATGAGGCCTCCGATTGTTCACTCTTGTTTCGGGCAGTCAGTTAATCCTCTCTAGATGACCATTTCCTTAACGTATCTAAACGATTAAACTGAGAGGCTTTAGGTCAGGTTACTGGGTGGCACACTTTGTACATTCATGTACTACCAAACATACAAACTAGTACAGTCATACTATGTGAGAAAACAGGGCTGATTGCAGAGGCCCCATAACCTTTTGCCCCCATTTTCCACTTTTTGCTGGTGTTTTCCTGACTTTAAAGGTGCCCTGGGTACTGCTAACCAGTCCCAGGGCCTGTGCTCTGTGTAAAATGGATATGCAAATTAGGCTAATTATAAGTGGCTAAGTTAACCTACCTATAAGTCCCTAGTATATGGTAGGGCATGTAGGTTTAGGGACCACAGCATAGGTGGTGCACACCTAGGTGCATTGCTGAGGTGCCCAGTGTCATTTTAAAAGCAAGCCTGCCTTGCTGGCTGCTTTTAAATTAAAGTTATATGCAAATTCGACTTTGGAATTAAAGGTACTTCCAAAGTCTTAAACTACCTTATTTTTACATATAAGTCACCCCTAAGGTGTGCCCTATGTGCCCCTAGGGCAGGGTGCCATGTAACTATAATCAGGGACTTTATAAAAATAGATTTATAAGCCCTGGTGAGGTAAAAACAGCCAAATTCGTTTTTCCCTCATTGAAGTAAATGGCCTTCATAGGCTAGAATGGGCAGACTTTATTTTAAATTTTAAAGTCTCCTTGAATGTTGCATACCAAGAATTTGGTATCAAATTAATTGTTGTAATAAATCCTACAACTTCCAGTTGTTGGATTTAATATAACTAGTTCAGGTAAAAAGTTTAGACTTTACCTAAAAAGTTGCCAATTTCAGATCTGCATTGTTTTTGCTGCTGTGCTCTGATTGGCCAGCCTGCAGCAGCTTCTGCCAGGCTGCCTTGATGAGGTGTGAAGTGGCCAGGCTTCACACAAAGGAATGTGCTTGGGGGAGAGAATCTCCCCTCAGCAGATGGTGAGGCAGGAAGGGGGAGGGCTGCCAAACTGGTTTTCAAAGGCAGAGAAGGACATCTGGAGCACCCAGCAACACCCCCACATCCTGCAACCCCAGACAACTAGGTGCCCCCTTGATTAAATTAGGAGAGGGCAGGAGAGGGGTGTGTTTATGATTTTTAGCCACACCAGTGGGTGGGCTCAGCCAGATGTAACCTCCAAAAGTCAGATTCAGCCATGTTGGGTTTTTAGAGACTGTTGCCTTTTGGGATGGATTTTTGCCACACTTCCCAGGAAGTGGTCATCACAGGGGGACGACCCTGTACCTGATTGGAGGACCAGGACCCCCCTGCTTTTCACCCAGGAGCAAGGATAAAACTGGCAGACCTGCCCCCACACCTCAGATCCCCTCCAGAATTCAACAAGAAAGGAACTAAAGAAGAAGAAGGACTGCCCTGCTGGACCCCTGGCCTGCACCTGGACCCTGCACTCAGAAGGACTGCACCAACTGCACACTTGGGCTTCACCACAAGAAGGACTTTGCCTGGCTTCAACTGGTTCAAGGAGGGACTCCCTGTTTGCTACAGGTGAAAAATTGCTAAACCAGAGTCCCCTGCACCAACTCCTGAAGAAAGCGACCAGCTGACCACTGTCCAGTGGCCAAAAAGGAGTTTGCGCAAGGTGCATTCTGGGAGTTGAAGTCCGCACCCCCCAAGGACCATCACAGAACTTCTGGACCCTTGGGGTGAGCTGTGGACCCCAAAAGAACCTTAAAAGAACATCTGGGTGAAGCCCCAGAAGTTTGGAAAAGATTTGAGAATTTTTGGAAAAAAGCTCCAGAGAGGGACCGACCCGCCGCGGAAATTCTAGCCGGCTTGCCTCAACCGCGACCCGGCCTGACTTCGTGGTTCGTCCCGGTAAAGAAAAACATCCAAAAAAGAGACTAAGTCCGAACGTAAAAATTTGACCGGGACCTCCAAGCCATCGTATCCGAGAAGGGCTCCATGGACGTAGGATCAAGATCCAGGTTTACCCCGGTTGAAGGATTTTCATCTCGAAAAAACGACTAAGTCTGAAGGTAAAAGTCTCCACCGAGGAAACCCACATCGCATATCCGGACAAGGGCTCCAGGAGGTCGGATTCAACTGGCAGGTTCGTCCCGGTGAAGAAAAACTTCAAAATAAAGACTAAGTCAGAAGGTAACTTTTTAACCGAGGCCTCCCGCGACCTGTAGCCGAGTAGGGCTCCATCGCGGTCGGCCTGAAAGTTTGACTTTGCCCCGGTCGAGGTGCAACCAGATGACCCGATTGCCGCTTTTTGTTTCTAAGCGCTAGAAAAGTAATAATTCTTTAAAAATTCATATCTCCGGTTCCCCTGAACCGATTTTAATCGTTTTTGTGTCATTTTAAAGATAAAAATATAAACTATTTTTATAAATTGGTTTTGGATTTTTAAACTGTTTCCTGTGTTTTATTTAATTACTGTTTTGTGATATTTGAATGCTTTACACTTTGTCTCCTAAGTTAAGCCTTGACGCTCGATGCCAAGCTACCAAGGGTTGAGCTGGGATTAATTTACTGAGACCCAACTGTACCTATGTGGAGGTTAGTGGCTTGTTGCTAGGTGTAGGTACCTACCTGCCCTACCAATAACCCATTTTCCAACATACTAGTATTTACTAAAATCGTACATCCAGAGTAGGTAACCATGTTGTGGACTTCCAACACAGTGCAGATTCGATATTTCATAGCTTTTGATAATGTTCACCTTTTCTCACTAGGCATCATATCATCATCACTTTCTCATCTGAAAAATATTCAATGTATATTTTAGCAAGTCATTTATTGACACCATGACTAAGCCTAAAACGGCACTTGCCCAATTTTACCCACCAATGTTTCAATCATATTTAAACATCCTAATTCAGTACATGCTGCAATGGTAAAAAACAAATGAACTACCTTCCTTCCTTTATACTTAAGTAGTTCCTAATTGGTTTTCATGTCAGTGCACTGAATCTTTTGCTAAATAACTATGGTCCCAGATCGTATACATTCTCTCTCTGTCTCAATGCACTGTGACTTTTTTGTTTGAGTCATTTAGGGGCTGATTTAAGGAAAGTGGCGCTGCACCCAGTGCAGCACCACTTTCCTTCTACCCCTTAGCGTCCCCCTACCCCACTGTGTTCCAAATTCAAATACGGTGCACCATGGCGCAGAGTAGGGGACAATAGCATCAATTTTATTCACCCTATTGATGCACTCTGCAGGAGTAGCACCAAAATGTTGGCACTACTCCTGCAGAATACATAGGGGTCCATTATAAATAATCGTATGCCCCCTTTAAGACCTACTCTGAGTAGGTGTTAAGGGGCATATTTATACTCTGTTTGCACCGAATTAGTGTCATTTTTTTTAACTCTAATTCGGTGCAAAACTAACTCCATATTTATACTTTGGTGCTAGACCCCTCTAGCACCAAATTTATGGAGTTAAAGTCATTTTTTGAAAGTGGAGACCTACTTTACCTTAATGAGATGCAAGGTAGGCGTTCCCATGCAAAAAATGACTCTATGGCCTTAAGGCCATATTTAGGGGCATATTTATACTCTGCGGCATATTTATACTCTGTTTGCACCAAATTAGTGTCATTTTTTTTTACTCTAATTCGGTGCAAAACTAACTCCATATTTATACTTTGGTGCTAGACCCATCTAGCACTAAGGCCCTGATTTAAACTTTTTTTGCACCGCATTAACGTCATTTTATGACACAAAAGTGGCGCAAACTTACAAAATATTGGCCCTTATTTATACTTTTTGCTGCAAAACTGCACTAACTCAGTTTTGCACCAAAAAGTTTAGCACCGGCTTGCACCATTTCTGTGCACCAGCCGGGCACCATATTTATGGAATGGTGCAAGCCGGTGCAAAGGGTAGGCTAGAGTTTTAAAAAATTACTTTAGTCGGGTGGGGCTGGCAGTATGGAAGAAGAGGGTTTAGCACCAAACAATGGCTTTAGGCAGGTTAGAGTAAAAAAAAATGACTCTAGCCAGATTAGCGTCATTTTATGGTGCTAAACCTACCATGCCACATGACTCCTGCCTTAGAAAAGGCAGGAGTCATGCCCACCACCCCAGTGGCCAGCACAGAGGACAGGGTTCCCCTGGGCATCGCCATTGCACCCGGTGCCATGTATGGGGGCCCATTTCAGGGCCCCCTATGGCACTTTCAAAAATAAAATGCACTTACCTGTACTTACCTGGGATGGGGTCCCCCATCCTCGCAGTCCCTCTAGTGTGGGTGGGGGTGCCCCTAGGGCCTAGGGAGGGCACCTCTGGGCTTATTCCATGGTGTTCCACCATGGAAATAGGGCCACAGGTCCCCTAACACCTGCCCTGACCCAGGTCTTAAAAAATGGGGCAAAGCAAGCTTTGCCCCATTTTTTGACCCCTCCTTCCTCCCTTGCACCATTTTTACATGGGAGTATAAATATTGTGTTAAGGCCATAGAGTCATTTTTTTGCACGGGAACGCCTACCGTGCATCTCATTAAGGCAAGGTAGGTTTCCACTTCCAAAAAATGACTTTAACTCCATAAATTTGGTGCTAGACGGGTCTAGCACCAAAGTATAAATATGGAGTTAGTTTTGCACTGAATTAGAGTTAAATAAAAATGACGCTAATTCAGTGCAAACAGAGTATAAATATGCCCCTTAGCGTCAAAAAATGATGTTAATCTGGTCAGAATCATTTATTTTGACTCAAAACTGCCTAACGTCATTTTTTTTTAAGCTAGCCTACCCTTTGCACCGGCTTGCACCATTCCATAAATATGGTGCCCAGCTGGTGCTAAAAAATGGTGCAAGCCGGTGCAAAACTTTTTGGGGCAAAACTGCCTTAGTGCAGTTTTGCACCAAAAAGTATAAATAAGGCCCTAAAAGTGGCAAAAAAAGTGTGCAAGGAAATCTTTTTTCGTGTCCCCCTCCTAATGGGGTAACGCCCCCTTTCATATACTATGCCTGGTGCAGGCGTAATGTGCTGCAAGGGTTTACAAAGTGGCGCAATTCATGATGTGCGCCACTTTGTAAATATGGTGTGGGGAAAATCCCACTTTAATGCTGCCTTAGCATAAAAAAATGCACTAAGGTGACACTAGGGGCTCCTAAACTTGTTTATGAACAACAAAAAGCAGTCCATCACACTAAGGCTTATCTACTTACAGCTTTAGTTGTTGCTTGTATTGTCAGCTTCATTTTCCTCTGTTGCAGATCCTTTTCATCTTCTACCTGAGAATACATCAAACCATTATAAGAGACCACAGTGCAACTGTGAACTAATACAGGGATACCAACACAGAAAATATGCTACTTATTTCTACAGTCAGTGACATCAAGTGTACCTCTGTCATAGGAAGCTGGATCAGAAAGAAATCCATGCCACAAGACTTTTGGTAAAAAATACAATAATAAACATTTTCAGCTTCTTTCACCTGCTATCTACTTCACAGTCAGTTTACAAGGAAAGTTGACCACTGATTCTTGCTTAAGGGTAGTGAACCATGAATCGCTGCAAAGTCATCTCATCTTCCCAAACGCCCTTCAAGCCACAAATTATTCGGAGGCAATACTGATAGTGGTTTGTCTCTCTCAGGAGGCAGCGGCATATTATCTAGTTTTTATCCCTCCATCTATGTTGCCGTCTGTAAAAAAATATAAGATTCTCCTATGGGGTCAATCTGAGTCAACAGTATGTGAAACTGTTAACAACCTCAAACCGTGCCTCAGACAGTCAGTAATTATTGTTTTATACTTGCATGTTCTCTTTTCAGAACACTTATTGTACTTGCACATTACCATAACTTGAGCACTGCACGATCACCGATTTCCCATTTAAAAAACAAATGTAACAGATTCTTAAGTTGTCAGATACAGTATCAAAAATATATGTTACAATCTAAAAAAATAAAAATATAACCATAACTACATGTCTAGATGAAGTAAGCTATCATGTGTTCATGCAATTTATGTTTCTTTTGACACAACTTGTGAAATTCATACTTAAGACTGTTTAAAGAAAAATATTTCCTACACCCTTGTTTAAGGTTACTCAGAATGCTTGGGGTTGTTTTAGCACTTTTGCATGGGCACATTTATTTTAGCCCTGGGCCTGTGGCCTGTATCGTTTTACCTAGTTCTTTTCATTTATTCCTTTTTATAATTTTAGCAAGGCTTAATTTTTAGAAGAGTTGTTTTAATATTTTTAGCTGCCCTTCCTCTCATAATTTGCTAGTAGCATTTTTGAAAGACATTTCATCTTGTGCTCAGCCCAAGGCTGTAAGAGGCTGCACATGATAATTGAGCAAGTATTGCCTGTCTAATAGTACAGTGGCTACCCTGCACAGAAAAGATGCATTATCACGTTAGGGCAATTCTCAGAACAACACATTTTATTATAAGATCTATTCCAAGTTTGGCGGTCGGACTGCCAGACCATCAAGGCAGTGGTTCCAAAGAGAGCGATGCGGTGGCTGTCCCTAGACTGCCGCATTGCGCTGTTTACAGACAGAACTGCTGCCCACCGAGCCAAAGTGCTAACCGCCAGTGGCACTGTTTCCTGCTATCTTGGTGACCCATACTTCTGCTCCGTCTGCCCCACCAACCAACCGCCAACCACTGAGCTGATATGGTATGGCAAGCTCTATGGCTCACCAGAGGAGCAGGTAAGAACCTCATCGGTATATTTGACTCTGTTCAACACCATCCTTTCCTTCCGCATCGGCTACAATGTGTCTCTGAGTACCAGTGAGACTTTTTTGCGTGCCTGTTGTCACCTTTTGTATTCCATACGTAGGAGGTACCCTGTGCTGGTAGTGGAGACAAGTACTCTATGTATTTCACATTACCATTGTGTTGTCTGATGTGTGATAAGCCCTAGATCCTCTTTCTGTTGCATTCACATATCTAGGCAAGGAGACTTTACAGACATACAATGACATAACTTTGGATATGATGTAGTACATGTAAAACATCCTGCATTGCTGCATGTGATGTGTGTATCTGTACTTTTTGAGTCATGTGAGGCTCTCTTAGCAATGTGTATAGTCCCACAGACTCACCCAGCCCACATCTGCCCTTGCCAAACTGTTATATGAGACCCATGTAAAACTCACTGTGCCCTTTGGAGTGCCACACAACCCTGACCTCACATAGAGGATGGGCACAGGATGTACTGTCATGCATGAAAGTGATGGAAATGTGTCATGTAGGTTCTGGATGTTCGGCCTGCAGAGACCAAAGGCTGTCAAATGGTTCTCCCAGTATGGGAAATAGACCAGGCTGGAGTAGAGTTCTTGTTGTGGGTGTCTTTTGTACCTAACAGTCCACTTGTCTTCAGTGTGTCAGCCCCAATAACGAACAACATGAGGTAATATATCACTATACTCAGCCAAGTGTCTGCTCAAGTGAGTGTATGGGCATCTGTCCCCCACAGGACACTTGTCTTCAGTGTGTCACGAGTGCTGGTACCTCACTACTGTCTCTCATGTGAAGGTGGCCATCATACATGTGACAGGGCATACATTGCCCTTTGGGTCCAGTCACAGAACAATACTTTCCCTTGGGGAAGTAGTGAATGTCCAGTGACATCATGTTTGTAACATAATTCCTTGTGCCTACATATTAGCATGCATACCTTTCACTTTTGCAATACCATTTTCACTGCTGTTTCATGCATGGTCTATCAGTCTTCTTGGGATGAAGTCTGATTCCCACACATATGTTTACTGCCAACATATGTTTGGAATTGGACAAATGTGATGGGGCTACAGTACATGTGGTGCCATCGACAGGAGTGTACCACAATTGGTTGGTGGCTCACACATACCATCACCTGTCATTCCATGTAAATTGACTTGCACAATTGCAGAAACAATGAAGGATATGACAGGTATGACTACAGTTTTTACTCACAATGTACATTTTAATGTCATTGATGTAGAATTATTTGGTGAAATGCTTACCACGTGTTAAATGGTGAAGTTTTATTACCTAACTGTTGACATGCATCAGAGAGTAACTTGCAGGAATGTGGGAATCCTATGTGGTTGTGTATACTTGCTCATCCAAGGGAATCTGTGTTTGCATGACATAAAGGTGCAGTTATGTGCCTTCCTATTGTGCAACATGCTACGGGCCTTCTACAGGGACTGGAGATTCTCAGAGCCTCTGAAACATGCAATTGACAATTGGCTTTTACTTATGTAATCTGAGTAGAGTATTCACTGACGTACCAATCAAGACCAGTGATTTCCCTGGGTCTAGCTAATTCATTGTGATGTGGATGTTTGTAGACAAATATTCTATACTTTTCTGTGCAAGTTGTGTCATCTATCAGAACAACATTAGTACAATTCCATGAATCTATTTAGACAATGAACACATTGTGAGGTTACCATTGGGGATTGTACACAGTGTGACATGGTTGTTTCCATGTCACCTTCTTCCTGCTACTATACTTGTTGCTGCAACTTGACTGGATTATTTGACCATCATTTCATCATGATGTGGTATTGGGTATCTGAAGATTGACTGGATGCCTGACCTTGTGTGGGATCTGTGGGATTGAACTTGGAACTGCCATACTATCTTGTGGCAACAGGCTACTGAGGGCTACATAAGCCAAACTCTTCAAGGTGATAAGGTCTCCTACTTGCTTCATGGGTACTGTGATTGCACAACTTCACCCATGCAGTTCAAGATGTCTCTGATTCTGTATATTCTATGGGCAACTATTCACGGTTCCTGTAGCATGCATGCATGTTGTGTAGCAAATGTTAGAGCCACTTTATCCAAGCTTGTTGTTTGGGGCTACTATACATTATGGAAATGTTTGGTAATTAAGGATGTTGTTCAAGTTTTATCAGGCACATGCAGTGAATCTATTTGACTTTGTAATTTCAGCATCAGCACAGGCAAGCAGAGGAGACAGGGCCAAAACCAGTGGGAAGCAGCTGGCCATGGTACCTCCAGTCACGTGACATCAGACATGGATGGAACCAGTGGTTCGGAGGCTGAGGGGAGTGCCACAGAGGACACAGGATCAACATCACCATCATCATCTTTGGATTCTTCCTCCAATGGCCACTCCTTAGTGGTGGTGAACCCATCAGGAACTGTACCTGTCCCATCCTTGTCTGCCACCCCCAGTTCAATCTCTACCCTTCCTGTTTCTCCTCACCTAGTTGATTGTGCCCACTCACCCAAGAGTATAAGCATTTCCTTGGTGCCAGGCACCTACCATCTTACCCCCGTTACCCCTGCTGCCCTGAGTGTGAAGGCTATTGACCTCCTGAGGAGTATCCCTGTGGGTCATACTGTCATTCTGAATGCCATCCATGAGGCAGGTGGTTACATACCTAGAAAGCATTCATAGTGCTGTGTCTTGCCTGCCGAGATCCCCTTCAAACTCTGGCCTCCTCACTCACAGCAGCCTTCCACCCCCCAAAATCCTACCCCCACCACTTATCCCTCCCCATCCAGTTCCCCTCTTCTCATCCAAGTCCTGAGCACACACACATCCGCATGCACCCACCCCAACACACACAAACAGCACACATAGGCACAAGCACCACAAGACAAACTAGCACACAAGCACTCAACAGTCACTCATGCAGTTCACCATAACTACCATTCCCCCAGACACCACCCCACCCCCACAGGCCCCCCTCCTAAAACCAATATGACCCCTCCCACATCCTGCTCCATCCCTTCCATTTACTAGTCCTCCCCTGTCACACATGCCATACCCCAGCTACCAGCCCCTACACCTACAGATCCATACACACCATAGCCCAGACTCCACTCTAACCCCCACACATCCACCCCAAAACCCACAGACCCACATTTCACACACACCGTACCCCCAGATAACACCCCAACACCCACAGATCTACACACCACACATACCATACCCCCAGAAACCAGCCCAACACCCACAGACACAGCCACCTCACACCATACCCCAGACATCCCCAACACCCACAGATGCAGCCATGACTACCACCTTAGCCCGCACCTCCACCTCAAAGCTCCCCAAGAGGTGCAAACATCCACACTCACACACACAGCAGACATCACCCAAACCCAAGTATACCCCACAGATACACACACACCAGAACTAATAACACCCACACCTGACACAAGAACTTCTTCAACCTCCCAACCCTTAATCCCTTTTGCAGACTCTACCGGATTTCCCAAAGAAAGTTTCCAGTTTGACCTTGCCCTTACCCCTGTGAAACCCCCCTCCTAAAACCAATATGACCTTGCCCACATCCTGATCCATCCCTTCCATTTCCTAGTCCTCCCCTGTCACACCTGCCACTGCCCAGCCTGAAACCAGCTTTACCCTCCCACCCAAGAAAAATCCCAACCCTCCGAAAGTTAAGTCCACCTCTCCCAAAGAGGTTCCTAAGGCAGTGATCAGAAAGACAAGTTGTGGTGCTCAGCAATGTACAAGTGCTATTATTTGTGAACTGGTCATAGGCCTTTACTCATACTTGAAAACCCAAGCTGTTTTATGGGTGCACTTTTGTCCTGCCATTACTTCTCTAAGGCTTTGTTGTCCCTTAGCAAGTTGTGATGTATGCCTACATGTGTATTGGATTCATACTGATTGCTGACCCATTTGCTGTGATTGGCAAGGTCTGACTTTGATAGCAGTGCTGGTGTCAACCAGGAAAAGGGGAGTAGTGCAATGGATGGATATGTGGATGATAATCCAGTTGGGTTATTATTGCACTGTGTGTTGTTTGATATGGTATGTAATTCATCCTCACTTTGCAAATGTTAACATCTATTGGGATACATTTGCCTCCCTGTAGTAGAATGGACATTTGTATCATGTGTATAAACTAGAGTTTTGTTTGTCCACACATGGAGGGTATCCAATCGTGGTACCTTCCTATAAATTTGACCGACCATGTGTCCATTTTCATGTGTACACCTTCCAGCTACTTCATCTACATGTGTGACCCATGCTATTGCTGTTGTATTTGCTTTCTTGACTAGCATTTACACATTTGGCACATAGGCATGGCACTCGTTTATACTTTTGGTTGTCCCTGAGATACATGAAGGCCCAGTTCCTGTGGAAATAGTGTTTTAGGGGCATGTGCAAAGTGAAATGTGCCCCAGGACAGCATCCTTCTCCTGATGCCTCCATCTGTATTCTGCAGGTATTGTGAGCTTTGAATATTTTTCCCACAAAATATTTTGCATCCCATTTACCTTACATTCTCTTGCAATGTGGCTAATATGTGTGGGTCCATTGCAGGTATGTTGCATGGAAATGGAGTTAGGGTTAAATGACACATCCATACATATGTGTCTTCAATATCACAGCAGGCCATGGCATGCGAGCAATGGGAGGGTGTCATTTCAATTAGTAGGTGTGATATTCATGTGGGTAGGAGGCTGGCCATCTACGTAGTGTGCAAAGCTAAGCACACTGTGCCAGGGGTTCAGGCAACCACTCATTGGTTTACAGGAATAAAAACTAAACCACCTAATGCTCTAATTTTTATGGTAGCTTGGTTGAGCAAGTAGGCTAATCGTGCAGCAGTGCAAAGCATTTGTCTTACTCACAGTGACAATAAATCAAGAAACACACTTAAAAGAGTAACTCAAGACGAATTTACAAAAATACCTGAGTTTTATAAAGTGTTTAAGACCAAATTGAGTAAGTACTTTTTAAGTTAATAAAGTTAGTCTTTCTGTGCGTAATCATGCACCACAGGAATAAATGGAAGAAAACGTATAAAATTCATGGCAAATGAGGCAATGTGTTTACAAATGTCTCCTTCCACAGGTGTATTGAGGTTGGAAAAGTTTGGGTGACTCCTGTTTCTGACGGGAGAAGCTGCAGAAAGTCGATGGAACTAGTGCCAGGCTACTGAGGCTACTGAGGGGACTACGTGGAAAAGCACTGCACAGGTGGACTTAAAGGTACGTCCGGTGGGTCCCCTTGGACTGTCAAGGTTGCAAGGGGTGTGGGTCCCTTAGGGCACACCTGGATCTTCGGTGCAGGGCACCGGGCGGCTGGGTGCAGGGTAAATCTGTGAGCCAGGATCTGTGCACAAAGATGCCCTTTTAAGCAAGAGGTAGGTTACATCGAGGGTCATTTGCAGGTCAGCAGGGGCACTCTGGTGGGAGGTACAGGTGGTGCCTGAAGTCCCTCAACTGGGGCTTCCTCCTGGTCCTTTTCAATCCAGAATGGACAGTCTTTCTAGGTGTCTGAAGTGAGGTGAAAAGTATCTGGGGAAATTGCACAGTCTGGCCACTGGAGGTCACAGTGTCACCAAACTTAAAACACTAGTAGGGTTTGTTCTCATGGTCTGCCGGGAGAAGCTTGGTCTGGCTGTGACATCGGGTTCCTTGGTCAGCTGCCAGTCAATGAAGTGGCCTTCACTGGGTCTTTGGTTTTTTGAAGCTGTAGAGTGATGCCTTTACTCCAAAGGGAGATCTTTGGTGATTTTTGAAGAGCGGAGGTCCTTTGGGGGTTTGTAGAGTTCGTCCAGTGTCCAAGCAACCCCACAGCAGTGATTGTTGAGTCCTGAGTGCAGCAGGCAGGGTTTGGCGCCATTTTTTGGTGCAGCAGTACTTCAGTTCTCGAGCCTTGGGTCTTCTTTGTTGCTGGTCTTCTTTAATTCATACAATCTGATTTCTTGGTCCGGGGATGCCTACTAAGTACTTCATTTAGTGGGCATTTTAGGGGGGGAACCTAGTAGTGACCAATGGACCATCTACCTCAGGGTAGCTGCATCCACTAAATGACCA
This sequence comes from Pleurodeles waltl, assembly GCF_031143425.1. Classification (NCBI taxonomy): domain Eukaryota; kingdom Metazoa; phylum Chordata; class Amphibia; order Caudata; family Salamandridae; genus Pleurodeles; species Pleurodeles waltl. Next base: position 652,459,391 of record NC_090443.1, on the reverse strand, counting down.
CTTCCTGTGGGCAGACGTCACTTCCCTACACCTGATTGGCTATTTTCCTTCCATGCAAGAGGGAGGATAATTATATGGAGGGGTCACTTTGCATGAAACACTTTAGGGGTGGTACAAGCCAGGACTGACCACTCCTCCTGTCCTTTGTCTGGTTTCCTGCCATTGCTCCTGCCAAAAGTAGGGATTTGCAGTCGGTGTGGCCATCTGCTGCTAGCAGCATGCCTGGGGGTCAAGTTTCAAGGGTGGTAAACCCCCTTAAGCTCACTAGCAGCGCAGTGCACATTCCTGAGGGAGGGGGTGTTAGCACCTCCACCCAGGAAGGGCTTTGTTCTGAATACCAGAGAGCAGGATAGCTCTTGTCTTGTGGTGGCAGGCTGGTTGTAACCAGCCAGCAACCATATCAGGGTAGTTAGCTTTTGCAAGGGGCACCTATAAGTTGACTCCTGGGTTCATTTGGCAATAAATCCAATGCTGGTACCAGCTTGAATTTACAATTCTGAGTTGTTTGATTCCAAACAACCCAGGGTTCAGAGTGGCCATCATGTAGCTGTGAAACTTGTATAGACCAGTGTCCAGCACATACACTTAAAATGGCAGCTCTGTTCACTCACTATGTCTCAGGTTTGGCAAGGACACAGGGGGGACATATTGCTCATGCAGCTATGCCTTCACATACAGTGTATTGTACCATGCTTTAGGGCTGGGAGGCCTGCCAGAGGGGTGTCTTACCTATACTTCAGGTTGGTGGTGGACAGGGCAGACAGGTAGTCCGCCAGGTCAAGTTTGTCTTTTGGGATTGCATCAGGACACTCAACCTGCAATAGCAGGGCTGGGTGCATCAGAATGCATGGTCCGAGAGGGTGGAACAATTAGTGCTGCTGCCCTTAGAGGCCTACCCTTAGTATCCCATGCCCTGGGTACCAGAGTACCATTTACTAGGGACTTATAGTGGCAGCTAAAGATGTCTCCAATTGTGCCAATACATCTCAACAGGTTTGTGGAAAGAGATCTGATCCAGGGAATCTGTGTAGAAGGGGCTTTGGGCACTAGCAACTTTGGGTCAACATCATTTACCAGGTAAAAAGTGGGGGCTAACCATGTCAATAAAGGCCTTTACTCACAATGTGGTGTGGCTGCTGTGTGACACAATGCTATGTACACATCACTGTCGCTAAAAATGGGATGTGCAGACATGATTGGTTTTGTGGAGAGTGGCACGTACATTGATAGTAATCTGCCAAAGGGGGCATCATGGGGCTGTGATTGGGTCAAAAGTTGTGTACAACTCTGACCCGGGACCCACAAAATTATACTTGGTCCATGGAGAACAGCCTTCATACCAGGTCAATGGCAGTATGTCGATTTGCTGTTGAGTTTGGGGACACAGGTAGGTGTGTGGTCTCACATTCGGTTGCATCCAAGGTGGTGTTCATTTTGGGCTCCTTCTATCTGCAGTGGAAGGATGTGTAGGATCAGGAGCATGGCATCACAGGATGTGTGAAGCTGCCTACAGGTGAAGTCCTGCCTCATATGCCTCCATTTCTGCCAGTTGAGGCGTGGTGATTGGGCCTCCACAGTGTTGCCAGCAGAAAGCAGCATCATAATATGTTAAAGAGAAGCACTAGCTGTCCGTACTCTGACAGCCTCATTGGCCTATCTTGCCGCTGCGGTGGTCTGCACTGCCTATCAGTGCAAGCGGGACCACAGCTATCTGTGCTGCCAGGCAGTGTCGATGGGATTGCAGAGGTCTTTCATCTATGGAACCACATGCATCGTAATACTGTGGTGCAACCGCCAACCCGACAACAGTTGGACTAATGCTGCCACCAAGGTGGTCCACAAACATTCAAACTCATTTTCAGGCCCTATGTTTGAGGGGGCATTCTAGCCAGCCATCTAATGCTGCACCAGGTAATCTGAGCCCTGCTGAACTTGACCTTGTCACTCCATCACTTGGAAGGACTGCCAGCAGATCAACAGCCATGCCATGCAGATTATTCAGGTATGGGTGAGACTTCCTCCTAGAGACTAATGCAGGCAGATTAGGGCTAACACTGCTAATGCTCTTATGTAGGTTTCTAGTAGTGCAGGTAGGGATTTTAGATTCACTTGTGTGACAGAAGATTGGAATTTTTTATTTATTTCACTTTCCTAGTCACAATGTTAATAGTGTTGCATTTCATCTTTCTAATAATAATAGTCTGTGCCTTTTTTCATAGAACACAGTTGCTTCAATAAATGTATTGAAATGAATCCAGATTGTGTTTGTCTTTGCATGTATGAGACTTGTGTAACTGAGAGAAAGGGGTCAGATCTGTTCCACCATGACTTCCCTGAGATGTCACAGAGTGCCATGCGTTAGGCTGCCATAAACAACCTTTACTTCTAGTTTTTGGTAAGGTGCTGCTAGCTAGCCAAAAGGGTTAGCCCGACAGCTACCAGACCTGTGGGATAAGGTTCAGTCCACTACATGCAGTGGTGCTGCCACCTGAAACCAGTAGTTTCGTCCCCATGACGAGAGTCCTACAACAAGAACTAGTGACAGGTTTCAGTATTGTGAACCTACTCAAAGTTCCCAACTTCCCTGAAAATATGCTGATGGATAACATACAATTTATAACCAGGAACAGAAACTGAGGGAGAAAAAAGAAATTAAGTGAGTGAGAGAAGCCCTCTGTTGGATTCCCCTCTCTTGGATTCCCCTCTCTCAGATCATATCTGTTTCAAGGGATGATGCTGCTATGTCTGTGTGCTATGGTAATGAGTAGATCTGACCAGTTGGAAGACAGAGAGCATACAGTAAGTATAATAATACCAACTCAAAAAGGTCTACTAGTTCCAACAGTGATGTGCAATGAGGAACCGGATGCTGACCTGGAATCTGGCTGAGGCCCTTTGACACTGCTGAAAACTCACTCATATGATTCTCCAGAGTAGTGGGACTAGAGATAGCATAACCAACTATGCAAAGAAGAGAAAATAACAAATGTGAACAAAGAGAATCACAAATGGAACAGCTAACAGTGGAGGGATGCAAAAATGGGTGCAAACTTAAGTGAGGAACAGAAAGTCTACACAACCATGCAACACATTGCTAGGCACGGGACTAAGGGCCTGATTATGATTTTGGGGATCTAAGGACCGCCAAACCTGTGGTGGTGGTCAGACTGCCCACTTCTGGTAGTCTGACTGCCAGATTACAAACCTGGCAGTTGGACCACCAGGAAACTGCCACCACCACTAGGACCACAGATTCCGATGGTTTGGGCGGCAGTCAGATTCATGGTCATCCACAGCAGTGCAGAGTATGGCACCACTGTGCTGATCATGACTTCACTTTTTGCCAGCCTTTTCATGGCAGTTACACCGCCATGAAAATGTTGGTGGAAAGCCAGGGATGGGGGCCACAGGGGCCCCCTGCACTGCCCACGACCATGCCAGAAATGCAGACCCCCCTGATAGCACACATTGAATGCACACTGTCTCCTCTGCAGACAGTGCACATTTCGAGGGTACTGGTGTGCGAATGCATTGGCCTCTGGTCTCTTAAGGGAGTCGAGGCCAATGCCACCACACTGTCTCTGCTGGACTGACCAGCAGAAACGTCATAAATTATGTTTTTGCCAGTCAGCCCGGAGGAAACATCATAATACAATTCAGGGTGATGCCATTGGCTTGACGACAGTCTTACCTCCCCCTTATTTGGCTGTGTAGATGGTCAGACCACCCAACTAGTAAAAAAGCCCCTAAGGTCCCACTGGGTCTAAATAGGACTCTATCCCTCTTCCAATCAAGGAAGTGTGTACTTGGGAGTCACTGATAAGGAGTTATCCAGTGTTCCTGCACATCGCATCTTCCATTAAACCATTCTCCAGGATTACCAGAGTTTGCTACATATGCATTTATTCATCATGCTTGCATGTGTTTGTTTTATCATGCCTTTACCTCACATTTACTTTTTTTACTCTAGAAATGATCCTTACCATGCATCTCATTACCACAATTTTTTTTACTCTGCATATTTAGTTTACATTTTTATTTATTTTAATGCTACTAACACTAAAATATGATTCTTTTTTCGGCAAAATAGCTGTTCTGCACATGAACAAAATACAACTATAACAAGATGACACATGACGATCAAAAAATATGTTTATGTGTGTAGGACATCAAATACGATAATGCATTATTTTTAAAATACATTTCAGGACATGTATTGTTTTAATTTGAGTGAACCCTTAAAATACTATTGGGCATATTTACAATGAAGTGGGCATCAGCTCTGGTGCGTCACTCTTCTTGCAGGGCCCTACCGTCACCATGGTAGTGCTGTATTTGCTATACAGTGCACCATGGTGCATGTTAGCACAATAGCGTCGAATTTATGATGCTATTGTGGCACTTTGCTGGATTCACGCCATACATTATGGCACTAGTCAAGCAAAGCATAGGAAGGCCCATAGGGTATTACGGGAGCATCACCATGAGTGCCATGAGCATGCGCTAAAAATGACAGAAAAAAATGGTACAGTGAAATCTTGTAAATTTCACTGTACCATATTTTTGGGCCTTCCTGCTTGGAAACGCACCCCCTTGCATGCATCATACTTGGCACAATAATGTGGCGCAAGGGGTTACAAGGTGGTGCAATGCATGCATTGCGCCACTTTGTAAATATGGCGCTCTGTGTGTGCCTCCTTAACGCCTCCTTAGCTTAAACAAATTAGGGCAGCACAAAGAGGTGCAAGGGGCTTGTAAATATGCCCCTGTATATTTGGAAACATCCACCATTTTTGCCTACCCGCAGTAATCTTCTTTCTTTAAGTGCTGATAGGGATTTACAACCATCTGAAGAACTCTCCTAGGCACTTGACAATAAATCCATGGAGTCATTTGTAATCCACAAAGTACTTCGTTACTTCAAAGTATAAAACCTTGTTTGCATGATTTTTGATCTTGCTTCTCACGTTTGACCAAAAATATAAATAGTGGCAAACCACAAAAAAACGAAAATAGTTTTAAATCAAAAGTCCTGTTCCATATGTGAAAAATGTGCATCGGGTGGGTGAATAAATTGAGTGCCTAATCCTACACTCCTCTGCCTACCACCAATTCAGAGGTCTCAGTCAACCTGCTATGTCAGTCCACAAAAGGCAAGGCAAAATGCACCTGAAAACATTTTTGGGGGAAAAATAGACCTGTTCCAAACTAGAAAAGATGTACAAAGCAGGTTATTTGAACCGGTTAATATAACCTACATCCTTTCTAGAACAATAATCGGAATATCCTCTCAGTCCCACATAGTAATCACTTGATCCAGATACATTAAAAAGCGGAGGAAAAATAAAGTAGGGTGAAATGTAAATATTCTTTGAAAAATGAAGCATTTACCCGTTTCAAACTTTTACACCAAAAAGTAAGAAACCCCCCACGACACATATTTGACTGGTGAGTGAGTATCTCAACAACCTGATTTGAAATAAAAACAATGCAAAATAAAACATTTCCAACATTCATCTGGCCTTAGTAACCTCCTTAGTCTGTCCTTACAAAAAATGAACCCATTATTACCAATGTAAATATAAAAAGTTAATACTTACCAAGCAATGAACCAACGTTTCCATCATTGACCACATACTTCCACTGGCTAATGAAACAGATGCCAACACAAGCAGAACATAAAGCGTATTATCTGTGGTAACAACAAAAACAACAATCTCTTTCACAGAAAGTAATGGCTATGGAAAAATGTTAAACAATTTTAATACAATGTTTATTATCCTGTCAAATATGTTTTGTATTTTTTTTTAATGCACTGTCAATAAATATCATTTAATTTATTCTAAATACTTTTAATTGCAATGTTTTACTCTATCACAACCGTTGTGAAGGAGTAATCCATCCACCGAAATCTAAATCAAGTCCTATGTCTTTGTTTTATTTTTACATTTTAAAAGTTTTTTCTTTTCAATAAATGTATCTAATTTTATATGTATGTTATTGTTACATTATTAATGAATTTTATGGTAAATAAATATTTAGATGCATTTTAAAATATTATCATTATGATAGCAATTGCTTTCAAATATGCATATAAAGTGATTAAGCTCCTGAGTGCATACAACTAAAACCCAAAAATAATTACAATCAACCCTAAAATGAAAATAATCTTCCGAAAATTAGTAAACATACTATCTTCTCCACTACAGGCCTTGCATCCCACGCCTAGAAAATTGTGCAAATAATTGGTTACAAATTAACAATATATTTTTTGTTTTTTTAAACAAAAACATCCATACTCTGTTGATAATAGTACTCAAGTAACAAACTGCCACAACCTTTAAACAAAAATAAAAACTCTCATTAATTAAAAAACAAAAAAACAAGACAACATAACCTCATCTCCTATAATCCTTGATCTTGATCCTAAAAAGAATAACACATTGCATACTTTTAATAGAAAATTACTGTGCGTGGCGCTGCACAGGGCTGCATGCCCACAGCAACACCTATTCACTCCACTTCCACGCAAAGTTTTGCATATGGAGGGGCCATATTTACAAGGTGGTGTTAAGCCACACATACTGGCTAAATGTCACCTTGTAAACACAGCGCAGTGCATTGCACCACCGGAGCATCACAAAAAGTGACACTCTAGTGGCGATAGGGCCTTTTAAATCCGTCCCTTTTTTAAAAGTTATCTCTTTTAAAGAAAAATGATGTCACACACCATTTAAATAAATAATCAAATAATATCTAAAAAATGAATATCCTCACCCTAAGAATAAATAACACATAATACTTCCTTAATTCTTACTATTTGGAGGCAAAAACCCCTTACCTCCCTTTTGTTACCCTACTTCTTTACCCTTAGTGTTGGGAATACACCACCATACTCCACTTTTTTCGCAATAAATCAGCCCTTTTAGGAGGGATGCAATGGTGAAAATTATTTATAAAATGCAGCAAAGTACCTAACTATTTGGCATGACACTAAATCAGAAAGCTTGCAGGAAAATGAAAATTAGGGCTAGTGAAGGAGCCATGGTTTCAGGCCTTTGTAAAATAACCAGTGATTAAGTTTTATTCGCAAATTGGTAGGTAGGGAGTCCCACGCTCTTGGTGCCGGAAAGAGAAAGTTCTGCTCCCTTTCCACCTGTGCTTGAAAATTTGTGATGCAATAAGGTCTTCAATTGCACATCTTAGCCCTCTGTTAGGAACATGTATCATAGGTTTTTCAGAGATATTAATTTCAGTAGCTGCTCACAGTGTTTAGTAGGGACGGGGCCGAACATGAAAGGTATTAATTAAAAAAGAAATAACTTACTTGCATCGTCGCAGCCACCGCTGCCACCACCACTGCATCAATCCTCTGCTGCAGGCTTCAGGCACAGGCTCCCAGACTGCCCTGCGGCCAATCCTGATGCTACTCAGAGCAGAGTTAGGATTGTATTGGCAGAGTGGGAGCCTGCACCTGTTCTCTCAATACAGTGCCGGGCTGTTGAGAGCAAAGTGCGTGTGTTGGTTTGGCCAGCCTCAGTGCTCATCACAGCCTTTGGCCCCTCACTTTTTACTACAAAATGATAATAATCATAGTTTATCATTGTTTTGTAGTAAAAGGCTTGCAGCTGCTGGTGGGCGGTGACGCTCCCCCGCCGTAACATAGGAGCCGCGTCTGATTAATAGGACCTGTTTTGTATACCACTCTCTGTGGACAGTGTTGCACTGAATTCTATGCTTCAAGGGTAGCTAATGCAAGTCCCACATGGCTGCTGACACTGAATTGAATTGTCTTCTCTCTGCCAGCAGCTTGGCAGCACAGTTCCGCATACATTGCAATCTGACTAGAGTCTTTTGCATTAATAGTTTATTCAAGATACTGCATGCACAACGAGGTTTGCCTAAGGAGAAAAACTGCACCATAAAATCTGTGGAAATTGCATTCAACGGCTTATCCACATTTAGTTTGACATCATTAATGAAACTCATGGTTTTTCCCACATAAACTGAAGTAAGTGGCTTTCACAACCTACTTTGCTGCCAGTTTGGTCGCTAAGTCAGAGTTTATGGGCTAAAATAGATGAACACTGTTTTGTCTCCATTAAGTTTCATCCAGTTCACCATGCAATCATGGAAATTATTGGCTGTTAGTAACACCAGTATCTGAGTGTCATCAGTACAACATCATTGAGAACAAATTTTTCCTGATTGATGCACTCGATGGGGAAACATACAAAATAAAAACTGTTGGTCTATGTATGGAGCTCTGTGAACACCAACCTCACTGCTTAATTTTGGGGAGGGTGAACCTTAAACCACTTTTTTTAAATAATACTTCTTTACACCTTGCTATTTATCCCTAAATATAAAACAAAAAATTCAAAAAATGTTTTACTCCATTACCCATACTTATCACCCTCATGCCTTACTTAGCCCTTTTTACCAATCCTGAAACTCAATTCATGGCATAGGCATGCTTGGTAAAGGTATATGGGTTAAATGAATCTGTGGGATAAAGACTGCACGGTGAAGGGAACAAGTGGCAAAGTCCACATTGCAAAGGTAACATACTCTTTTCCAGCACATCCATGTAACTGCTTTCCATCCTAAGTCTTGGCAACTAGTGCCTTCCTGTGAAATTAGTTATGACTCACAAAGGCAAAATTACTTTCAGAATTCATTCTTTGTTCATTATTTTTCAACTGTCCAGGTCACTGATTTATGGCAGTCCCATTACATGAACAAGCATTTCTGCTGCATATTCTTGTTCTAACTTTGTTTATTCAGCCAATGTCCATCTAAGAAATACTTTGTCTATCATTGACAAGATTAAGATCAATAACGTTAAGATTAAGGCATTGCATCTTTTTCTTTAATGACATGTAAGTCCTTAAGTAAACCAATTCAGGATTTCGAGGTAGAAGTTGAAGTTGTCAATGTACCCCTACTCCTACCTTGCAAAGTTTGTTTGTTAACTTTTTTAACTTCACAAAGGTGGCAACATTTTTACCATCAATATGCCTTCACTTTATGCTCGACCTTTGGTCTTCAGCCAGCATAGAGGGCTGAATGTGTATGCACTAGAATGCAGTGGTTGCATTTAGGACTTTTCACTATGTCATCTGTTATTGTCTGCTGTGTCTTTAATGGTTGTAGCAAAAGGTTTTTTTTTTCCAGTGATTGCACAGCATGCTAGTCTTCCCAATTAGATAGTTAGCAACTTCTATTTCCTATGTTTGCAAAATAATTGCTTACTGTAGTATTAGAAAGGACCTCCACAGGTTGTTTTAATTGATGTGGTCACAGGGAGCTGCTGGGACACCATAGGGATACTGCTAGTGAGAGTGTAAACATGGAACAATGGGGTAGAATGAATTAGCACTGCGCAGAGAGGGATTAGTGGTAAAAATCAATGGGGTGTACTGCACTTTATTCTGTTTATATCTTTTGTAGTTTGTTTTATTCTGTTTCATCTATGAACTTTCTTTGCAGATCTATGATGTCTTACTTTTTCTGGACTCCGTATATAGCATTGTGTAGCTATACACTAAGATATATAACTTTACAGAGGCCCTTCTTTAAAACCACATCTCTGCCATTGTCCCATCACCATCTATCTTCATGTCTCATTTCAGGCCAGCCTCTATATTGCATTCCGGTAAGTGAGGTCTATCATCATGCCATTAAAAAGTAAAATTACAAAATCAGCATACAATAATAGAGAACAGAAGAGCTATGCCCACTTAGCATGGCACAGATTGAGAGCTCTGTAAATATTCAGCGATGCAGAAAAATATTTAAATCTCTAACTATGTATTTGTGGTATGAAGCAGAACTATCCCCCTTACACAGTCATACATTATGTTTCTGTAGATGTCTCATGTCACATGCATTACCAGAATACACAAAAAACAGGGTGTTGAAATATATGTCCTTTGTGAAAAATGGACAGTTTGTTGACTTGTTGTCACCAGTATTCTTTAATTAGTGCTCTTTTTGTTGTTGCACTTTAAAGATTTCGAGTAACATCCCCTCTTCTTTCCTTTTTCCTGAGTGCGGCTTCTGACTCTATTAATCATCCCGCCGAGTACCACAAAAGAAAATAGAGTGTGGGAGAAGGCTTTCTAGTCCTTTCAGCTGATATAACTGTCACCATTAAGTGTCTCAAGGAAGTGAGATCAATAGTGCTTTGTTTGTGTGAAAGACAATTGTTTTAACTTGTTGTGAAGATAAGGAATCCCTGTGCTTTTACCAAGTATAAATCAATAGAGGATGAGGTAAAAAAAACTCTGGAATGTGTTCCCTTTGTCAGATTATCAGTGGAGGTATTTAACTTCTAGAAGACCTAACACTCACACTATTAGCCCAAGCCAGTAACTTGTCACAGATCTGCCATAGTCACGCTCCACCAGGAATGTGGCTGGGATCCCTGGTATTTTGGTGGGTTTATCAGCGGAGTTCCTCTGTAGCCTTTAAAGGAATCTCTGCTCCTGTTGTAGCTGCGGTGTTGGACACGGGGACTCTGTCAGCTCTCTGGTGCTTGGGAGCTCATTCTCGCTCTTCCTTCTGTGTATCTCCCTTATAGGTTATAATTCTCTCTGTTGTGCTCTTTATTTCAGCTTCAAGGTCATCCTCCCTTTCTGCCTGACTTATAAGGTTCTCTTTGGTTGGAGGCTTTCAAGTGGACTCCACCCAGTCTTGCTCAGCTCTTGAACTTAAAGGGTGCCAGGCATCACCTTTTGAAGAAAAAGGATCGGGTCCATGAAAAGCATGAATTGGAGGAACACGTAATGATCTGTTCGGTAACCCCTTTTTGGATGACCCAGGGTTAAATAGAATACTGACTAACAAATAGGGCCAGGTAGAAAACTCCACTCCGCTCACTGACTTTTAAAAATTAGAGAATTTCACATTACATGGAATAGCATGGAGTACCTGATTCTACAATTTGGCACAAAGTGGAGGTTTTTTTTTGCTTGTGTGGGTAAGATTTGTTTTTGGCACTCACCTTTACCATAGGCTTGCATATGTTCTTTGTTCTCATGCCTCCTTGCTCACTGTTGTTGTTTGACCAAGTGGCTGGCACCATTTTGTACATCCAGCCAGTGTGTTCGTGCCATAGGCTTACATGGATGAATGTGAAATCAGTTTAATAATATGCCTGAGGATCATTGTAGTATATGTATTTTATGTGATTTTGATGAACCTCGCACATATATATTACAAGCATTTTTTTGCATTTCTTATTTCACACCCCCTTGCCTCACAATAGGATTCTTTGCCTCCTCCCATACAAAAAATGACAGTGAATTCTTTTTTTTTTTTTTTACATGCTTTTATTTTTATTTTGGATTCTTTTTAATGTTATTTTTTTATTTATTTTTGCCTTTTGCCTCAATCCATCCATCCACCAAGGTGCACAACTGTGCAACAGCATTCAGTTTGTTTAGGTGAAATTCCATTTCCTCCTGGACACCCTTCCTGCGGTGGACTGCAGACACATTCAGCATCAATCATTTTTTTATGTTTATTCCATTACCCACGGACCACATTGACTGTCATAGGAGCACCCTAACCTTCATTTGTTTTAAGATTATTTTATTTACCCATGCACTTCCCTGACTGCCCCAGGTGCCTCCTTTAGAATAGATGGACATAAAGCAAAGGGCTATATCTGTATTTCGTGTGTTATGTTATCCTGTTTGGAAATACTTTTTCTGGTGTGGTGGTGTGGGTTGACTTTAAAGTGGTTAATTTATTATTACCTAAATACCCAACCACACTCATATTGCCTTTGTCTTGATTCAGTCTGCAACAATGCCACTTTTCCCTAACTACATGTTTTTTTGGTTGCTTGCTTTTAGGTGAACAAGTTAAGAAGAGGCATTGCACGCAGTGCTGCCAACCAGAAGGCCTGTACAGTAACTTCAGTCCTCCAATCTCTTTCACTTGTGCAGCTTAGTGCCACTGCTAACTGAGTGCTTTAAGATGACCCAAAAAAAGTTGATCCTAAGAAAGTAGTCAGTGAGAAGAAGCAGCTTTTCACTGTGGTGTGCCGACCATAACCTGTTTTGGGAGAAGCATGCCTGCCACACCGTCCTCTGGGGAGAAATATAGGATCAGCACTCCCACATCATCAACAGCACCATCCAAACTGAAACCCAAGACCATATCTCTCAGTGAGGCAGCCACTGAAATCATGGTGACACCGACGGACAGTGACCCTAAATTTGATTAGTCCCTTTCGCAATTGTTTCAAGAAACAGAGCAAAGTGGACAGCAGCCTCAGCCACCAACAGTAGTTCTTCCTGAAGTTGGAGCAGAACAGGAGGTTAAGCTTCCTGCCAAGCAAGAACCTACTCTTTTAGAATCATTGGCTACGGATCTCCAGCAAGGAAGAGAAAGGGTACTAATCCACCATCTTCTCCAAGAACCACGTCTGATAATAATGATAGGTATTTGGAGTGGACCTGGGCAGAGTCTGTGAGATATCAGGAGAGACAAGGGTAAATAAAAGTCCCTGAAAGCCATAGAATTATGGAAGGGGATGATGATTAGGATGACAATTTCAAACTTGTCATTTTGGAAGCTGGCAAAGAAGAGTCTGACATTCTTATTCAACCGGCACCGAGGGAAGGGGCACAGGTAGCACTGCCAGCTACCATATTTGTAAAGCGCTAGCTGAGACCTTCAGCAATCCCTACCTCAGTAAAAATGTGCACTTCAGAGAGGCAATCGATGACACATCAGTTCTTCTCCATTGATTGGTAGTGGCCCACTAAGAGAGCAATTCTCCCCAGTTTGGCACATTATCATAATTAGCAAACAGAAGGCCAACATTGCAATAGGCTCCATTTGCCACACAAGTGTTCGTCGAGGTAAGCATTATAGTACAGCAGGCCAAAAGACCCATATAAAAAAAATCACGCAATCTAGTGAGAGGAGCACTTACAAAAGATTACTGGGCGTGGTCATGGTGGTACTTGAGGCTAAATTGTATTTATGGTGGGGCAGTGGGGTACTATGATAATAATAAAAAAAAGATGGCAATTACCTCACAGCATCCTCCTCTCCTCTTGTCGTCCCTCCTGAAAGCTCAAATGCAGGACCAGGGAAACTGCACTAACCAATCATGGTGCTGCTTTCTTGCTGTTAAGCAGCATGAGAGATGTGTCAGGATTGGAAGGAGCAGCCTTTTTCAGGGCTCTGAAGAGTGCTTAGGGCTTGGGTTTTCTCTAACACATCGGTCTCAAGACAGGTGGGTTAGAGAAGTTTAAAGTGTGCATGTCACGTTAGCTGACGCAAGATGGCCAGCCAAAGGGACATGCACACTTTAAACTAAAGTGCACAGCTCCCTGCTGCTGTCACTCAGCGGCAAATGCCCCGCCCTGACACTCAGTTCAGGACAGGGTGCTGAAAAATAAAATGGTAATAAATAAACTCTATCACCACTAGATTTTTCAGCTCTGGGAGAATTTTGTTTGCTGGGAGAGGTTTCTCCACTTTCGTAGAGGGGTCACCCCTGTGTGGTGGTGAAGGTGCGAGGAGCAGGAAACATTAGCTCCAAGTCCAAAAACAGTGGGATATGATGATGAGAAAATGAGTGACATCCTCGTGCAAGGCGCCCCTGTCCTCAGCAGTGCACCACAATCCCCTGCCTCAGTAACCTCACAATGGTACAAGAAGACTCAGGGTCAGATGGAGACTCCACACATACAGTAGCTGCCCCACAATAAGCATTGAGTCTACCACCACCTACTTCTCAAAAGTCACCTTCCTCAGTGGCCACAGAACAGAAGAAAATGCAGGCTATTAGTTCTGACATGTTTAGGCAAGAGGAGCCCTATGGAACCAATGGCACATTGTGCAAACGAAAGTTGGGAAAAATGTTAGCACTGGACCTCCTCCCTTTTTCTTTTGTGGAAGGAGTTGGAACTTAGAATTTGTTGCAGCCATCTGCCCGAAATGGAATGTTCCAAGTGAAACCTATTTTGATGTTCCAGTGCTGAATCAAAATGTGCTGCAGTTGGTTGCACAAGCTTTGCAGCAAAGCCTTGCCTACACTATCCACCATGCATGTCAGGAAACTGATTACATGTGCATCACTGCACACTGGTTCTCTTTTACGGGAGTGAAGCAAAACCAATCTTCAGGTCTTAGCCCTGAAGAAAGTTTTGAGAGCATTCAGCAGCATGCAACCATAGCCATGTTCACTACTGAAAAATCACAAACAACTGCAAACATCTTGGATGAATTTAACAGCATGGTGTCAAAATTGCTGCAACCCAGAGGTCTCTAAATTGGATTTGTTTCCACAGGACAATGGCAGTAACATAGTCAAGTCCATGGCATATGGTGACTATTTTAGTGTCCTGTGTTTGACACACTCCATTAACCTGGTTGTGCAGAAGTTTCTCATAAGAGAAGGTACTGTCAGAAACATACTAATCACCTGCAGCTGAATCTATACGCATTTCAGCCATTCTTTTAAAGCTTGCAACCTGTTGTGGATTATTTAAGGTGCTAATATAGTACCAGTTAAAGCTCTGATACAGGAGGTACCAACACGTTGGCAATCAACCTATTATATGTTACAATGTCTGTTTGATCAGTACAGACGGGTCAATTACTATGTCATTCAAAGGGGAGGAATCAAGTTAGGCAGCTATGACCATTGTTGCGGACACAAGGGGTTAGTCAAATGCCTGATACAGATTCTACTCCCTTTTAAAGTTTTCACAAACAAAAAACAAAAACACAGAAGCAATTTAGCTGAGAGCTTACTTTTTCACTGGCTAGTAATGCAAGGCTACAAATTGACATCATCTCATCCATAAAGTACATCTGCGCCTCATCACTTGATCCACAGTACAAAAACTGCTTTTTACTTTCATTCCTTTTTCTGATGGTGATGTTTCAAAATACAAGAGGTGGACTGTTGAGCAAGCCAGAGGGGGTCATTCCAGCCCAGCGGGAAACCCCTCCCCACGAGGAAGCCGGCTCCGAATGGAGCCGGCGGAGTGGGTTTGTGCGACGGGTGCAGTGGCACCCGTCGCGTATTTCAGTGTCTGCAAAGCAGACACTGAAATACAAAGTGGGGTCCTCTTACGGGGGCCCCTGCAGTGCCCATGCCATTGGCATGGGCACTGCAGGGGCCCCCAGGGGCCCCACGACACCCCTCACCGCCATCCTGTTCCTGGCGGCCGGAGCCGCCAGGAACAGGATGGCGGTGAGGGGGTCGGAATCCCCCATGGCGGCGCAGCAAGCTGCACCGCCATGGGGGATTCCCAGGGCAGCGGAAAACCGTCGGGAGACCGCCAGTTTTCCTCTTCTGACCACGGCTGAACCGCCGCGGTCAGAATGCCCTGCGAGGCACCGCCAGCCTGTTGGCGCTGCTCCCGCATCCCCGGCGGTCCTTGACCACCGGGGTCGGAATGACCCCCAGAGTCCTGGAAGAAGAGCGGCTGGAACATATAGTCCCATTTCTGCAGTACAGGGGTGCTGTCTTCAACTTTTGGAGAGGACAGTCTTGTCTCACAGCAGCCAACATCAGCAACAAGAACACTGGCAACAACAGCAACAGATGAATTTGATTCAACCTCTGCATTGGCTTGAATGACCCAAAAAAGGGCTATGTAGATCAAAACCCATTGATGTATTGGTATGAGAAGATCTGTCAGTGGCCAGAGCTCAGCAGGCTGGCAATAAAGTATCTGACTTGATCTGTAGACACTGTGGCCCTCATTATGGCAGTGGTGGTAAATCCTATTTACCGCCATGCTGACTGCTGCCAACATACCACCGCGGAGGCAGATATCCGCTTACCATATCATGACACACACACACACCAGTCCGTCACTATACTGCCACAGACACAACTCCGCCATAAACTGGCGGTATCAAAACCCACACTGTTACGCCAACAGAACAACACCCACAACATTATGACCCACGAATCACCACAGCGGACATTCAATGAAGGTAAACCATTGGCAGTACATACCACCGCGCTCAAAATACACACACTCAAACAAAACAGCACCACATTGGACAATTCAAACTACACATACCTGACACACATCCACACACCACATCCACACACCCTTACCACTATAAAACACACACCCACATTACCCACAACCCTTTACGACTATAAACAATTGCCAACAGATAGAGACAGCAAGAGCACCCACACAACCAGATCCACATACCACTATCACCTATACACCAACCACGCACCTTACATCACACACCCCAACACATCAGCCTACACACCCTAACCCACACCACTCACACTACACCCCCCACCACAACGACACCCCAGATTCTATGAGAAGGAGCTAAGGGTCAGAATGAAGGAAATCATCTGGGTAGAGCCACAGCTATTTGGAGCACAGATGCAGCAGATATCCATTGCTCGGAAGATGCAGCTGTGGCGGAGGATCGTGGACAGGGTCAACGCCGTGGGACAGTACTCCAGAAGAAGGGATGACATCAGGAAGAGGTGGAACAACCTACGGGTGAAGGTGCGTTCCATAGCAGCAAGACACCAACTCGCTGTACAGAGGATTGGGGTGGACTTCCATCTCCTCCCCCACAACTAACAACATGGGAGGAGCAAGCCTTGGCAATCATGCATCCTGAGGGCCTGGCAAGAGTAGGAGGACTGGACTCTGGTAAGTCAACGCTATACTACTACAACCCCCTTACCTGCATGCCATCACATACCCCCATCCTCACCCCCATTCCCATCACTCCACCACCTCCCACACACCACACAATCACATCTCACCCATCCCAATCCCAAGCCCTGCATGCTATACCGATGCATGGACACCACTCACAGACCTGCATGGCCACCTATCATTAAAGCATGCACACTAGAGGGAACCAGCTAGCCCACCAAAGAACAACTCACATAAGGCAAAGCTGCCAGGGCAATAACAACCATAGAGGGCAACCCACCCATGCACAATATGTCACACACAGAAACAATAACACTGCATTTACATCCCCACAGGTACCCCAGCCAATGTCACTGGAGAAGAGGTGCTAGCAACATCCAGTCGCCCCACAGAAGAGGCCCAGAGTGACGACAGCAGCTCTGCTCGCCTGGATCTGGATGACCAACCTGGCCCATCAGGGACCTCCGGACAGTCTGTTACCCAGGCACAATCTCACACCACCACAGATCCTCTACCCTCAGGAAACACTACCGCAGCACCCACCTAGCGGGCCATACCTCTGTCCCCAGGACACATCAATCAGCAGTGTGTCCACCACTACGGAGACCCCAGAGCACCCCACAAACCCAGAACAATCAAAGACCTGGGGTCAGTGGCAGTCGACACAGGGTTCAGGGCACAGAAGCACAGGACAACAGGGAACCTGGGAAGACTGCTGTGCGCCGTGGGGAGGACAGGCCCAGGGAACCGACTCTCCAGGAGTCAATCACCACGATCCTGGGAGCATACCAACATTCTCAGGATATGCTGGGACAGATCATGGACAAGTTGCAGGAGAACATGTGGCTGCAGGAGGGAGAGTGCCTGGTCTCCATTGCAGGGATGGTGGCTGATATGGCCAACAGTATGAGGGAGCCAGTCTCGCAACAGCGGGCCCCTGCCACTAGCCAGCCTACTGAACAGCCCTCCACCTCTGCTGCTGCTAGTGTACAGCAGGCCCCGCCACAGGACCAACATGCCACCAGCACCCCTCCCCCTGCAGAACAAGAACCACCCCACAAACATTCTCTGCGACCCAGGCAGAAGCCAGAGACTATTGCCAAGACCCCCGTCAGGAAATGAGACTCTCCTGATTGTCACCCTTGTGCCCCACTCTGCCACTCAGTCCACCTTGAACTGCTATTGATTTCCTTCCTATGCCCACTTGGACAATGCACCAGTGATACTAATAGACTGGAATTCACCCTGGACTTTCCATCATCCCCCAGTCCATTGCACTTCTCCCTTTTCTTCATAGAACAGCAATAAACAAACTTTGAAAATATACAAGTATGGAGTATGTCAAATGATTTAAGTATGTATTCGTGTAACAAGGTTTAAACATTGCAATTCAACTGTACAGTAATGTTTACATAGGAATGACCTGTAGTTGGCTGCAGTGAACACACCAGGAGCAATAGTGGAGCACCAACATCTGCAAAAAGAGATGCCAAAGGGTACGGTGAGTGGCCATAGCAGTAGGATTTCACAGCCTGCCAGTGTCAATGCCAAACATTAAACTGTCAGTGAAATGTGAAGTTACACTGTCTTACTTGTGTGTCAGTGGAAGTATTGATGAATCACTGCAGTTCTGTTGTCCTCATCCTCTGCCACTTCATCTTCACGGTCCACAGGGTCCACTGCTGCCACACAGCCATCTCCAGCCTCCTCCTCCTGCAGAAAAGGCACATGGCATTTAAAGGCAAGGTTGTGCAACATATAGCATGCCACAATGATCTGGCAGACCTTCTTGGGTGAGTAGCACATGGATCCACCTGTTAGATGGAGGCACCAAAACCTCTCATTCAGGAGGCCAAATGAACGTTCAATTATCCTTCTTGTTCGCCCATGTACCTCATTGTAACGTTCCTCTGCCCTTGTCCTGAGTCACCTGCAAATATCGAGATGCCACTGTTAGCCACATACTAGCCCTTATGGCCCACACCATACTCATAGACCAACAACCACTGGGTGGGAACAAGGGCTCACCTATTAGCCACAACTTGTGCCTCTGTAGTTGGGCCATCACATTAGGGATGCTGCTATTCCTCAAGATAAAGGCATCATGCACCGACCCAGGATACATAGCATTGACATGGGAGAAGTATTGGTCCGCCAAACACACCATCTGGACATTCATGGAATGATAGCTTTTTCGATTTCGGATTACCTATTCGTTTTGCCGGGGGGGGGGACAAATGCAATATGTGTTCGTTAAATAGCCCCAATAATGTTGGCAATGTATCCCAATGCATAGAAGTCAGCCTTCACTGTGGCCAAATCCTCCACCTGCCGGAAAATGATATAGCTGCACATGTGTTTAATCAGGGCAGACAACACTCTGGTCAGCACCATTGAAAACATTGGCTGTGACATTCCTGCTGCCAAGCCCACTGTCACTTGGAAAGAACCAGTTGCCAAGAAATAGAGCATAGATAGGACTTGCACAAGAGGGGGATCTCAGTGGGGTGACAGATAACAGATATCAAGTCAGGATCCAATTGGGCACACAGCTCTGTGATTGTGGCCCTGCCAAGTCTGTAGGTGAGGATGATATGCCTGTCCTCCATTGTTGCCAGGTCCACCAGGGGTCTGTACACAGGGGAATGTCTCCATCTCCTATTCATCCAGAGTGGTTGCAATCTATGGGGCAAAAGAGTGAGGAGCTGGTCATTATCTGTACATTGTAACCACTGCAGTTCAATGCATAATGTGATTTTTATAATTTATTAGTGGCATATGACTTGAAGGTACAATTGTGAACTGTGACGCAGTTAGGATCCATGGCCTGCCCCCCTCCTGAAATGACGTCCACCTGTCCTGATGTTGTGCGCCGTTGCAGGAGGTGGTTGGGAACTGCAGTGCAACTCCTTATTGGTTATCATTGGGCCCTATGGGGTGCAGTGGCCAATGATGATGTACGCCAGCAGTGACAGAATGCACTGCTGTGGACGTCACCACCATTTTCTATCTGTTCACTCACTTGCTACCTGACCTTCAACAGGAGAGGACCTACACTGCATATGCTGCTGTGACCTGTTCTGGAACCTACCATAGCTCGTGTGACTGGGGAAAGGGCCCCTGCCTTCACCTCAGTGGGGTTGGAGAGACTGGTGGATGGGGTCACACCCCAGTACCGACTGCTGTATGGGCCTCCAGACCAACAGGTGAGTACACTGTGAGCACGATGCATGGGGCATGAATGCATGGAGTTCTGTGTGTAAAGGCCTCGTGTTGGGGGGGTTGGTGGATGGGCCCTGGGCAGCGTGCAGCATGTATGCTGGACCCTTGTCTGTGCATAAGGGGATGGGAAGGGATATGGTGGGCCATGAGTGTAATAGGCAGGATGGTCTAACTAATACATTTCCCTGTGTATATTTCCTCTGCAGGTCAGCACCCATCAAAGGAAAGGTATATGGCATGCCATTGCCAAGGACGTGCCCTGGGCAGGCAGAGCACCCACTGTCAGAAATGGTGTGAGGACTTGAGACGCTGGACACGGTAGATGGCGGAGGCACAGCTAGGGATGTCCTCCCAATGAGGAAGGGGTGCCCGTCGAACCCTGACACCCCTGATGGCCAGCATACTGGTGGTGGCCTATCCGGAGCTGGATGGGCACTTGGGGGCATCACAGCAGCCACAAAGGGGAGAGTAAAGTGCCCATCATCACTACTTACGCCTGGTGGGGTGGCGCCGGGTGGGGGATGTGTGCCTGTGTGTGCCGCTAGGCCAGGCCTGACATTGCAGAGTAGGTTCCATGTTGGGCAGGGTTCTGATGTGAATGTCCTCCAAACTAGCTAGTAGGCATCCACTACTGGGCAGGGCTGTATGGGTCCCAGGAATGCTGCAGTTGTCGGTATGTGTCCCTCCCCATGGCCTGGTGACTAGCGTTGCTATTGGTAGTGCATTGCCTAGTGCGTAGGGTTGTTCCCTGTGTGTGAGTGTGTTGTGTACGCCAATAATGGTGTTGGTGCAGCAACTGACCAAGTGTATCCTTTGTCTCTCCCCCCTTTTTGTTTTTTCACCCTGTCCTTATGTGCATTACCATCATCTGGCGGAGGAGCAGAGTCCACTGATGGTGAGGGCACCAGTGGGACGGAGGGCGATGGGAGCACCAGGGCAGAGACTGGAGGGGACAGTTCGGACACGTATACCTCCTCCAATGGAAGCTCCCTGGTGGTGGTGGACACCTCTGTGCCCACCCCAGCTACAGGTACAACCGCCACCCCCATACCAGCACTGCCCTCCCAACAGCCCCTCATTGAGTTGCCCGTGCCCGCTCACCCAGGAGGGTGGACATCTCCTTCGCCCCAGGCACCTCAGGCCTTGCCCCAGTGAGCCCTGCTGCCCTGAGTGACGAGGCTATTGACCTCATGCGATCCATCTCTGTTGGGCTGTCAACCATTGTGAATGCCATCCAGGAGCTGGCAGCCCAAATGCAACAGTCCAATATATTTCTGGAGGGCATTCACACTGGCTTGGCAGCCCAACAGATGTCAATCCAGGCTCTGGCCTCCTCTCTGACGGCAGCCATTGTCCCAGTTTCCACCCACCCCTCTTCAACTTCCTCTACCCAATCCCATTCTCCTCAACCCCAACCTATCCCAAACACACAGGCAGATGAGCATACAAACAGGACAACACACAAGAGTGGAACAGGCAAACACAAGCACCACACATCATCCCACAGAAACTCACACAAACACCATCCAGATGCAGACATACCAACATCCAATGCCTCCACTGTGTCCCCCTCCTCCTCGTCCTCCACCTCCCTCCCAGTTGTGCCTACACTCACGCCTATTTGCACTACATTCTCATCCACTACCATCATCACCAGCTCACCTATCGGTGCACACACTTCACTGGCATTCCCCACCCCCACATCCATGCACACGTCCCCTGTGTCCTCTCCCACTGTGTCTGTGCCCCCTCCTCCCACAGTACACAATTGCAAGCACTCATGCACACAACAGCCATCCACCTCACAACAGCATCCAGCCCATGCACCTGCACCCAAACACAGCAGACAAACACAACCCACAACCACTCCCTCTTCCTATACTCCCTAACCATCTCCCTCTTCCTGCCCCAATGTCCCTGAGCAGCTTTTCCTCTCCACTGTTGACCTCTACCCTACCCGTCTTCCCCCCGTCATTCACATCTGGCCAGGGTGTGTAAAACCCAGGCAAGGACCTCAGCCACCTACTCCACGTGCCCTGTAGTGTCCACAGAAACTCCTGGTGGGAACGGATCCTGGGCACCAGGCAGCCACACGGAAAGGATGGCTGCAGAAAGTGCTGCCAGGAAGGGCAAGGAGCCACCTCCAGCTGCTAAAAGGAAGGGTGCCACCCCAGCTGCTGAAATGAAGGAAAAGGTGTCACCCCCAGCTGCTGTCAGGAAGGGCAAGGAGCAATCCCTAACTGCTGCCAGGAATGGTAAGGAGGAATCCCCAGCTGCTGCCAGGAAGTGCAAGAACAAGGGACGTGGTGCTGGGACTCAGTCAGAGCCCACACCACCAACCATGGTGGTGCAGCCATCCAAGGCTGCAGGGGATTGGCAGGAGCTTCCCCCCACCAACACCACCAGCTTCACCAGCAGCACCGCCGCCAGCACCACCTCCACCAGCAACAGCATCAGTGGGCAGCCATCTGAGGCTGCAAGGGATAGGCTGGAGCCTCCCCCACACCACCAGCTCCACCAGCAGCACCGCCACCAGCACCACCACCAGAAGCAGCACCAGGGGGCAGCCGTCCAAGGCTGCAGGGGATGGACTGGAGCCTGCCCCCACCACTACCAGCAGCAGCACCACCACAGCCACCACTGAGCACCCGTCACCACCGGCGGACAGTGTGTAGTCCTGCCTCCATGGGCTGTTGTGTGGGCTGCCCCTGCAAATTCTGTGGATATGACACTCAGCTGAGAGACTGTGACCTTTCACTCCCAAAGATGAGCATCACAGGGCACAATGCCCCCTCCAGAACCAGGGGAGAAGCCATCAACTCACCCCATCCTCCCCAGAAAGAAGATCACAGGGCACAATGCCCCTTCCAGGACCAGTGGAGAAGCCATCGACTCACCCCATGCTTCCCATGATGAAGATCACAGGGCACAATACCCCCTCCAGAACCAGTGGAGAAGCCATCCACTCACCCCATCCGCCCCAGGATGAAGATCACAGGGCACGATGACCCCTCCAGAGCATGTAGGCAAGTCACCCACTTCAGAGACTGTGACCTTGCACTCCCCAAGACCAAGCACAGGACATATTGCCCCCTTCAGGACCAGTGGATTTGTTCCATCTTCCGGCTGAGGTGCCCCTCCCCGTTCCCCGTCCTCCTGAGGTGCCTGCCTATTTTCAAACTGATGCTCCTGCAGTGTTCTCTCCGTGTTGTTGCAGGAGACAAGTGGGGCCTTGGAATTTGTAATGTGGCCCTGTGGCCCACGGACATTGAGGACTGGGCAATGTCCCTTCATTTGTAAATATGTATATAGTTTTAGA
Source organism: Pleurodeles waltl (assembly GCF_031143425.1). Taxonomy (NCBI): domain Eukaryota; kingdom Metazoa; phylum Chordata; class Amphibia; order Caudata; family Salamandridae; genus Pleurodeles; species Pleurodeles waltl. The sequence goes on along the minus strand of NC_090443.1, from coordinate 652,436,165 downwards.
TTTGGATGCACATATTACTACTATATTTATCTTATTACACTCACTTTGATCTATTGGTGTTGTTCTTGCATTATTCCTGAGGGTTACGGGGTCAATATGTTATGTTACTGTATCTGCTTGTGTGCATGATGTTGGGGGTGGGGGTGATGCGTGCTGCTTGTGTGTGTCACTCTCTTTTTCCTCCCTCCCTCCCCTGTGTGCTAGGGGACAGTACTCACCGTGGTCGTCTTTGTCGGCGCTGGTGTTCATGGTGGAGCAGGACGTAGAAGAGTATTGGGAACATATGCAGTTAGGGTTCCATGGCGGCGTGGTTCTTCCCTGAGTCTCCACAGATGAGTTGTTTCCCTTCTGTGCTGTGTTTCCACCAAGCTTTTGATGTTGTTGGTACCTCTCTGGAAAAGGTAGCGGTTTCCTGTCTCATAATACGGTTGCCGGAACATTGACTTCTGCCTGGCGGTAGGCGGTTACCGCCGTGGTGGCTGTTGTTTCCGCCCGGGCGTTGGTGTGTTAAAGTGGCTGTCTGTCTGAGCTGTTTCCACCATGGTCATAATTTGGCGGTGTTTGCCGCCAGCCTGTTGGCGGTATTATCTCCGCTTTATCACTGACCACCAGGGTTGTAACAAGGGCCTGTGTCTGTTAAGTGTGTGTTCAGTGCAGCTGGTGTAGCTGTTGCAGTGAGAAGGACCAGTCTCTAACTTCAAAATGTAATGAGAATGACCATGATCAAAATGCACCAACATTTCATAACATCTATTACACCGTTCCGGAAGCCCCACAGGAGGAGGATGATAATTGGTCAGAATCAAGGGGGTTATTCCAACTTTGGAGGAGTGTTAATCCGTCCCAAAAGTGACAGATATACCACCAGCCGTATTACGAGTTCCATAGGATATAATGGACTCGTAATACGGCTGGTGGTAAATCCGTCACTTTTCCGTCACTTTTGGGATGGATTAACACCTCCTCCAAAGTTGGAATAACCCCCCAAGTGTGTTAGCTGACCAACTTCTGGGTGAACCACCTGTGTTTAAGGGTGAACTCTACTTCCCAGACTGAGTATGCCAGTGCCACCATAAAACTTTTTTATCATTTCTAATTGAGCTTCTTTTTTTTCAAAAAAGGTGCTAGTGGAACATTATGTGCCTGATTCTGACCCCGGCGGTTCCTTACCGCCGGGGCCAGGGTCGGCGGGAGCACCGCCAACAGGCTGGCGGTGCCCCGCAGGGCATTCTGACCGCGGCGGTTTTGCCGCCGTCAGAAGTGGAAAACCGGCGGTCTCCCGCCGGTTTTCCGCTGCACATCAGAATCCTCCATGGCGGCGCAGCTCGCTGCGCCGCCATGGGATTCTGACAACGCCATGGGATTCTGACAACCCATGCCGCCATCCTGTTACTGGCGGTTCTCCTGCCAGGAACAGGATGGCGGTATGGGTTGTCGTGGGGCCCCTGGGGGCCCCTGCAGTGCCCATGCCAATGGCATGGGCACTGCAGGGGCCCCCGTAAGAGGGCCCCACAAAGAATTTCACTGTCTGCATTGCAGACAGTGAAATTTGCGACGGGTGCAACTGCACCCGTCGCACCTTCCCACTCCGCCGGCTCAATTCTGAGCCGGCGTCCTCGTGGGAAGGGAGTTTTACACTGGGCTGGCGGGCGGCCTTTTGGCGGTCGCCCGCCAGCCCAGTGTAAAACTAAGAATAGCCGCAGCGGTCTTCCGCCCGCCAGACTTAGAATGAGGCCCTATGTATGTATCCGATTTAATTTTATGCTGCAACACCATTTTTAGTCATATGTATGCTAGATTGGAGTTGGTCCAATGTACAGTAAATAAGCCTCCACAATACCTTAATGGCATTGGAGACAATGCCTGCCTCCCTCGCATGCCTATCTTTTTTGTATCACTAGCAGGGCTGCTCTAGAAGATCATTTATTTACAAGAGTGCCAATACCAAATTTCAATGTGTTGCCTGCATCAAAGACACAGTTGTGTACCTAACCTACCCATGCTTTGATTAGAAGAGGTATCTATAGCTAGGTAGAACTATTGAAACAATTAGTGCATGACTGTGAGTGACAATTGAGGATTTATGTGGTGCAGACAGTGAGGGAGGGTGTACAGTTACAAGTGAACTTTGATCATTCTTTCACGTCTGGTGGATGATCATTTCCCCTGGAGGTTTTTGTCCTTTACCAACTTGCTTTGCAAAAATTTACATGTATGTTCTACTCCTTTTTTGGGGTTCCTCAGAGGCCAAACCAGTCACTTTAGTTAACAAACACAAATCTATTAAAAATACAGCAATTCTGTTTCCCTGCTTGTTTTTCAACATCATTGCATTACACGTCTATCTTGCTCAGATTGGGACTGAGATAGAGTTACTCAGAGTCAAGAGGAGTATGGAAGGACTCAGGATGAGAATACCTCATCAACAACAGCTAGAAGAAGGATGTTCTCGAATTCAAATCTAAATTAGAAATCATGACTCTGAGGCCTGGTACTCAGCTATGTGGAATGGAGAGAGGTGAGTTAATATGTGAAATGCTGTTGAATATGTGTGTTTCACTGCTGGCCAGAGTAAAACTATGAGTCCTCTTGGTTTTTCCTCTGCCTCTGAGCCTTCTTGGTACACTCCTCATGACTCTTACCTTACTTCTGATTTTTTCCTTAATTCTACAATATAGTTCATGTTTTACAATCCACAGGCCTTCTCCTCCCCTGCACAAATGAAAGCCAGGAAATGAGGTTAACACTCCTGCTTACCTACCGGACCGGTTCGGACAGTCATCTAAGAATGAAGGATAGTCTGAGGAGAATATAGATGCACTGCTCACTTTTACAATACAGTATCATTTAATTTTTACCAGTCATATTTTTTACAACTCGTGGGTTCAATTCACTCCTCCATAATTTGATTTTTTTAAACCTAGATGACAGAAATTGTAGATATATATAACTTGGGTCCCTGGGGAATGAGTACTATTTGCAATGCATTTAATTGAGCTGTATCATATTCATTCCTTCATTTCCTTCCACAACAGATTAATGATGATGATGTGCTACTCATTGCCCTGATGAATACTGTTGTGTTGTGTTTATGTTGTCACAACTTTCCCCAAATCCCCTTTTCCTTCCATTCATCAAACCTGTGACCCTCCCCCCCCCCCGGCTTGTATGATTTATTTAGGTGTCACTTAATCTAAACCAAATAGATCTCACACTTGGAGTAGTGGATGTGCTTAAATATGACACCAACTCACTGTGGGATATTCTATTATCTGAGCAAAAGCCTACACCAGCCCCACTTACCCAACCACGCATAAGTAAGAAATAATATCATTCTTTAACATCAACAGCATTGTTCAGGCCTTTGTTATTTGTAAATAAACCCCTTTAAGGACTTTCAGTACATTTTCATTTTTTTGGGTCGTATTTCATGCCACCGTTGCTCAGAATAATTTACTATTGCTAGTTTTTGTTATGCGGTATTCTCTAATGTGTCATGGGGGTTGTAGTTTGTCCTCAGTCTTTCTAAAGTCTTTCTAAAGTTATAATGCAAATGTATTGGTATAACCCACTAACTCTCTGTTTTTATTTCAATTTAGTTGTCTGTGATAATTTTAATTAATCCTATAGCTGCAGATCACCTAGGTGGGAGTGGAACCTCATTGTGTTGCCTTTCCTGTTAGCGCACTACCACTACCAAAAAGAAGGCACCTTGGGAAACCCTCCAGTAAGATGTTGAAACTTCAAAGATTGACAGGGGGAGCAGCTGTCAGCCATCACTTCATCTATTCAGGTAAGAGAACTATGGGGTAAAGTACTTAGTATGCTACTAACTTCTACTACAAAAGAGATAAGTTCTTGTTTGTCAGTGTTTCTATAGGCAATATAGGGAATTGCAGCATACTCACCTAACTAGCATACACTTAAAGAAATACATTAGAAAGACAAAGAGAAAAGACATCAGTGCATAGTTAAAGTCAAAAACTTCATACATAAAGTGGATTATAAAAATTCCTCCAACTAAAATATGAAATATAAATAATAAAATGTAAACCCCACCTTCTCCCACAACAACAGGCCTACCCCTCTACCACATCTTTCCCCATACAAAACCAATGTCCAACCAATGTCAAAACTATTTCCATGTACAGATATAAAGTGTCCATAACAAAGAAAATTGCCCTTCCCAAATTCCTACCCTCTCAACGCACAAGTCCCTCCACCGAAGAAAATGTGAAAAAGAGCTAAAAGAGGACATTTTATATGTGGGTCTCCAAATGTTAATGCAGGCCTCGAGGTATTCCTCCCAATGGCCCAAGTGCGCTGCTTCACACAGCACACAGCCATGGGAGGGTCGGTCTGAAAAGGGTGGTGGCACAGTGACAGGCTGGAAGTGTAGACTTTGACTGGTGGAACTGGGCCCAGGTCCAGGAGTGTGCTAGGCCCTCCTCTTCCATAAGCTACTGGTAATATACTCTAGTGGCATCTAACTTCTGCTGCCAGAACTGGGCCGCGATCTCCTACAGGGTTGATGGTGGTGGTGGACCAGCTGAAGTAGCCATATCAATTAAAAAAAATTGTAAGACAAATTGTAAAGCATGTTTGGTGCAAACCCCTGTTTTTTAATTACATAGTGGCACAGTATAAGAGCATTGCTGCTGGTCCTCTAAGGCCATTAGAATTTTTTTGTGATGGTTAAGAAAGTCAGTCACAGGGAGGGACCTGATTTTAGCAACACTTGCTTCAAATACAACCACTGACTGGCTGAAAGAGGCAGCACAACAAAAAGTTTTTTTTTTCTAATAAATGATTTCCTAAAACATTACTTGGTTTAATGAGTGAGGCTTCATCCTCTTTGAAGTGCAGGTATTTCATTATTGTTGTGTTAAATGAATAGAAGCATGCTAGCTTGCACATCGAATACATATTTGCTACTTTCTTCAGTCTGAAGCTGGGACAGCTGCAATAGACAAAAATTATCTTTGATTCCAATTGTTTTGCTCTTCTTCAAATGCCTTTCAATTCTACTCTGACCCCAAATAGGCAGATAATGATTATATGTCACACACATCATGTATAACATGTGGATAACATATCCTGTCTGGCATCAATAGACTGTAGTAAAAATGATGCATTGAAGTACAGGGAAAGGAGCAGGATATATAGATTTTATTGGGCACATTCGTTACAGAGTATCCCATCCACACAACAAGAAATCACAGACACTTAACCCCATTTTACTTTCTGGTCTCTCTCTCAAACAAAAATAATTTAAATAAAATACAGTTGCTTGGCAGTAAGGAAAGGAAACCTAAATGACTTAAGACTGATTTAGATTGCAGACTAGAATATGGCTGGGGTTTTACTCTGTCAGAAACATTACAGATATAATTCCTGCCGTATTACAATTAGCAATACTGCGAATTGGATATCTGTCATATTTGTGATGGATTAACACCCTCTAGCAAATTGTAAATTAGACCCTTAGTCTGCTGTATTAGTGTAAAGTACAGGTAAAATCTGGAGAGGTGGGGATGTTGGTTCACTGATGATGTAGTTTAGTCTTAGTCAGTCACTGTTGTTGAAACTGAAAATTGATGAACGTCAAATTTGAACAGGCATAAATCCATTATGGAACCAATATGAAGTATGAAGTATGAACCATTTGTCTAGGCCGTAACATTGGCACATGCTAATTTTTTTTTCAATGTGGACTGAATTTACAAATTAATAAAGGAGTGCTTTACTAAGGAAGGTGATTGGGCTTGAGACAAAAGAATAAGTCGCCTAGTTTTAGGTTTGGTTTGCAATTAATTGAAAGCTTTGTAAATGCTACATTAACACAGTTGGGTGGGGTCATGATGGCCCATGGGTCTTGAGTCATGAAGCGCCATGGGCGAGGAGGACATAAATGATGATGGATTAATGGGATATGCTTGACTTACAAATACAGTGGGTATTCCAATAACTGTCAATAACCAAGCAATGTGACTTACCCACACCCATCTCTGCCACTGCAAATATTCCCCCTTCAGGTGCTGCATCATCTGCACTGGTTCTGGCCCAGGCAGTGGTAGTCTTTGTGGCTAGAAAAAAACATTACACAATTTAGATGCCACATACATCTCCCCCTTTTTTTATAACAAAATCAATTGCAACATATGACCACACTACTGTTGAGCTTGCAGTTTCTCTCCTCCCATTTAAAACATCACTTTGAGAATTGTGTCGGAAACAGCAGTATTCAAACTAACCGTAATGGAGGGGCAGGATTAGCATGATGACTGTGAGTCATTTGAAGCACATTGAAGGGGAGAATAAATTGGTCAATAAAGGACATATGGTTTGGTTTTGGTTGGCAATTTTGGCAAATGCAATAGGGCCGTCCTCATACTACTTTACAATCATGCAGCACTACCATCAAAACTGCTGGGGTAATGCAACACATTGATGGGTGGTTCACCATGATCTATGACCTTGGCCACATGCTCATCATTTGAGCATTAGCAAGAAATAGAAAACCATCTCAACAAACAAGCGTAGAAAAGCTTGCTTGGGTGTGCAAACTCTTCAATCTTCACAGCAGACTACCTAATCTAGTATCTGAGTCTCACAGTACCAGTCCACAGGGTAAAATAAAGTTATGGGAGAAGGACAGCGCATCCAAGCAGAAGAAAGCTTAAGCTATAGATTAGTACAGTAGCAAGAGGAAGTCATCATCAGAAACAATACGAAGAAAAAAAGATAATGCAGTGGTGGATTTCAAGAATAAACATTGAATAGAATGAAGAACATTTGGAAAAAGTCACATCATATATGACAGAAGGGAAAATAATGAATCTACTAGGTAGAGGTAAAAGTTAGAGATATACATTTTAACAAGAACTTACTGGGGCTAGCAGAGTTGTCTGCCGCTATACTGACGTTGTAGTTTTTTAGATCAGATTACCTCATACATATATGATCGAGTTGACCTATTTCTAATTTCTGACACCTTCCCTAAGCCTATCTCAACTTTCCTAAACTACATTTGGAAATACTAACACATTGCAACAAATTATCTTTGCTTCACAAATCACATTCTTACCCCCCCTTTGACGGGCTAATTCAGTCAGTTTCCCTTTCCAGTGCATAGATGCGTGCATACATCACTGGTAGATTGCTTGGGACTGTATGATCTACATAAAAAGAAAGACACAGTGTATGCTAACTCATTGATTATATCACTTACTACTACTACCACAGTAGTGACAGGAGGACAGAGGAGTCAGCATAACTTCTTAATTAACCCAAGTGAGTGCCTACAGCAATGAGCAGAACTAAGTAGCATCAATCACCTGGCTCACTCAAATTGGATCACATAATATTTGAAACATTATATCACATGAACTTTATTTACCTATGATGGTACACAACAAAATTTGTAATAATTAATTACTGGTCACGAAGCACCTCAACCTGGACTCCAAGCACGTCAAGCAGATCCCTCTCATGATCAAGGATATTGGATCAACAGTGCATCAGTTGCTGTTGGGTGCACCTAACCCCAGTGCGTCAACAGATGCAATGGTGCACCCTCCCCCACAACAGCAAATGCTCCTGCAGGCTGTACCCACGCCGGGGCCTTATACCTGCTTCCAGCGTGGAGTGGGGGTGGTGATGCACAAAAAAAACAATTGCAGTCACCTCCCCTGCGCTAAAAATGGTGCAAGGTTGCATTCCTTGGCGGTCCTGAAGCCCACTATGTGTGCGGTTCATTGCACCTCCTGCACTGGAGCCACCTCACCTCACACGTTCCGCCATGGTGCAAGTTGGAAGAATATAAATAAAGACAGGTGGAAAAGAAGGAATAGAAAGTGAGAAATTAAGTTAGGAGAAGTTATGGGGAAACTATCAAAGGACCAATAAAGCCACAACAAATAAAAAAAAGGCAAATATGTAAAACATGATTAGCTGGAAAGGATGGCTAAGATAAAGCAGGGATTAAAAAGTAGGCGAAGTACCATGCACAGCATAGGAAAAAAAAAGATGGCTGCATGCGTAGGCAACTGGGTGGCGGCGTTCGCACTCACATTGCTGCACAACTCTGCCTGCTTGCACATAGTTCGGCGGAGTTCACTGAGTTTTTTCTTCAGTCCGCAAAATTCAGCATAGTGGAACTTTACGAACTCCACCCTGACTTACTACTGACACTTGTCAAGAGCATTGCTTGAGGTGGAAATTTCAAAGGTATTTTTTAAATATCTGTGCCCTACTCACAAATTTAAACTTACAGATGAGTAAATCTATAGGTGTACATTTACACTTACATTTGTGAGGGACTTTACTACTTCAGGCTAATCACCATTCACTTAAGGTGTAAGCTTAATATCAGTAATTATTCACAAACATGCAAAGGTCCCGACTACTGAGGCACAGATTTACCTATGGAAAGATATAGGAAAACGCTTAAAAGTTTATTAGAATTAAAAAATATAAATTAATATATTAAATTACAAATAGTTTTTTAAAGATTCACTTAAAGTTAAAAAAAAAAATGTAATGTAAAAAAGCACTTAATATGTAGTAACCATATCAATGTTAAGTATAAATTATTTATGTTTTAAAAAATGTAATGTTACATTTTTTATATTTACATAATATATTTTATAATAAACTAATACATGTTTTATTTATATATAATATACATATATATTATATTGTACAAGAAAGAGTTGTCCTGAACAAAAGCACACTCACAACTGGTCATTATGTAATGTAGCAAAGTCATCAATTTACAGAGAATTCTTTAGCATTTTCATTATTTCAGGCCTTGTATTTTCAAACATCTCTGGACATGTGTTAATCCCTTCATCAGCAGAAAACAAACAATTCCTTCCTTTTTCAAAGGCCAACTGCCTGGCTGCTCAGCAGATTTAATTGCAGGCACCTGATATCAGTTGAATACCAGTTTTGTTCCAGTGGACCTCAAGTGAGCTGCAAAGTGCATCCTGGCAAAGGTAGTCCCTCACATTTTAAAATGATATCCCAGGTGGGTTTCTGAAGTCAAACAAAATAATAAAACATAGTTCATTACACCAGTGGGCAAATTCACGTAAGAAAATCGTTTTTGCTGCCAATGTTCCAACCTGCTGCTCTGAAAGTGACCATCCATACAGTCACACTGTGCCTGTGCTCTCTCCTTAAAATGTTATGTAGACATGGTTATTCCCTGATTAGTAATACTTTACCGCCTCATAAGCCTCTCGTAAATGATACCTAGGGTACCCACAGCAAAGGTAGTAACGGGGTCCCTAGGACTGAGACACAAGTTTGTGCCACCCTAGTTGACCCACAAGAATTACTGATGGCTGGCCTGCCATTGCAGACTGCCAGAGTGATACAAACTGCTTGAGTTCTACTGTGCCCCCACCATGAGTGGCACAGTCCTAGTCATAGCCATGAGTGGAACAGTCCTAGTCATAGCCTTACTTGTAAGGCACCCCTAAGGCAGGCCTCTACAACCCAGGAGGCAGGGTACATTACATTTAAAGTGCAGACATGTAAGAACACACGTATAGGTCTCTGTAGCATCCATTCCATTAAGGTACTCTGCAAGAATGCAAGCTCCATTATGGAACTATCTAGATAGTTGAATTTCGTGTCAAACCAATTACTTTCTCTTTTGCAGCATGAATCCCATGTCAAGGAACTGCTGGCATTCACCTAGGTGTCACACTAGATGTTGTCCACCAGTTTGTCACTATTCTTTGTGCTTACACTGAGCAGCCTGCACTTTTCCAGTGCTTGCTGACACCAAGTCAGGTTTCTGACCTCCTGCCAGGCAGCTTGGGTGCTCCCAGGAATCAGAAACAAAGGCGGAGGCAGTAAGGAGGTCACACCTCCCGTCCCTCAGCCGGGCTATTTATAGATCCATCAAGGTGGTGTGCTTCAAAGGCTTCACTGCCCTGGAAAGACATATGTGCTTTCTCTCATTGGAGGAAACAGCCCTCCCCCTGCACAGGGCACATTTTCTCATTTTCAGGCAGGAAATTAACTATGCAAGGCTGTGCACATCACCAGAAGGCTGACCATACCTGTATGGTGAGCAGCCCGGTCTGTGCACAAAATTTTGATTTCTTCCCACAATGGCAGAATAGAGGCTACTGGATAGCTAAAGGTGACCTGTCCTACTGAATGTGTTCACCTCTGGGGTGGATTAGCTGTAGGAGATAACTTCCCCTTGGCACATAGTCTCCACTAAATCCAGTACTTAAGGGGCACCCCTGACACCAGAGCCTCAGTTCTGACCAACAAACTTCAAGGAAGGGCAAGGAGAACATCTGCATCACCGATAACTGGACTGCACAAAGGCAAAAGAGGGATACTCTGTCCTTGAGGCAAAAGACCTGCAACTGCATGCTCAACCCTCATCCTTATCTGAAACTTGACACCCCTGACCAGAGGAACCTTTATGGAAGCCAGAAGAACCCTCAGACTCCTGTGGACAGGTGGCACCAGTCCCCTGCAAACTGCAGATTAAAACAGTCACAGGATCTGAAGTTGTGCCGGCCATCAGGCCCACAGTGGAATAATCAAAAGCCAGATGGTCTAGTGTCCTCTGGGAGTTGTAGTCACACTTGCCTCTAAGTTTCAGGCTGCTGCACTGCTCCGTTTGACCCCAGGAAGTTCCTACAGGATCTCTGCTCCTTCACTGCTGCCAAGTCATGTTGGTTGCCAGTACAGTAACTAACCTTCACACTAGATGCTGCAGGAGCAGGGCACAGCATGCAGCCTGCATCCAACATCTGCAACCCAGCCCTAGCTAAGAACAGGGAGTTTATACTCACATTGGCCCATGACATCCCGTTAGCTGGTCATCTGGGACAAGCCAAAACCTGGGACAAGTTGGTTGCCCATTTTATTGGCCCCAGATGTCTGAAAAAGTGAAGGAGTTCTGTCTGTCCCGTGTGACCTACCATGCCAGTGGCTAAATGTGCACATGCCCAAAGGTTCCCTTAATTCCACTACCTGTAGTTAGGACACCTTTTTGGAGGGTGAGTATTACCATTATTAGCCCCAGGGACACTAGGCCTAGATCTGAAAATTGTTTTATCTTAGTGATAGTGGACCATGCCACTAGATAGCCAGAGGCAATTCCTCTTAGGACTGCAACTGCTCCTGCAATAGCAAAGACCCTACTTCGTATCTTCACCACTAAAGATGTAGCACCAGCTAAAGAGACTAATTTCAAGTCTGCCTCTCTTGAAACTATGTGGGATGAATGTGAGGTAATTTACAAGTTTATGACCCCCTATTACCCTCAGAAAAAAGGGCTAGCTGGGAGATTCAACAACACCTTGAAAGGCATGAAACTGGGGCAGACAAGCTTAGAAAGAGATGGGATGTCTTGTTACCTTGCATGGTGTTTGCACACAGAGAGGTACAACTAAAGGGAGTTGAATTCAGCCCTTTAGACCTTTTGCTTGTCCATCATGGAAGGGGTTCATTGAGACTTGCAATGGAAGCATGGGAGAGGCCTGCTAAAGAGGATAAGCAGGACACAGTGGACTAAGTAAAAGGCCTCCATTCACAAATGGCAGAATAGAGGAAAAAGGTAAATAAGAACCTTGAGGACAGCCAGGATCTTCTTAAGAACAAGTATGACATTAGCACTGTTTGGAATACCAACAAGATTAGCTGATGTGGGTGTTGGAGCCAATGGTTCTCAGGGCCCTCCAGGACAAGTGGACTGGGATGTATTCAATTTTGGAGAAAAGGGGGGAGGTCAACTACTTGGTAGGCTTAGGCACCCCAAGAATCCTTGCAGGGCTCTGCATGTAAATCACCTAAAGTCCTACCATGACAGAGCTGATATGGCCATGCCCATGGTCACTAATGAAGGACAGGAGGAGGAAAATGAACCCCTACCCGAATATCTGTCAAACATCTCCCAGGATGGGTCAGTGGAAGGTGTAGTCTTATCTGACACTCTTTCTACCCAACAGCAGGCTGACTGCAGGCAGGAGTTAAGCCAGTTTGCTCAGCTCTTTTCTTTAAATCCTGGGCAGACAACATGGTGTACACATGATGTGGACACCAGTGACAGCCTAGCTATCAGGAACACAATCTACAGCCTATCAGACCAAGTTAAAGCTTGAATAAAAACTGAGGTCAACAGGATGTTAGCGCTTGAGGTCTTTGAGCCTTCTGACTGATCCCCAAACCTCACTTAGAAGGAGAAAAACTGGGATGAGGTTCTGTGTGGATTACAGAGGTCTCAATGCAATTAGGAAAACTGAAGGTCATCCTATCCCCAGGGCATTCCTTAGTACCTTTGACTTGACATCAGTGTACTGACAAATTGGGCTCACACAGAAAGCAAAAGTGAGGTATGGATTTTTCACCCCAGAGGGCCACTACCAGTGTACTGTGATGCCTTTTGGGCTGCAAAAAATGCACCTGCCACCTCCCAAAGGTTGATGATCAAGTCAGGGCTGGAATACTTTAGTGTGGCAAACCTGGATGAAATTGCTGTCTCTTGCTCCAGTTGGGATGATCACCTGCAATAGACAGGCCTAACTATCAAGGACAGTAAATGTCAAATAGGACTGAGTTCTGATGTGTACCTGGCCCAGTTTGTAGGTATAGGCCACGTAACGTCCAAGATCCATACCATCCTAGACTGTGAGCCTCCCAAAATACAGACTCCAGGTCAGGGCCTTCCTCAGTTTGCCTGGGTACTATAGAGGGTTTGTGAAGAATTTGATTTCTATTTGTGGCTCCTGTAACTGAGCTTACCTCTAAGAAATGGCCTAAAAAGGTCCTATGGATTGCAGGATGCCAAAAAGGCCTTTGACACCCTGAAAGAGGCTATGTGCTCAGCACCTGCACTTAAAGCACCTGACTCTACTAAGGAGTTCATTTTCCAGACAGATGCTTCTGAACGTGGGATTTGGCAGTGTTAGCACAAACAAATGATGAGTGCCAGGATCAACCAGTTGCCTGTATCAGCAGGTTACTCCTCAGAAAGTGGCTTTGGAGTGCCATAGAGAGGAAAGGCTATTCTGTGGTTTGGTCACTGAAGAAGCTGAGACCATATTTGTTTGGGACTCACTCCAAAGTGCAAAACAACTACAGGCCTCCCATATAGCAGATGCAAATGAGAGGGGAATACCCCAAACAGGTGAGGTGGTCCATTTCTCTACATGGTATGGACTTTATAGTGAAATATAGAACAGGGACTGACCATGCCAAAGCAGATGGCCTTTCCAGGTTTTTCCATATCAACAATGAGAACACCAGGGTGTAAGTCAGTTGCTCATCCCCTTTTATCTGGGTGGGGGCCATGTAGGAATGTGTACCTTTATGTATGGTCACTCTTCACTTTTTGACACCAATGCTGGTGTGTATGGGAGCTTGCTAATCAGGCACCAGTTCCTGTGCTCTCATCCTAAATTGATGTGTAGACATGGTGATTCTCTGATTGGTAAGACTTTACCCCATTAAAAGCCCTTAGTAAATGGTACCCAGGGTACCCGGGTCATAATTGCTAAAGGTGTCCCCAGGGCTGCAGCATGAGTTTGTGCCACCCTGGGTGACCCACAAAAGTTACTGATGGCAGACCTGCTGTGTAGACTTCCGGAATGGTGCAAACTGCTTGAGTTCAACTGTGCGTTCACTATGAGTGACACAGTCCTATTCACTGCTTTATATGTATATCAGGGACCCCTAAGGTAGAACTCTGCAAAGCAGGAGACAGCATGCATAGCATTTAAGGTGGAGACATTTAAACACAAGCTTATATATGTCCTTAGCCTCCTTTCCATTAAGGTATACTATAAATATAGGATGGTCCATAGAAGAACATGGGACTTAAGCCCTGGCAGACCTGGGCTTGAAAATTCAGTATGGTACAACCTAGAAATGTCGAGTTTGGTTTTGAGCAACTTGCTTTCTCTCCCACAACACCTTGTATCCAGGGATGACTGGCATTTGCCAAGGTGCCACACTAGATGTTGCCTCCAACCAAGACAAGGTTGTCACCTCCTGCCAGGCAGAGTGGATGCTCCCATGATTCAGAAGCGAAGGCTGAGACAGGAAGAAGATCACACCCCCTCCCCCTCCCTGGCTAGTGAATAGAGCCATCAGGGGCAGTGAACTTCAGATGCTTCTCCGCCCCTGATAGCTGTTCTGGGTAGCTAAAGGTGACCTGTCCCACAGGATGTGGTCACCTCAGGGGCAAATCATCTGTAGGAGCTAGCTGCCTATTGGCCACTAGTCTCCAGACCCCTAAATCCCCTCAATCCAGGATTTACCCCTGAAACCCCTGATACCTGAACCTCAATTCTGACTGACCAACTTCAAAGAAGGACAGGGAGAAGCTATGTGTCACTGACAATCACACTCTGCCCTCTACACAGAGACAAAAGAGGGATGCTCTTTCCCTGAGGCAAAAGACTGGGAACTGCATGACTCTCATTCTTGGGTGAAACTTGACACTCCCAACCAGAGAAATCCTTGTGGAAGCCAAAAATACCCTTAGACTCCATTGGATTGGTGGCCTCAGTCCCCTGTAAACTTCGGGTAAAAACACTCCCAAGACCAAAAGTTCCAGTGGCCATTGGACTCGCTGTGGGATCGTCAAAAGCAACGTTGCCCAGTGTCTTTTACGAGTTGTAGACCCACATGCTTCAAGTTTCAGGCAACTACACTATTCCCTCGGATCCTGGGAAGTTCTCAAAGGAACTCTCTGCCTTTATCACTGCCGAGGGAATACAGTTATAGCTGTATTGAAGGTATGAATTATGCGCAAAAGGGAAAAATTTGCTCGATTTTTTATAGTCCTTCTCCAAAATCTCCTTGGATGGGCCAAAGGAAGTTGTCCTTCATTGCCCACTCATCCTGGTCCTTACGGTTCTGTTCTGAGAAGATTTAATTGTCTATATCTATTAGGCTAATTTGGGTCCTTTAGGCCCCCTCTTATGCAGGGGTTCAAAGAAGCAGTTTGCATTCTTCATCAAACACCCCCCACACACACACACGTGCACAGCACTTTTATGACTGTCTATGGTGGCTAGGGAATTTTTGGAGGTGAGTTTTCTTGATACAATTGGAGCAAGTGACTTAGATAATGCATCATCCAGGGGCAGTTTGTTGTTTTCAATTGATCCATTGAATATCAACTTTTGCTGGTCAACCTCAGATGGTCCATTTATTTATTTATTGGCTTTGAAGTTGAGATTTCTTGTCATTCTTTATATTATTTATGTATTGGTATTTCAGAAAGTAACAACATCAACAAGGTAAGATCCACAGGGAAGATGTTGGGGAGGAGGAAGGGGCAGGGTACATGGGTTATATGTCAATCATGTTCTCATGAAATTCAAATGTGGGTGAGGCCCACACCATGCTGAATAGGATAGCAAAAGTACACAGTAATATAGGAAACTAAGGCTGTATAGCACATAAGACTGGGGACAGAATACAGAAGCAGTGATCAATCATCCAAGCCGAACTTTTGAGAGGGCGGGCAGAGACTTTTTAGCCAGTGTCATCACTGCAGTGGATAAGTGTCTAATCCCTTCCTTCTATCCCAGTTGGAGCAACTGGGGGTCTCCATTTGTCTTTCAGACGTGAGCGCAATGGCATCAGCTCCCAATAATTGGAAAGCTACTCCTGGCAGTATGCAGCATCACCCAGGCAGCCCACCAATTAGGTACAGGTGATCTATACCAGTGGTTGGCTACATGCCCTTTAGCCAAGAGTAATAGCATTGAAGTAAGGTATCAGACTCTGGGAGGGGCATCTTTGACATAGCCCAGAGTGCCTTCCAGTGAAATCCATTGCAGTGAGTGGTACCAGTGAGACCAGTAATCTGGGCCAGCTCTCTGTAGATACTAGTCCAGCAACTAGCCAACTGTGGACAATCCCATGCAAGATGGAGTAAAGTAGCCTGCAGGGCTGTGCACGTCAGGCAGCATGCCTCGTCAACCAGGTCCATGGATCAAAGCTGCATTTTGTGTGATATAATCTCAGCAGGAAATTAAAGTGTATAAGCCAGAGTCTGTTGTTGGGCTACATAGCAGCAGACTGATCTCAGCAATATGTTCATTGGCCTTAGAAATGGGAGGAGTTGTACTGAGTTCGCAGCCTGCTCAGGCTCCAGGGAAGCACAACAGTGCTTTTGCCTGCATTGTGGCATACAGGTGAGTGAGTAACTTGCGGGGAGAGGGATTTGTTAGCAGGTGATCTAGTTCATGCAGCAAGGGAGGTGGTCAGGAAACAGGTTATGTAGGGCTCAGAACAAAGTGTGTAGCTGGTGGTAATGAAGAGTATTGAGCGCAGTGGGACAGAGGCATCCACAGACTTTAAATGGAGGTAGAAACTGACCATCTGGGTAGAGATCCCTAATTGTGAGGAGACCCTGGAGGCAAACCTGCAATTCAATTCTCTCACCCATTAGTGTGGGGAGCGAGGGATTGTGGGAGAGTGGTATTGGTGGGCATATAAGCAGGAGAGCTGGGCTCGCCGCTGTAAGCCATCTCATGCCTAACAGGCACAGGCCATATTGCCAATGTGCTTGCGAGCCTTTAAAACTGGTATAGTTTTGTATAGTTTTGTAGCTATGGGGTAAAGGGCCATATAGTCTGCCTCCACTGTTGTGTGTGGCTGGAACTGAGTAGGGTAGATCCAGAAATGTATTAAATAGATGAAGGAACTTAGGCAGAATAGCCATTTTTGCAATGATGATTCTCCCTGAGGGGTATCCAAGACCAGAGTTGGGATGCGCTCCTCCAGCCAGGCCATGACTCTAAAATAATTTGCCCTCCAAAGTTCATCATTGTTCCTGCAAATCTGGATACCCAAGTATCGAAATGGCTTAGTTGCCCATTGCAGGGGGTGTTCAGACTCAAAGGTGTGTGTGTGATGTGAGAGGAAATAAGGTGGATTTTGTCCAGTTGATGGTAATACCTCACTACGTCTCGGATAATGGGACATAGATTTGCTTGTAGTTCACAAATGTAGAGTGTGATGTTATCTGCATACATAGACACCAGTATTCCCTTGGTCATAAAGTTGAGGCTCCTATAGGCATGGTGCTGTCACAAGCTGGTGGCTTAACTGACATAGCAAATGGGAGATAGCGGGCACCGATGCCTGGTCCAGCGGGTGATTTGGAATGGGGCAGAGAGCATACCGTTAAGACAGAGGCCCGCCTTCAGAAAAGCATATAGAAAACCAATTAGGTACAAGAATCTGCCTGAGGCACAGAAGTAGGCTGTATAGATTAGGCAGCTTTAAGGAGTTAAACACCTTAGTGGCATCTAGCAGCACGGCAACCGCTTCCAATTTGTGATCTATGGTGTGCATGAGGGCAAACATTGTTCCGCAATTGTGGGCATTTGAATGGCCTGTTATAAAATCTGACTGGTCTGGCTGGACAATGTGAGACAGTAAATGGAAGACCCTGTTGGGCAGTAGTTGAGCAAATATCTTGTTGTCAATGTTCATTGTGGAAAGTGGTTGGTATGAATCACAGCGTTTGGCAGGTTTATGAAGTTTCAATATTATAACAATGACCGCTTCCTGTAGCGATGGTGGCAGCTGTCCTAATGCCAGGGAATCCAGGTAAATAGCCAGGAGGCGGGGAGCGAGGAGTGGGGATAGTCCTTATAATAAAATGTGGTAAGCCCATCCAACCTCTACATTTTGTTTCCCGGGTTATCTCTTCTACCGTGAAGGGGACATTACGATGAATTCAGTGGACATGGTCTAGCTAGAGCAGCTGAAACATGTTCAGATAGGTTGCCAGCATTGCCACATCAGGTGTAACAGTTGCACAATATAGTTGGGATGGGACTAAAATGAGGTAATGGTCCTAAGTAAGTCATCAAGTTGTGTAAGCCTTACTTGCTGATCGTCAATGAGCTCCACAATGTTAGACTTGGCATCCTTGGCGTGGTCTCCCCTAACTTTTTGCCTCTGTTTCCCAGGTTGTTGTTGTATGCTGGACTCTCTTTTTGCTGTTTTTGTTACTCTGGGCACTTATCCAGTGCAACTGCTCCTTTACAAAATGTGTATGTAATTGGTTTATCCATGATTGGCATTTCTGCTTTACTGGTAAGTACCTAGTACAGTGCACTAGAGGTGCCCAGGGTCTATAAATCAAATGCTACTAGTGGGCCTGCAGCACTGGTTGTGCCACCCACAATAGTAGCCCTGTAATCATGTCTCAGACCTGCCACTGCAGTGTCTGTGTGTGCAGTTTTAAACTGCCAATTCGACTTGGCAAGTGTACCCACTTGCCCGGACTAGACCTTGCCTTTTCTTATATATAAGACACCCCTAAGGTAGGACCTAGGTAGCCCCATGGGCAGGATGTAGTGTATGTTTAAGGTAGGACATCTACAAATGTTTTTTATACGTCCTAACAGTGAAATACTGCCAAATTTATTTTTCACTGTTGCAAGGCCTATCCCTCTCATAGGTTAACATGGGGGCTGCCTTTAAATATGATTAAAGCGTAGATTCCCTTTGGGAGCGCATAGAAATGTGGAGTTTGGGGTCTCTGAGCTCACAATTTAAAAATACATCTTTTAGTAAAGTTGATTTTAAGATTGTTTGTTTCAAAATGCCACTTTTAGAAAGTGAGCATTTTCTTGCTTAAACCATTCTGTGATTCTACCTAGTTGTGGATTCCCTGTCTGGGTCGATTTTACAGTTGGGCTGTGTGCACCTCTCTCTAGACAGTGACACAAAGGGAGCTGGTGTGTAGCCTGCATATCCTGATGAGCCATCTGTGCTAGGAGGGATGGGAGGAGTGGTCATTCACACCTGAAAGGGCTGTGCCTGCCTCACACATGCAGTCTCCAACCCCCTGGTGTGTGTCTGGGCCTGGCCTGGGCAAGGCAGGATTTCACAAACAAGAGAGTCTTTCCTTCGAAGTAAGCCTACTTCAAAGGCAAATGGGTACAAGAAGGGCACCCAAAACCATTGACTTTGGATCACTTCTGGGCAACAAGAGGAACCTCTGCCTGGAGAAGAGCTGACGAGCTGAGGAGTAGTGCTGCCCTGCCTGTGACTGTGCTTTGTGGAGCTATCCTGTAGTTTCTGCTTCTGCCTGGTGGAAGGGGACAAATCCTGGACTTTGTTGTGCATTCCTGCTTGTGAAGAAATCTCCAAGGGCTTGTACTGAGCTTGCCTCTTGTAGTTGAAGTCTCAGGGCCATCAAAGACTTCCCCTCCCCGCACCTGGACTCTCTGCTGAGACTCCTGCCCTGCCAAGTGGTGCCCTATCCAGTTCCTGGGACCTTGACAGGTGAAGCTAGCATACCAAGATAGAAAATCCATGCAAAGACCATCGTGCAGAGAAATTTCCCACACAGAGAAGCTGAAGAAACAACACGCCACTGGCTCTGCGGCTGAAATCGATGCACCACATGCAGCGCAGCTGGAAGATCGACGCACGAGGCTGGAGAAATGACATGCTGCATCACTAATGCAGACTAGTAACATCACAACTAACACAGCAAGGTTTTACTAATGCCGTTCGGCAGGATTTTTGATGCAAATCTTGCTGGGCACGGAAAAACTACACAACGAGTGCTGCCCGGATCGATGCATCGCTCTCCTGTGGAGAGGGAAACCGTTGCACTCTCACCCGACGGGCGAAGGAGAAACAACGCACAATCTCACATGCAGGTGAGAAATCGACGCGCCGCTTACCTTTTCCGATGCACGCTCACCAGTGCGTGTTATTTTGACGCTACCCAGGTACTTTTCAATGCTAACAGTGTTTTACCTGTTTACAAAAGGATTTAAGACTCTTTTGCTTTTAAAATTAATATCATGACTTGTCTCTGTTGGGTTTTTGTTGTTTTGGTCTTGTTTTGTTTAGATAAATACTTTCTATTTTTCTAAATGTGCGTTGTGTCATTTTGTAGTGTTTCTATTGAGTTACTGTGTGTGTTGGTACAAATACTTTGCACCTAGCACTCTGAAGTTAAGCCTGCCTGCTCGCACCAAGCTACCAAGGGGGTGAGCGGGGGTTAGCTGGGGGTCATTCTCCTTTACCCTGACTAGAGTGAGGGTCCTTGCTTGGACAGGGGGTGACCTGACTGCCAACCAAAGACCCCATTTCTAACACACAACATAGGCTTTGGCCCATGGTTTGTGCAGCCGGTTAGTAAAGGTCTTGCCGGATAAATTGCCCTCACCATAGCATAGTACCTTGTAACTGCCTCACAGTAGAGGTATTTGGTTTCATGATAAGCTTTCTCATTGTAAGATGAGAGATTCTCTCTGAGGGTGTTGAGGGTTTGCATGCTATGCACCCTGAAAAGTTTGAGTTGCAGGGTGCGGATTTCACTCTTTAGGGAGGCTAGTTGCTTGTGTATTGCTCAGAGTAACCCACATTGTTATGCTATGCAGGCTCCCTGGATCACCACTTTGAAGGCTTCCCAGAGTAGGGATGGGGAGGTCATTGAGCCCAAAATAGTCAAGGGTTGCGGTCTGGATTTTGTTCTTAAAGAAAGAATCCCAGAGGGCATTGGGTGCAAGCTGCCAAGTGAAAGCTTGAGAGTGGACCAAGAGGAAAGCATCTCTAACATGGTGGGTGTATGGCCAGATAGGGTACTGTGGAGATGAGTGACATTCATGGTCTTGGTGAGGACATCTGCGTAATCAGCCAGTAGTCAATTCTGGACCATGTAACATGAGTGGTTGTGATACAAGTGCTCTCCACACTGTCAGAGTGTTTTAATTGCCAGACATCCAAGAGGCAATTGTCATGCATGAGCACTGGTGTGGTCAGTGGTGTGGTCAAGGATGAGCTTAACGTTTCCAACTCGAAGGATGGCACCAGGGCCCATGGAAATGATTAACCGCCAGACTTCTGCATAAAATCAGCACCTATCCATGTTGGAGCCATAGGTGGAGACAAGGACAACTGGATGTGTGTATAGGGAAGCACCATCCATTACATTCATCTACTGATATCATACAATGTGTGACATGCATGCTAAATCTTACATGTTAAGCATTGTATCACAGTCATCCTGTGTCAAGGCTAAGGGTATGGGTATGGGTCTTGGTGGTGGAGCAGGACACTGCAAAACATAGCTCGGCACATACAGCAGGAGCATGGTGATTCACTGACTGTTAAGTATGTAAAGGAACATCAGAGGAGAACAAACCCACCCCTCTTCCACTTCAACCCCTCAAACTGGTTGAAAGATCATATCCCTTTCCCACTCAAAACTAAATCCCCACAACAATATAGCACAATGAGACTCATTCCGTGAACCAACAGAGAGCCAGGCAAACTCCCAGTCAAGGTACAACTGGGTGACTGAAGAGCTAGGGAAGGAACCCCATGGGGAGGTCAGTGTGGGGAAAGCAGGAGGAAAATCCAAAGGCATGGGGAGTGTGACCTACGTATTGATAACTAAGTATCAGACTGAAAAAAAGCAAGCGAAGAGTTACAGAAGTTAGAGGTCCTGCAGCATCCAGGTGGTCACTTCTTATTGGGTGGCAATGGTGGGCCATCTAGTCGTTGTCACTGAGGCGGCCATCTTCATTTTCATTTTAGGGAGGTCCCTCTTGGATTGGTTACTTGGCTTCCTGAAAGCTGACGGGTACATTTAATTGCTTTTGAGTCAGCGAAGAATCTGACCGTCCTTTATTCTGGATCCATATCTTTGCTGGATACAGTAAGGGGTTGGTGACAACTGGTTTTTGGAGCAGATGTTTAACAGGGAAGAATTCATGGTGGGTGGCGTAGACCGATAGGGTAAAGTCTGTCTAGAACAAGATGTTGCTACTCTGGTGCTGGATAGTGAGGCATTCTTGTGCAAGTCATAAAATTTAGTTGTGACCTCTATAATTGATGAGGCGATCGACTACGGGTCTTGCTGGTAGAGCAGAGGTAGGGTACAGATCAAACACATTGTGAGCTTGCTCTAAAATAAAGACTGCCAGAAGGGCATCTTCAAACATTGATAGTAGCATGCACTCAACAAAGTGTTCTATTTTATTGATGCCAGTGAACTCGGGTAGTCCGATAATACGAAGATTATTGCACTTTAAGTGCACTTCTAGGTCTTTTATTTTAGCTTAATTATCACCAGGATCTTGTCCATGCTTAGCCGATGCTCCCCTGCAGTAGCTTGCATGTTTTTCACATTGGAAGTGTGACTTTCCAGCTGGTACGTGCAGCCGTCATGTTTATCCACCCTCTCTTTTATGTGGTCTATGCAGCTGTTGTGGAGATCAATTTTAACATTGATAGTGCATAGGCTGTTCTTGACATCACCCATTTCTTTAATCTTAGGTGCTGAATAGTGGTGTTCAGGGCTGATTCAGGGAGAGGTTTAGCACACCTCTTGATGTCTGCATGGCATGTTTGTTGTTTCCCCTCAAATGCCAGCTTGCACTATCTAGCCTCCAATTTCCCCATGTTGTGCTGTGGGGGTAGTCAAGAGCGCAATGGGTCCAACCACACCCCTTGTCCCACACATCTGTGATCTGGGAAGCAAGAGCAAACATAGCCACTGAGCCCCACACAGCAGGCAGTCAGTTGTTAGGGCAGAATAGCCCCATAGAGCACAATGCAGGTCCCCCACAGGCAGATAAGGAATTATAGTCTGATAGTCCAGGGGAGTAATCTCATATGCGTTCAAAACCCCCAGGGCCACACCACAGCCCAGGTACCACAGAATTCGCTTGGGGGCGCAAGCATGTCCAGTGCCAGGAAGTGGAGGACACCACCAAGATCTAGTTACATACAACAGATCAGGGTCATGAGCTACAGCAAAGAATCTTAAGGGGTGTCTCATGGGGGCTTCATGCCTCCAATGGCTATCTACTTCAATATCAGGTACAAGGCTAATTCTGGTATCACTGTTGCTTCTCAACTGCCACTGTGTCACCAGGCCATATCAGACTGTCACAGGTGAGGTCCCAGGCTGGCTTCAGGGCCATAGAATCTCCTCCAAACTCCTTCTTCACATGCCCGGGAGTCTAACTGAGCCAGTGTGCCACATCCCTGCAACGACCAGGGGCCACAGCAGCCGGCAATTGTGGGAAGAAAGCTGATCTTTGGCTTGGGGTAGCAGCACACAAGCAGCTGGAGGTCTCCAGTATCAGACAGACCAGGAACGATGATCAAGGAGCACTCTGCACCTCTGCAGCTCTTAGCGCACCACCTACCTGGTTCAGCTGAGGTCCTCTGAAGACCTGCGCCCACACAGGCTCTCTGGGGGCCCTGAGACATTCGCACCAGCAACAGAGGGCGGGGATTCTCACACGCCAAGCCCCTGCTGTGTGCCATCACACTCAATGTACTTACTCGGTATTGTTAGAATTTATAAATAGCAATCTGCTTTATGAGTTTTTGTATAAACAAACCATCTCTTTGCATTTGGTATCTATATGTTTATTTGTTTGGACTTTGACCAAAAGATTTTCTAAAAAGGTTTGTTGCTTTTTATTACCGACTTGTACATACTCCTTTTCTTTCCCCTTGAGTGAACCATTTGTTTGTTGCAGTAACATTGCCCCGGTTCTTAGGATTATAGTGCTTACCTTGCATATTGTTTTAGTTTATCAAGATATAGTCGATTAGAGATTGCACTCTTGTGGCATTATCGGTCAGTACTTATGGCCTCATTTACAAGAATCTTATGCATCGCCATTGATGCGTCAGATTTTTTGTGATTCTCGCACATCCCCTAACAACGTGATGGATGCACTGTATTTTCAAATACAGAGCTCCATGGTGCACGTTTTCACAGATGTGTCAGAAATTCTGAGCATCTGTTGCATTGCTTGAGTTGCATTTTTAAACTGATGCAACTCCAACAATGCGAGGAGTCTCCCAAAAGAAAAAGCTGTGTGTAATTTTTTCTCTTGCTCTGAGCAGGCAGTAAAATTTTGATGCAATGAAGTCATAGAATAACGCAGTTAAACAATGTAAATTTCACTGCATGAGTTCTGTGTGGCTTTCCTGTGGGAACGCCTACCCTGCATACATTATACCTGGTGCAGGTATAATGTGACGCAAGGCTTTAAAAACTGATGCATTGGATCCAATGTGTCAGTTTTTAAATATAGAGGAGTGTAGTGCACTACTAGCACCACCGCTGTGTCAAAAAGAATGATGCAGTGGTGGCATAAAGGGCTTAAAAATCAGGCCCTTAGTGTGCTCATTGTCATAGGAACTTAGGGCTGAAACATGACTCTAATTTGTGTAAAAATGGGACAACGGTTTTTCCTCTCTATCTTTTTATGAAAGCATGTCTTTCTGTTGGGATGCAGTTTTGAGATCCATTACTGTTTTGTCATCATTCCTCCATTCTCCCATCATGCATTTGAAATCACCACTCATTAGGATGCAGGATTTTAGTTGGGGTGGTTTAGACATTGCTTTCTTGATGCGACTTAGGAGGTGCATGATGGGTGAGAAACATTTGTCGGCTCTGCATGATGTTTGAATTCTGCCACTGTTTCTTGTTTTTTGTAATTTTATTCACATTTTTAGTGAAGGTGTGACTGTCCATTTTATTATGTAGTGAGATGTTAGATAACTTACAAGGTGATTGTTGCCCACTTTTTAAGGGATCTCTGCAACATCCCAGGAAATTAGTGAATTATTTGATTCCCAACCACTGGTCCTGCTTTCTTGGTCCAACATGGCCTATTTCTATTCAGTCTGTTTCCCCATGAATTTGTTGTGCCTGATATGGGTACTCATATGGATATGTTTTCCTAAGATATGGGTGGCTATTCCCTTCGATCATGCCGAGTTCTGGCAGGGCCTGCATTGGTTCTCCTGTTGTGGCTGTTCTAATTGTCTGGTTCTGATTTTTTCTTTGGCACAATATTGCTGAGTGGCATTTCTATACTGCCACTAGCTAGGAGTTTCTTTCCTCAAATGGACCTAATTTAGGAGGCCCCAGCGGCACACTAGGTCATAGGAGGGGCATTGTTTTTTACGCTCCGGTGGCCCAATGTGCAAACCATATTTGCAAGGCCACACTAAGCCACCTTGCATGGCTTTTCATGGCCTTGTAAATATGGACCCCTTTCATGCCATAACACTGCATTTTAAATGGTGTTCCACTGGTGTTGCTTGGGGTGTTCCCACACAACACCCATTGAACCCAAAGAAATCTGCTGCATTCCCAGATTTACGACTCTGGGAATGCATCATATTCCTACGCCACCTCAGGGGAGGCATAAGAATGACACAACAGGGAGAAATATCTTTATTTCACCCCATTTTTCCACGTTCTAAGTGTGCTGCAGAATGGTGATCTACTCCCTAACTGGGATTTGCTGCTCCATTACATTACAACAGTTATAAAGACCTATCTACTTTGACTGTCATTTTGTGGTCTGACTAGTTTGCTCGTTGACATAACTGATTATCTCCTAGCTCTTTGCCATGGGTCGTTTCTGTGTGCTGGCTTGACAGAATAGGAGCTTTCTGTTTATAATTTTAGTTCATGGACTTAGGCCCAAATTTATACTTGTTTTAGCGACGCATTTGTGTCATTTTTTGACGCAAAGCGCACAAACTTGCAAAATACAATTGTATTTTGTAAGTTTGCTCTGTTTTTGCGTCAAAAAGCGGCACAAATGCGGCCCTCTCAAAGTGTAAATATAGGCCTTACTGTTGTGAATGTCTGCTTTGTCGTGCTATATCTTGGGTTTGAACCATGCCCCATGTCTACCCCCAGGGGCACTCTGTGGGGCCTCTCCACTAGGTTGTATGGTTGCATTTTCGCTTCAAGGATTTTGCATGTTGCTCTTGTTTTCCTCACTCAGGGCCTCATTTAGATATTGGCGTGCAGGTTACACCGTCAAAATGGTGACTGGTATCCTGTCTGCCAATATCTACATCCCATAGGATATAATGGGATGAAGATTTCGTAATTCTTTAGGCCACATTTTTTTGGGGGCCTTGTCTTGAATTCTATATTTGCCTCCCCACTATTACGAGTAGTATCTAGTCATCGCAGTTACGAGTAGTATTTAGTCATCGCAGCTCATATAGGGTGATTGTCATCTCAGATTCAATGTGTTTGCTTTTTTGCACGATGGCCTTCACTTCCCTAGTTCCTCTCTGGCCTTTTCCAGAGAGGAACTAGATCGTGTCATGATACTCTAGCATGCGCACCAACGTCCATTTTACTTTCATTTGAATGGACATTACTGATGTTGAGAGATGTTAGAATGGAAATATTGCTGGTATGAGAAAGACAAGAGTGCAAATGAAAGGATTTGTGATAAAGATAATGTGTACGCATTGGAATTCCGTTCGAAAGCAAACCATCACATTTTACAAAAGAATATTTCTACCAAATGTCAGTGTCAATACTGAAACAGGAGAGTACTTCAAAAGATTAGTGTCTGTATCAAGTATTTTGCGCCACTGTAGATTATCATTACTAGTCACTAGACAATCAGTTGTGAAACGAGCAGTGTCGCTCCTTAGCTTCTTGTACGAAGAAGCGGTGCCCTTTTACTACAGGTTACATTAGCTTTTCACCGGTCCCGTGTATAGTGTGAAATTATACATGTTAACACTGTTTTTAGACAGCTGAAATTCCATTTCACTACAGCACGCTCAGCTGACTGACAGAAGGTTAAGAATAGTGGACCTTCTCAGTATGTTGTACGGAAGTAAGGAGAGGGACCATAGGCCTTACTTATAGTTTGGCAGACAGCGGACTCTGCAAACATGTGGCACAGCACCCGGTCTTCCAAATTGATGGCCACACACTCTTTTTAGTCTTCGAAGGACTAATGTGTTTCTGAGTGAGATGCTTTTACTGGCATCACTTGCAGAAGTATACACCGTTTTCATGATGGGCTTGGGGATGTCTGTGTAAGTACATCAGATGTTCTGATGTACATTTATTTCTGTTTAAGACTGTCAGCAAAAGCCTGGCTGTCTAAAACAGAAAAAAATACCATCACATCCCATACCCCTAAGAGAAAACTTCAGAGTTTCTGATCAATATATTTTTTTTTGTTTTACAAAACAAACTTCTGCTTTTGGAGTTTGATTTTGTAAAAAAAAATGCTTGCTACATGGCTGCATGAAACATGGATGCCTCTAAACATACGTTCAGTGTCTTTAGAAGAGTTATTGTAATATCCGTTACTGAAATGACCCGCTATCTTCCTTCGATTTTTGAGGGTCTCTGTAGCAAAGAAGGAAGTGATCTAAGAAAGAGCACGAGGAGAAAGCTTTCGCATTCATATGAGAGTCCGATGCAGCAAGTTGATTTCATAGTTATCAGCTGAGGAAATTAGCAAGAATGTGTGTCAAGCACTTTTCAGACATGTTCTTGTAAACCACAAATTCCGGCCAACAAGGTTTCAAATTTATCAGGCCATGAAAGAATTGATGTAATTGCCTGAATTAGGACAGAGAATAACTTCACACCTCAAAAAAAGCTTAGCATCCATAGGCCCCATTCTTCTGCAATCGTGGTGGGGGCCTTGATTTGTGTCAAGACCTCCACACTGCAGATACTCATTGTGGATATCCCGCCATGAGGGCAGGGCCACAGCCATGACTGTGGGTCCTCTGCCACAAATGTGGAGGTGTTAACACTGATTTTACTAATGAATATTAATGTATTTCGAGTGTTAAATTTGCATAGAAAATGTAATAATATAGGGGAAAATAATGCATGCATTCGAAAGTGTGACCACTTGAGTGGCCATCAATGTTCACAAAGTGTACTTATTAATGGCTCATTAATATGAAATAATAAGCTTATGTTTGATTAATGTAGTAATATGTCACATTGAGGGTTATGCATTATGTATTAGCTTTATTAATTGTAGGCCTTAACTTAGCGGAGGTTTTGGCCTAGTTGCACAGCCTCATGTAAAGCTGCATTTCTTAGGCATTTAATAAAATGTCTGTTTAGAGAGTTAAATTGTGATTTTCCACTTTGCTGACCAAATGCTTGTAGGTAAAAGTCTTTCTCATGATAACTGCTTGCTAGGAAATGATGTACTTGCTAATGCAACGTTGTTATTGTAATGTGTGTGAGACTGACTTTCCCAGTAGAAGACAAGGGGTACACTGACTGGAGTATAAGCGGCAACAATATTGTCACATGACGAGCCAGATAATGACAGCAGTATAAAAGGAGCCAATCATCGACATGTGAACCATATACTAGTAGAAATGTAGATATGAAGTTTTAGTTTATTTGAACAAAGTGCGAACATGCGATCGCTTGACCAATAGGGACTTGGGAAGTAGTTTTAGGAAATCTAACTGAGCCAGACTGGACAGAGAGGAGACAGCCAATTTTTTGCCCATTTTCCGTCTTGAGACGAGACATGCGCAACTTTACAGCTTAAAAGACTTTTCAGTTTCTGAAGTTTGATGCTGAATCCTGACACCTTGCTGACCAGACTGATGTCCTGAGGACGAAGACTGTCACAGCTTGCTGATCCAACTGAGGATAGGTTTAGTGACTATGATATTGTTTCCTATGTCTATTTGCTTTTGTTTCTAGGTACCAACCGCTATTTTGATAGAGCCATAGTTAGATGTTTTTCAAACTTGTGCTGACTAAATTGTTTTGCATGAAGCCCAAACTTGCTATTCTAATCTAGTGTTAGTTAGCATCCTCACTCAACTAATGAAGTTCAACACATGGAGTAACATTTGATGTCTTTTCTTTACTGAATCTAAATGTATGTAATATTGTTTGCACAGTTATTCTTGCTATTAATTTGTACTGTAATTTTAGAATGTGTAGTAGCTCAAGCTTTGATTAGACTGCTTTGGTCAGCCAGTTTTGTTTCTGTATGTTTATCAATTGATTTTGAGATGAACCTACATTACATTAGCATTGTTAATATAGGGAAATAAATATTCTAACTTTTACATAAAGGTGTGGTTATTCATGACTGCAAGTCACACACAATTACTGACTCCAATTGATTACTAATGTTATTGATTATTGATCTGCATGTATGGGATATATGGCGTAATCAAAAGGTTTATTGACCTAGTCATGTCTCCTTGTAAGTTTACTTATTAAGGTCAGACGCGCTAA
Organism: Pleurodeles waltl; assembly: GCF_031143425.1. Taxonomy (NCBI): domain Eukaryota; kingdom Metazoa; phylum Chordata; class Amphibia; order Caudata; family Salamandridae; genus Pleurodeles; species Pleurodeles waltl. The sequence goes on along the minus strand of NC_090443.1, from coordinate 652,407,091 downwards.
CAGAGATGGTAGGAGTTTGATGATCTGTCTCCTTAAGACCCTATCATAGAGGCCTGGTACATGGTTTTGTCTTTCAAGAGCTCATCATCACTGAGCTTTGGATTTATTTTTTCAATGATGCAAATTGGAGAGAAAATGTACCCCTAAGTCCTGAAATGACTTTCCCAGAATCTTGGAGCTTATAAATGGTTGCTTGAGGATGTTCTTGGCATTCTAGTGATAGTGTGAATGGAGTAGGTTTTGCGCTTGCGCAGCTTATGCAAACTGCAGGTGAATTGTGATATTTGTGAGGTTTAGGGAATTTGCATAATCCAAATGAAGTTGTAGAAGGAGTGTGCATACTCCGAAGTGTGAGAGTAGAGAAGTTGTTGAACTTCACATGTGTGTGTGTTGTTTTTTGCTAAACATTGTCCATGTGGTTGTTGATGTACGGATCCTGCGTGGTCTAAGACTCCGGAGTATATTGTAAAGTGTATGAGACACTTGGTTTTTGTTGTAATTTGTCTGTTTTAATAATTTGATAATGCGTGGTCGACAAGTCAGAGTGTGAGTGAAATAATTTTTTGATTGAGATCTTGCGAGTCTTGTGTGCACCAGACCAGACCATCTGATCAGTTGAGAGTGAAATTTGCGGGTTACATTTTGTTTGCCAATTAGGGAAGCTGAGAAAGTAGGAATAGCTGTCAGAGTGAAAAGCCGTCAGTGAAAAATCCATAAAGTTTCTGAAGCGATTGTGTTACCTTACCTGTAGTAAACGGACAAATTGGGTTTTGATTTTGTGTAGTGCTCGTATTAATTTGCATTAGTTTAGTGTGAATTTGAATTTGGAATGACAAGCCATAAGACTTTGTCAGTCGCAGTACGTGTTAGTGTTACTTCATTGGAGCAGCGCTGGGATAGGTTGGTTAGTGAGAAGAGTCACGCACGGATTGGCAGCCATCTGGAGGCACAATTGGTTGAGAAGGTAGGTGAAGAGAATTCTGGGATTAAAAGTCACTTCCTGATTTGATTTAGAGAAACATAATGGTCGCAAAAATGAAATGTTTCAAAGCTTTAAAGAGTGCTTTAAGGGGAGATATGTACATTACGACGAGTATAGGTGATATTGCACTGCCAAAAGGTACACAAGGTTACATTGTAATTGAAGGAAAGGGCGCTGCATCATGTCTTTGGTTGAAACAGTGGTGCAAGGTGACAGAGAAGGATGGGAACCTAGCATTTCTTGCTAATGGAACATTCAATTTGAGGAGTTTAGAGAATCTGAGGCGGGTGCTGTATGACTTTAAATCTCCTCTGAGACCTGCACAGTTCGAGGCATTAGCGATCTGGGAGTTGGTAGCCAGACAGCAACAGAAATTTGAGAGGAGAATGAGAAAAGCAGAAAAGACACTAGCAGGGGCTAGATGGGACCATGATCAGAGGTTTTGGAGAACCAAGACTTTAAGGGGATTAAGTTATTCCCAGCAATTACACAAGACAGTGAGAGAAAAAGAAGGAAAGCTACTAGAAAAACTAACAGAAGCCCTTCTGAGAGTGGGGAGGCCAGAAAAGTGTTGACATTGGAGGAAGAGTCAGCCTATTCCAGTAGTATAAACTCAGGTGCCACAGCCAAATGTCCAGAGAATTTTCCCTGATGTGCCCATTGTGGAAACTGCCACAAACCTAATTGTGCCACCGGGACAGGTTTTCCTGAGACCGACATAGGTTTAAACAGAGTCAATTCCACTTTTACTGCCTCAAGTGCAGTCACAAGCTATGGCAAAATTCACTCCGATAACAGGGACACAGATATGTCTGTACTGATGAACCAGAACGTGCGAGTTACTCTCCCACAGAACCTGAATGTCAGACCAAGCCAGACCATTCCCATATGCTGTATCTGTACCTGTTACCATAGGTCAGATTGTGCCTTTGTTTGCACAAGAGAAACCCAGTGGAGATGGACAGGGAGTCCTGAATCAAAATGTAATGAGGGGAGGACTTCATGAGAATATCTGAGTAGTTTCTCCTGTGGTACAGGCCACTGACGGATCCAGATCTTTGCTAGACCTTAGTCCATTCGGAGTTCCTTCGGATACTGTGATAGGGTCGAACATTAGTCAGAGCTTGAAATTACTGACACCGCAGACCCTGAATACAGTTGTACAACAGGCGCACCGCCACAGGCTGGCAACATTTTGTTGCAAGGTCTGACTGCTCAGCAATTCACTGAATGGTTAGACAAGCTGAATACCCCACAGAGTGTTCCAAAGGGAGAGGAGTACTTGAACTACACTAAAGTAGGAATGGAAGCGAATGAGCTCATTGAGGGAACTATGGGTGTGAACAGATTAGAGTCCTACACAGAAGCAGAATTGAGATATCTGTGCCCAAAAAATTTGAGGGAAGTAGGCAATGTACATCAAAAGCTAGCAGACCTGGCAGAGAAGTAAGGCACAGAAATAGGGAAAACAAAACATTTGAAAAGGAGTTACAGGTTAGATTTTGAGGCTAAAGATTTTGAACGCATGAGATCTGCCAGAAGGAAGGCACACCTTCGGGAATTACTTCAAAGTGCCCAGACTTGGGGAGCATTATACAAATAGAAAGGCAGATGGGTAAAGAAAAGAGATAAAATAAAAAAAGGATTCTGTGAAGCTGACTGCAACAAATGTGCAGCAGGAAATGGATCCACTGAAAATTTTATGAATGAGAGAAATTACAGGAGGGAATTTTGTTCATGTCCCTTGGAGCAGAGGTGAAATTCTGTCATTTACAAATGATTATCCTAGATTGAGAGTGAAGCCAGTGGAATGGTACCAGCAGACAGACAGTTCGTGAAACTTGAAAAGTGCCTTTGGGAGGACTTGAACACTCTATTAGAGATAGCAGTTCCAGCTGATCTGTGGATCGAGTGCAAGAGAGGTGTAGATTGGCCGAAAAAAGAACCAGAGAGCGATCAGGTTGCAGGTGCGCTGTCTCCTGAGGTAATGCAGTATTACTATGATAAGGTGATTGAATTCCCAAAGACAAGAATTTCACTCAAAAACATTGACTGGCAGAGAATAGACGGGACAGCTCAGCAAGCCAAAGAGTAGATACATTCATACTATGAAAGATTGTTGCAGGCATTCAAGCATTACAGTGGTACAAAAACAATTGAGCCGAGAGACATGATTCTTTTTGTGTTCAGATTATTGGAAGTATTAAGACCTGAAATTAGCCAGATGATGAAGAGTCATGTGATTTGCTGGCAAGCAAAGCCGATTGATGTGGTATTGCAGTATGTAAAATACTGCAGTGATGAGATTCAATTGAAGCAGAGAAAGCTGAAAGAGAAGGTGATGGTGATGCAGATTAAAGCTGCACAAACAGGAATGCAGGGAAATTTTTCACAGCAGCAGCAGGGAAATATGTTCTTTCAAAATCAGATGAGAGGTAGAGGTCACGGAGGTAATGTAAACCGTGGTCCAGACATGAGTACTGTAAGGGTTCAGAATGATGTGCAAGGAATGAAGACATTGTTGCCTTGTCATGCCTGCGGAGTGGTTGGACATAGGAAACGGGAGTGTCCACTGATGGTGCAGGAAGGTGTCGTTCAGCAAACTAATGAAATCAATTTGTTCCAAAACATGAGAAGGCAGAGAATGAGAAGTTCTAATCCAAATTTCCAAAATAATGTGAATCAAATGCAAAATTTTCAACCCATGCAGCAGGTGCAGTTACAGCCGATGCAAAAGCAGGTTCCCGTGGTACCTAGACAGAAAACTCAAATACCTCAAGCCCCAATGGAACAGCAGCAGGTGATGCTTCCTCAACAGGTCACAGGTCAGTGGTCCAACCAAAGTAATAACACAGTACACCAATTCCTGTTACACTGTGCGATTGGAATAAATGATGATTGGGAGAGTGAGAGTTCGAATGAGGACGAATATGTGCTTCCAGCTTCCTTAGAAGTAGATCAGAAAGGTCCTTATGTGAAGGGAAAAGTCTTGGGTCAGAGAGTTTCATTCATGGTTGACACAGGAGCTGTGCGCTCTACAGTAAGAAGTGCAGAAGTTCAAAATTTGCCCCTTTTCCTTGTAGGAGTAGCAAGTCAGTATTTGACCAACCCGATTACAGATCCAGTACAGGTTAAAATTGACAACTTTCATGGATTGCATACATTTGTAGTTCTGTGATTCAAGTCCGGTATCCCTACTGAGAAGAGACTTGCTGTGTGAAAACCTGGTGCTCGATTACTTGTTCAAATGATGGAATTGGGATACAGATGAATAGCAATGATGAAGAAGGTCCAGCTCCAGAGACAGTGTGTGAAACCACAAATGCGGAATACCCTCTGATTGATTTCTTTTCAGTGTTCGCAGTGAAGGAGCTTCCTGCTGATTTGCACGGAACAGTTAGAGAGGAAGTGTGAGATCTGACAGGGAAAGAGATAGGGATAAAGGGAGTTGAGCCAGTTAAAGTTTCTGTAAAGCCAAATGCATTTTTTCCTCAGATTCCTCAATACCACATGCCACAAGATATCAATATAAAGGTTTCCAAAATAATTGCAGAATTCATAAACCAAGGAGTATAAAAGAAGTGTTGAGCAGCCCATGTAACTCACTGATGATGGAATTGAAAAAGCCCTGTGGGAAAGTTCTAACTGTCCAGGATTTGAGAAAAATAACTGACATTGTGATCAAATGTTGCCCTGTGGTACCAAATCCAGCTGCGATAATGTTTCTGTTTCCATGTGATGCTGAGTGGTTCACTGTCATAGACTTGTCACAAGCCTTTTCTTCGGTTTTCAGAGTCACCTTCCATATTCAATCAGATCTTGAAAAATAATTTGGAGTTGTGGGAATTGCCTTTCTAATTGACCTCGGTACAGTACATTGACGACTTGCTGATTGCGTCCAAAACAAGGGACGAGTGCAAGTTTGACGCAAATGCCTTGCTTAACCATTTGGGAAAGAATGGTCATAAAGTGTCACCACTTAAATTGCAATACTATCAGCAAGAAGTGAAATATTTGGGTCACCAGATTGAGAAAGGATCGAGGAAAATATACAGAGAAAGGGTCACAACCATATTGCAGATGAGTCCCCCCGCCACCCAGATAGATGTCCAGATGTTCTTAGTGATGGTAGGCCAATGGATTTCCAATTTGTCAGTCATTTCCAAGCTCTTGCAGAAGCTGACCACACAAGGTGGTCACCAATCCTATAATGTTAGACCAGGCCTGCATGAAAGCGTTTTCTGAATTGAGAGAGAGTCTGTGAGAAGCTCCGACTTTGGGTATGCCTGATTACATGAAGGCTTTCACATTGCTCTGTCATTAGCGTGATGCATGTTCTTTGTCTGTCTTGTGGCAGGTCCATGGAGGTGTAAACTGCCCAGTAGTATTTTGTTAGCTACGTTGGACCCAGTTGCAGCAGCTTTACCAGGCTGTTTGTGTGCAGTTGCAGGGGTTGGACAGAGCCTCACACAGTGTGAAGGTGTTGCGATGGAACACCCCTTAACTATCATGGACCCTCACTCCATTGAGATCCTGAAAGAAGAGTGGCCAGGGCACACCAATAGCATGAATCCTGATCCTGATAATGTTCAAGAATAAGTAGAAAGTTCGTTCTTGGAAGATGATGTGTAGATATTTATTATAAGTGCAGGTAGAAAGTAGAAATCTCAATCAAAAGACTGCGTTGTACAAAATGACCATGTGTCCAGAGCAGCCAGATGGTGATAAATGGTCAAAGTTACAATAGGATGTATGGAACAATAAGTCCATTCAGCAAAACAGCCATCACGTTCTGCACTTCTCAGCACAGCCAGAAAGCAGCAAGGCAGCAGGGCAACAACAAGGGAGCAGTCCTCAGAAAGCAGTCCAGGTGAGTCCTTTGGGCAGCCAGGCAGTTCTTCTTGGCAGGTTGCAGGTTCTGGTTCAGGGTTTCTTCTCCAGGAAGTGACTGTGAAGTAGAAGTGTCTATCTCAGAAGCGTCTGAGTTGGTAGGGTCAGAGACCCTGCTTAAATACCAAAAAGTGCCTTTGAAGTGGGGGAGACTTCAAAGAGTGGCTTAGAAGTTCACAAGGTCCCCTTTCAGTTCCATCCTGTCTGCCAGGGTCCCAGTGGGGTGGGGGGAGGGGTGGTGGCAGTCCTTTTTGTGAGGGCAGGCTACTGTCCTTTGACATGTTAGTGTCAGGCCTTCCACCGTCCCAGCCCAGGAAGACCCATTCAATATGCAGATGTATGCAAGTGTGACTGAGCATCCAGTGTTTGGGGTTTGTCTGAGTGAATGCACAAGGGAGCTGTCAACTAAACTTAGGCAGACTTGGATTGGGAGGTACAGAAGGATTTAAGTGTAGAGAAATGCTCACTTTCTAAAAGTACCATTTCTAAAATAGTAATATAAAATCCAACTTCATCATTAAGCAGGGTTTTGTATCACCATTCTGGCCATACTAAATATGATCTGGCTACTCCTTTCAGATCAGGATCTACTACTCAAACAGTATATGAGGGTAGCCCTAATGCCATCCTATGAAAGGAGCAGGCCTCACAGCAGTGTAAAACTAATTTAAGAGTTTTACACTACCAGGACCTATTGAACACATATGTTCATGTCCTGCCTTTTACCTACATAACACCCTGCCCTATTGGCTACCTAGGGCCTACCTTAGGGGTGACCTATATGCTGAAAAAGGGGAGTTTAAGGCTTGGCAAGTACTTTTAACTGCCAAGTTGAAGTGGCAGTGAAACTGCACACACAGGTACTGCAGAGGCAGATCAGAGACATGGTTTGGGGACTACTTATGTGGGTGGCACAACCAGAGCTGAAGCCCACTAGTAGCATTTAATTTACAGGCCCTGGGCAAATGTAGTGCACTTGACTAGGGACGTACAAGTACATTAAATCAGCCAATTGTGTATGAGCCAATGTCACCATGTTCTAAGGAGAGAGCATTTGCACTTTAGCACAGGTTAGCAGTGGTAAAGTGCGCAGAGTCCTAAAGCCAGCAAAAATTAGGTCAGAAGGTCAGAAAAAAAGAAGGAGGAAGGCAAAAAGTTTGGAGGTGACGCTGCAGAAAGGCCATTTCCAACAGTGTATGCAACTACAAATGAGTGGCAAAAATAATTTTTGTCTTTTTGTTTTGATTGACACATTCTAGGTCAATATTTTGCCACTTGAAGAAAACTAATGAACTGAACTGTTGAAACAATCTGAGAAAAGAGAAAGAGACTGTTGAAAGTAACCAGAAAAGACTTTGATACCCTGATTTGACCTTTTGAAACCCGATTTGACAAGTTGCTAAACTGATTTTGACAAGCTGCCAAACTGATTTGTGACAAAGGATCCTAGAACGGAGACAGAAAGCAAGAAATAGGTGCTGAAAGAAGATTTTTATTTCTTATTTTTACTGCAACTGCTCCTACTTTCGGATTCTTTACAGATCATAGGTAACATTAGTCAGCAGGAGGATGGGAAGAATAGGCGCTGTAAATACATGAGTATTGGTTTGGCAATTGTGGGTGGGATATTGTTCATGATATTTCTTGTGGGATGACTGTTCTTGACAAAACGGAAGCCAACCATACTTCAGCTTTAGAGTCAACTACTGCATTAACTGCAATAAAGAATTTTAGGTTCAATGAGAAGTATCTGCACATAGGTAATGCCCAAGGGTAATGTTCTTCTTATGTCTTCTATCTCTTGCTGAGTGAGAATGTTGAAACAATGGATGCAAAAAGTTGTTATGTATGTACGCAGATTCCTTCATCAGTCAATGAAGGAGTTACTTATATAGTTTGCCTCTTACTTATGGGATGAGTTGTAGTCTGTTACTAACATGACTCTATAACCAGAAGTACATTCAGGCCCGTATTTATACTTTTTGACGCTAAACTGCGCTAATGCAGTTTAGCGTCAAAAAGTTTAGCGCCGGCTAACGCCATTCTGAAGCGTTATGTGGGCGCCGTATTTATTGAATGGCGTTAGCCGGTGCTAGCAGACCGGCGCTGCCTGGTGTGCGTGGAAAAAAACCACGTACACCAGGCAGCGCCGGCGTAGGGAAAAATGGCGTTAGGGCGTCTTAAAATGGGGCAAGTCAGGTTGAGGCAAATAAATTGCCTCCACCCGATTTGCGCCATTTTTTACGACGCCCAGACGCCATTTACATGACTCCTGTCTTAGTAAAGACAGGAGTCATGCCCCCTTGCCCAATGGCCATGCCCAGGGGACTTCTGTCCCCTGGGCATGGTCATTGGGCATTGTGGCATGTAGGGGGGCACAAATCAGGCCCCCCTATGCCAAAAAAAAATATTAAAAAAATATATATATATACTTACCTGAACTTACCTGAATGTCCCTGGAATGGGTCCCTCCATCCTTGGGTGTCCTCCTGGGGTGGGCAAGGGTGGCAGGGGGGGGGTCCCTGGGGGCATGAGAGGGCAGCTGTGGGCTCATTTTGAGCCCACAGGTCCCTTAACGCCTGCCCTGACCCAGGCGTTAAAAAGAGGCGCAAATGAGGGTTTTTTTGCCCCGCCCACTCCCGGGCGTGATTTTTGCCCGGGAGTATAAATACGACGCATTTGCGTCGCAGTCATTTTTTTAGACGGGAACGCCTACCTTGCATCTCATTAACGCAAGGAAGGCGTTCACGCAAAAAAATTACGCTCATTCATCATACTTTGGCGCTAGACGCGTCTAACGCCAAAGTATAAATATGGCATTAGTTTTGCGCCGAATTTGCGTCGAAAAAAACAACGCAAATTTGGCGCAAACGGAGTATAAATATGCCCCTCAGTACTTCTATTCCAACCATGATATGGTGTTTTCGTTCATCCCCATAATTAGGTATCTGAGCAGAGTAGCTAAGGATAATGACATAGGGGGTTATTCTAACTTTGGAGGAGTGTTAATCCATCCCAAAAGTGACGGTAAAGTGACGGATATACCACCAGCCGTATTACGAGTTCCATAGGATATAATGGACTCGTAATACGGCTGGTGGTAAATCCGTCACTTTTCCGTCACTTTTGGGACGGATTAACACCTCCTCCAAAGTTAGAATAACCCCCATAGTATTGGTTAGAGGTTTCTTTGAACCTACATTAACTTTTGGCACAGCTATGTGCACAGGAACAACCTAACATGCTTGCTTACACCTTTAGAAACAAGCTTATTAGATCACACCAATGACAGGAGTAAGGCATAGAAAGAGTAGTTAGAAAAAGGCTTAGAGAAAAGGACTTTCACAAATGATTATGCTTTTAGTGAAATTGGGACACAATGGAAATTAGCCTTAGATGCGCAACACATAGGAAAGCTTTGTATATATAGACCTAAATCTCACACTGACACTTTATTTGTGGAAACAAGTGAATGTAGACAAGTGTTTTTATTTCAGAATAAATGGACATTTGTGTTGAATGGACAGGACCCAGCGATTCCTGAGATATATTACATCTGTGGTCCTAATGCTTATTACAATCTTCTAAGAGGATGGTATAGGACATGCTATTTCGGGATAGTTTTCCCAAAGATTTTTCAACTTGACACCTTACAGAAATTGGCGAAGGATTTGCTTCAGTGGGAAATTGACTCAGCAACATTGGGAAAGGAATATTATTGAAAATAATACAGGGGATTTTGATTATTGTCCTTTGCATAATTGGAATATTGGGAATATGTAAATTGTGTAAAATGATTACAATGAAAAAGACAAAAAATAATCAGAGGGAAGAAAAGAAAAGGGAAAAATTGTTCAGGGATAATTTGAAAAGGGAAGGAATATTTGAAGGGATTGAAATGACAGAATTTTAGCAGAAGTAAAAATATGTGAGTGAATGTTTAGTGTGTTGACACATTTAGGCCCTCATAATGACATTGGTGGTAAATACCGCTTACCGCCACGCTGACAGCTGCCAACATACTACCGCGGTGGCGGATAACCGTTCGGCATATTACGACACCCACACACCAAACCGACAGAATACAGCCACATACACAAATCCGCCAGCCCAAAGGTCAGTGCTAAAGTGTTTGTCGGTCCCAACACCCATACCTTATGCCAACAGAACAACACCCACCATGTCATGACCCAGGAATCACCACAGCAGACATTCAATGGTGGTAAACCATTGGTGGTACACTCCGCCACGCTCAGAATGGACACCCAAATACTAAACAACACAACTTTTGCCAATTCAAAAAACACACACCTGACACTCATACACAACACCACACCCACCCACTCACACTACTATAAAACACGCACCCACATTACCCACAACCCTTAACGAATACAAATCATTGCCACCAGACAGACATCAAGACCACTGCGATAAATATACACACACCCATACAGCCCTCACGCACTCCACTATGCACACTCAATCACACCACCCAACACCCACACACTCACAAACATCACACAACGCCCATGGTCCCACAAAGGTTCCACTGTTTCACAGATGAGGAGTTGCGGGTCGTGGTGGAGGAAATAGTCAGGGTACAGCCACAGCTATTTAGAGCACAGGTCCAGCAGAAATCCATTGCAAGGAAGATGGAGCTATGGTGGAGAATAGTGGACAGGGTAAAAGCATCCAAGAACAAGGGACAACATCAGAAAGAGGTGGAACGCCCTACGAGGGAAGGTACGTTCTGTTGCAGCAATGCACCAGCTCGCCATACAGAAGACTGGCAGTGGACCCCCACCTCCTCGACCAAAGCTCTCAGCATGGAGGAGAAAGTCTTAGCATTACTGCATCCTGAGGGACTCGTTGGAGTAGCCGGAGGACTGGACACTGGTAAGTCAACATTTAACACTTAACTCTCCTTTACACTTATCACCCCCATACCTGCATGCCATCTCACACCCTCACTCCCATTACTCCCATCACTCCATTCCATCCCACACACTGCACCAACACAGATGACTATCTCCAATGCCAAGCCATGCATGCCATACCAATGCATGGACAGTCCTCCCAAACCCATCACCAAAGCATGCACAGCATAGGGGAACTAACAATCCCACAATACATCACCATACACAATCAAAGGTGACAGGGCAAAAGCAACCATAGAGGGAAGATAGAGATGTACAACATGTCACAGGCATGAAGCATAACACACCATTTACATCCCCCAGGTGCCCCAGCCAATGTCAGTGGAGAGGAAGTGCCATGACTATCCAGTCCCCCAATAGAAGATGCCCTCAGTGATGACAGTAACCCTGGAATCCAGGATCTGGATCAACAACCTGGCCCATCAGGGACCAATGGACAGTCGGTCACCCCAGCCCACTCACAGTCCACCACAGAGTCACCCCCATCAGTGACCAACACCACAGCACCCACCCAGTGTACTCCCACCTCAGTCCCTAGGACATGTCAATCAGCAGTGTTCCCACCTGTACTGGGACCCCAGTTCACACATCATACCGAAGACAATCAGGGACCTATGGTCAGTGGCAGTGGGTACACCGTTCAGGGGACAGGGGCACAGGGCAACAGGTACATTGGGAGGACCACCGTACACCAGGGGGAGGACAGGCCCAGGGAACCAACTCTCCAGGAGGCACTCACCAAAGTCCTGGGTGCCTACCAACAATCCCAGGGCACGATGGGCCAGATCCTTAACAACATGCAGGTGAACAAACGGCTGCAGGAGGAACACCATCAGGGATGACTTGCAGGCCCTCAACACCACCATGATTTCCATAGCAGGAGTGCTAGCAGACATGGCCAGCATGAAGAGGGAATGGACAGCACAGCAGCGGACCCCTACCACTAGCCAGTCTACTGACCAGTGCTCCACTTCTGCTTCAGCTAGTGGACAGGAGGACCCTCCACAGGACCCACTGGCCGCCAACACCCCTCTCCCTGCCCCTGCAAAAGGTAAACCACCCGCAAATGTTCCCTGCAAACCAGACAGAAGCCAGAGACACTTGCCAAGACCACTGCCAAGAAATTAGACTCACCTGATTGTCCCACCCTGTCACCTTGTCCACTTTGAACTGACATTGTTCCCCTTCCTATGGCACCTTGGACACTGGACCTGTGCTACAAACTGACTGGAACAATACCCTGGACTTTCCTCCACCATCACCCCATTCCATTGCACTTTACCCTCAATTATATAGCACTACAACAAACACCCTTGAACACAATTTGAGCAACACTGTTTTATGTGTCTTAAGTGTGCATTTGTGGGAACAGTCACATTGAGTGCAAAGGATCTGAACACTGTAATAGCTAACAAATAATGACCTGGAAAAGTCAGTAGTGATCACATCATGACAATGTTGTTATATCACCAACATCTGGAAAATTAGAAGCCATAGGTGACAGTAAGTTGAGATGCAAAGGAAGTGAATGCCATCATGCTACAGGCACACAGATTAATCAATAGTCAGAGTAATGGTCAGTTCCACTGTCTCACCTGTTTGTCATTGGAAGTATTGTCATATAACTGATGTTCTTTTGTCTTCATCCTCACTGTCCACAGGGTCATCTCTTGTCCCCTCCTCCTGCAGGAAAGGCACATGTCACCTGATGGCCAGGTTGTGCAACATGCAGCATGCCACTACTATCTGGCAGACCTTTCCGGGTGAGTAGCACAGGGATCCACCTGTCAGATGTAGGCACCAGAACCTGGCCTTCAGGAGGCCAAAGGTCCGCTCGAATATTCTTCTGGTTCACCCATGTGCCTCATTATAATGGTCCTCAGCCCCTGTCCTGGTATTCCTCACAGGGGTCAGCAGGCACAATAAGTTTGGGTAGCCAGAGTCACCTGCAAGAACTGAGGGACAACCTTTAGCCTTACACAATCCAATGAGGAGAACACCTGAAGGCATACACTGATATGCAGTGGGTGGGGGATCTGGCTCACCTATTAGCCACACCCTGTACTCTGCAGTTAGGCCATCACATTTAGGATTCTGCCATTCCTCAGGACGAAGGCATCATGCACCGACCCAGGATACTTGGCAGTGACGTGGTAGATGCACTGGTCCGCCAGGCAAACCATTTGCATATTCAGTGAGTGGAAACTTTTCTGATTCCTGAACACCTGTTCATTCTGGCAGGGGGGGTACTAACACAATATGTGTATTGTCAATTGCACCAATTATATTGGGGATATGGCCCATTGCATAGAATCCTGCCTTTCCAGTCTCCAAATCTCCCACCTGGGGGAAAGCAATGTCGCTGCACATGTGTTTCACCAGGGAAGACAAGACCCTTGCCAGCAGAATAGAAAACATTGGGTGTGGCAGTCCAGCTGCCAACCCCACTGTCACTTGGAAAGAATCAGTTGCCAGTAAATAGAGCACTGATAGCGCTTGCACATGAGGGGGGATCCCAGTGGGATGGCGGATAGCTGATATCAGGTTTGGCTCCGATTGGGCACACAGCTCTGTGATTGTGGCCCTGTCCAGTCTATAGGTGAGTATAATGTGACAGTCCTTCAGTGTAGCCAAGTCCACAAGGGATCTGTACACGGGGGTTTGTCTTCTGCTCCCATTCACCCACAGCGGTAGGTATCTAAGGGTCACAAGAGTGAGTAGTCACAATTTGAACAATGGAACCACAATCTCAGTGTACATGTTGCATTTATGTGATGGGACAGTGGTAATGACATGTATGTGCAAATCTAGGTAGTGATGTGTTGAAGGTTAATCTAATGGTTGTCCATCTCCATGACATGGCGACTGCCTGTCCTATATATAGGGACAGGTGAGAGTGAGGTAACTCCGCCGATGTTGGGCATCGTGACAGAAGGCAGCCTTGCAATTCCTCATTGGATAATATGGGGCTCTATGGCGTACAGTGGCCAATGGGATCAGCGCCGGCAGTGACGGTGTACACCACCACGGATGTGACCGCCATTTTCTATCTCAGTCCTCACTTGTTTCCTGACCTTAAACAGGAGAACACCAACACTGCGTGTGCTGCTGTGACCTGTGTCTGGAACCTACCATGGCCCATGTGACCAGGGAAAGGACCCCTGCCTTCACTGCGGAGGAGTTGGAGAAGTTGGTGGATGGGGTCCTATCCCAATACGGACTGCTGTATGGGCCTCCAGACCAACATATGAGTACACCTTGGGCACGATGTATGTGGGAAGGATGCGTGGAGATGTGTTTGCACGCATTGTTTCATGGGGGGGTGATGTAATGGGGTGGTGTACATGGTGTGCGCCGAGCGATGTGTGTGCCAATGGTGACAGAAACGGGATGGGTGGGCCATATGTGTGACAGCCTGGATTGTACGTGTAATGGTGTCCTCCCATCTGTATCTCCTCTGCAGGTCAGCTCCCATCCAAAGAAGGAATTATGGTGTGCTCATGCCAACGACGTGCGGACCTTGGGTGTCTATGGCAGGCAGAGCACCCACTGTTGGAAACAGTGGGAGGACCTGAGACCCTAGGCATGGAAGACCAAGGAGGCCCAGCTGGGGATGGCCTCCCAATGAAGAAGGGGTGCCCATCGGAACCTGACCCCCCTGATGGCCCGCATACTGGCAGTGGACTACCGAGAGCGGGATGGGCGCTTGGGGGCATCAAAGCAGGCACAAGGGTGTGAGTACAGTGGGCATTACTACAATAATTGGTAGGTGGCATGGGATCCGGGTGGTGGGTGTCAGTGGGTACCCCTTAATGCCAGGCCGGACGTGGCAGCATGATCCCACTCAAGGGTAATGGTTGAAAGGGAAAAGAAGGTAACCTAGCTATGTTGCATTCCATGTCAGATAGGTTTTCATGGGTCCCAGGAGACATGCAGTTGGCGCTATTTGGCCCTCATCTTGCTGTGGCATCTAGCTAAATCAATGGCAGTGCAATGCATAGTGCCCAAACCTGAAGCCTGTGTATGACAGTGCTATGTATGCCAACAGTGGTGTTGGTGCAGTAATTGACCCTGGGTTCTCTTTCTCTTTCCCCCTTTATCTTTTGTCATCCTGCACATGTGTATATTAACATCATCTGGCAGAGGAGCAGGGGCACCTGCGACAGAGGGAGCTGCATCCCACAGGACCCTGGAGGCAGAGTCCACTGACGCCGAGGTAACCAGTGGGATGGGAGGCGAGGGGAGCACCACGGCGGAGTCAGGAGGTGACAACACAGACTCAGATACATCCTCCGATGGAAGCTCCCTGGTGGTGGTGGGCACATCTTTGACCACCCCAGCTGCAGGTACAGACACCAGCCCCATACCAGCGCCACCCTCCCAGTAGCCCACCAGCAATTTGCACATGCCCGCTCACCCAGGAGGGTGGGCATCTCCTTCGCCCCAGGCACCCCAAGCCCTGCCCCAGTGAGCCCTGCTTCCCTGAGTGAGGAGGCTATTGACTTCCTGAGATCCCTCTCTGTAGGGCAGTCAACCATTGTGAATGCCATCCAGGGGCTGGCATCCCAGATGCAGCAATGCAATGCGTTCCTGGAGGGCACCCATGGTGGATTGGTGGCCCAACAGAGATCAATTCAGGCTCTGGCCTCCTCTCTGATAGCAGCCAATGTCCCTATCCCTACCATCTCCCCTCGAACTACCACTTCCCAGTCCCAGTCTCCTCAACCCCAACCAATCCAATGCACATATACAGACGAGCATGCACACAAGACAACACACAAGAGTAGCACAGTCAAACACAGGCACCACACTTCAACACACAAGCACTCATGCAAACACCAGACATTTGCAGACACAACCACATCCACTACCTCCACTTTCTCCCCCTCCTCCTCCATCTCCACCTCCCTCACAGTCACGTCCACACTCACACCTGCATGCACTGCTTCAACAGCCACCACCAGCATCACCACTCCAAGCAGCATACATACCTCACTAGCAGACACCTCCACAACATCCATGTATGCGTCCCCTGTGTCCTCTCCAACCCTGTCTGTCTCCCCAAAGCACACAAACGCAAGCACTCAGGCACCCAACAGCCATCCACCTCACATCAGCACACTCCCCATGCACCTGCACCCAAGACCGGCAGACGTACTCCTCCAACAACCACTCCCTCAACCTCCACTCCCATCCTTCCTCCCTCTTCCTGCCCCACCAGCCCTAAAAAGCTTTTCCTTGCCCAACTTGACCTCTTACCTCCTCCCCCCCATCCTGCCTGTAAGAGCAGGGTCCCAATGACCCAGCCTAGCACCTCAGCCAAACAGTCCAAGCAGACAGTGGAGGCACCTCCTAGTCGTGGAGGCAAGACAGTGATGGTTCCCACTTCACCAGCCAGGAAGGGTAAGGATCTCACAGCCACTGCCATGCAGGGGAAAAAGCCCTTGACTCCTGCCATGAAGGGGAAGAAACCATCGACTCCTGCCATGAAGGTGAAGAAACCCCAGATGTCTGACATGAAGGGGAAGAAGCCCTCGACTCCAGCAGAGGCTGGCAGGATGACACCACACCACCACCAGTGGTCATGGATACCTCACCTCCAGCTGAGGGCATGTAGGCTACCCTCCTGTGACTGCTGTACAAGCACCCCCCTCCAGAAGCAGTGGGCAAGTCACTCACCTGAGAGACTGTGGCCTTGCACTCCCCAGCACAGAGAAATGGGCATAGAGCCCCCTCCAGAACCCGTGGACAGGTCACCCACCTGAGAGACCGTGGCCTTGCACTCCCCAGCACAGAGAAATGGGCTAGAGTTGTTCCTAAACATCAGTTTCTCTTCTTTGTGTAGCTGTTTTATTAAAAGTGTATTTTCTTACTTTAATTTGTGTTAAACCTCCATGTTTATCTATTACTGCATTGCACTAGGTATTGTGTTGGCAGTGCTACCAAATGAGGGCCAAGATTATATGGTTGTATTTGTCGGACCTTTTCTTTAGACAGTGTGCTAGGTCAGTCAGGGTTTGCATTTTGTCTGTGACCTCTTTATCCCATATTTTCCCAGTTTGATTTCTTACACCATCTTAAGCATCAGGATACTCTTATGGCAATGAATAAGGTGCATTGAAAGTGTCACATAAACTCAATAGTAACCATAAAGTATTATCGAAATTCAATGTGGTTGTGAGTAGTGTATACCATTTGTTTTGTAAATGACTTTTTAACTGCTTCTTTCTATGCTGTAATATTTTAATTGTTATGTTTTGTTATAAACTTAAAGAGCATGACCTATAAGTTATCCTGGCACTAAGGTAAGTGTTAGTTACATGACAAAATAAAAATAGAACACATTTTTGTATAAAGTCAAGTTTTTACGGCTTTCCTAAAAATATGATCCCACACCTTGTGTAACAAGAGAAGTGCAGAATTGCAAAGAAGAACTGCTTTGACAGAGAATCACCTGTTCCCATCTCACACACTGAAACTAGGAAACAACAACTAAAAAGGGCATTGGAAGAGTGCAGATTGTACCCAGATTATTGAGAAAACTCCTCCTAAAAAGCAAGGACCCTTTCCAAAAAAAGCCTTGTAAATTCAGCACAGAGAGTTAAGGCTAATCCTATTCACAATGGACAGTAGGAGGACTGTGTATGTTGCAGAAACAGAAGTTAATCTGGGCCATTGTAAAGCTAACCTAGTAGCAGCATTCTGAATGTGCTGTAGCCTAGATAAAAGTCCAGCAGGTGACCTAAGAAACAGAGGACCTCACTTACAAGAATCTTACTCATGGGCTCCGATGCATCAGATTTCATGTGCTGCCATATGCCCCCTTACCGACGCCATGGATGCGATAATGTATATCTAAGTTTAGCTCACGCATTTCTGGACTAGGATAAAAAAATTATGCTACTCCAGCAATGAGAAAAGCCCTGCATCAGTTTTACGCCTGCTCTGAGCAGGCGGTAAAATCTTGACACAGTGAAGTCACAGAATGACCCAGTGAAATGTTGTAAATTTCACTACATCGGTTCTGTGTGCCTCTTCCATACATTAAGCCTGGTGCAGGTATAATGTGATGAATTGCTTTACAAATTGATGCATTGGGTCCAATGCGTCGGTTTGTAAATGTGGAGTTGTGTAGAGCACAGCTTTTGCCACAATTGGTCAAAAACATATGATGCAATGGTGGTGCAAAGGCCTTGTAAATAAGGCCCAAAGCATACCATCAATCCAGCATACTAACAATCTTGCAACCAAACAAGAAAGAAACAAGTTGAAGATGAATAGTGACCTGACTCATAAGTTTCAGTGTGTTGTCAAAGTGAAACCTAGGTCTCTTGTGCTCCAGCAGGAATGAAAGAGGGGTCATAGGCAACAGGCCAGAAATTATAAAGTATCGCTGCAGCAATTTGAATACAACAGAACCTCTGGCTTGTTATCTTTAAATTCTGAGGAGTTCTGAGGCAACCACCAGTATGCACTCTCAAAAAACTGCTAGAGTCTGAGTTATCAAAGGATATAACCAATTGGGTGTGACCACAGTAGTTCTTGGATTTAACCCCAAATTTATCCTTTAAACTGAGCGAATCGGCATGAGTAAATGTTAAAAAGAGTTGGATTCAATAAGACTCTGGAGGAATGCTCTGCCATAAGGCCTTGAACTCAAAATGAAATGGAGGAAGGTAGATGCTCTGTTCTCCAAATAATACTTAATGCATTAAAGCTTGAAATTCTGAATGCATAACTAAGCTAGCCTTGAAAGTCATGTGACACTCTGTTGAAGGCAGCAGACAGGTCAATTTGCACCAAGACTGCTGAATGGCCATTCTCTGCCAATACTCAAAGATTAGTCAAGACAGCAGCCAAGGCTGTTACCATTTAGATTGTAGTGTGTTATACTGTTCCAGAAAACTACAGATCTGCCTGATGTAAATATTCGGGGGAAATCTGCAAAAATGTAGAGTGAAAATTGCTATACCCCTGGAGGAAGAGGTCCAGAAGGAAGTCAGAGGTAACATTGTTCACCATATCCAAAGACTATGTAGGAGTAAGTTGTTGAAAGCTGTTGAGTATAGGGATCCCAGCTTGCCAAAGCAGGTTACACTCTATATCTGCCTCAGGTGCACTATGAGAGCCATGAACTGGGGCCACTGGACTTACACCAATCTTGAAGCTATGTTTTCATCATAAAATTGAACAATTTATGACACAGCTGCTCTGTATTCTCAGAGGTATGACTTGTGCAAGGGGAAAAGACAAAGAGAGGATGACCAAGAACATTTCCATCGAGTTGTATTCTGATATAAGTATCCTGTTTCTGAAAAAAGAGCCCTGGTGCTGGGAGCAAGTTTTTTGTACGCTTTGAATGACTTCATGCAATTTAGTTTAGCTTTTAAGATGTAGTTAGTTTGCCAGTCAATTTTGGCTTTTCTTAGTTAACTATATTACTAAGGGCCAATAGGCAAGCCCAATGTGCTGCAGGTTGTTAAGGAAGAACAGTTTTTTTATGGCAAAGGAAACCCACTTAAAATAGTTAGTTCATTGGCAGATAATTTTGCCTAAGATAGCATAAAATTAGGTCTTCTACTCATCGCAGTCAAACCATACCTGATCACCTCTTTCCTAAATTGAGGTAGGAAATTCTTGTTGTAGACCTGGGGTACAATATCTGTGTATACCACAAGCTCTTTCAGGAACCAAATCAGCTTGACCATACAACCCTCCAAATGTGTGCAGGGGGGGACCATCTGAGGAAGATCTATTGCACCTAGATTACTTCTGAAATCTACTGCCTGAATAATAACAAGCACCTCCACCCACTTGTTAAAATTACCCAATAAGAGGAAAGTACTAGGCATGACTAATATGGATGTTAAAAAATTGCATTGGTAAAATAAGTGTGCTGGATAAATGATTCTCTAAATTGGACCCATATGTTGAGTGACACAATACCTGCACAACTGTTGTACTAGGCTGTCCAGAGTCTAACCAGAACTCACCAATATTTGCCAATTCTTAACAGGAGCAAACAACATGAATGTTATTCTCTATATTGAAATGCAGACTAGGGGCCTCATTACAAGTTTCTCAGTCCATGGACCTGCATGGAGGCAGTGGCGGTCCAACCGCCGTCAGGTTAGCAATCAGACCACTGTATTACAAGCCATGCAGGCCTATGTAGCAAACCTGCTGGGGTTCCACCGGCACCGCCAGGCAGGACAGGCCACCTTAGTCACAAGGGAACACAAACAGGCCAGCAAAGCCTGCATTGCCACCGGACACATTATGAGGTTGCTAACCACCAATGTGACCTTGGCTGGCCACCACCACGTCTCAGGAGATGGAAACAGGGAGTATAAAGGGAGAAACTCCCTTGCAGGCAGCCTTATATGTCTGGTGCTGCCATGGAGTCAATCACACATGTCCTGCCACTGCTAATGATCATTGATGGAGCACGGAATCCTTGCCGTCATAGGCACAGCTGACCGTAAGTACACGCACCTACCTGTGTCATTATGTTCAACAATCATTAAGCTCAACAATAGATCGTTGGACCATCATCCACATCATATGAGGGTCACACTACGGGAACCATTTACATCTGTCATGGTGTCCCACGTCAGAATCATACACAAAGAAGGACACATTCATAGTCACAAAATGCCTCCGTTGGGCAGGTTAATCACACTGCACTGCAACACTACACAAAAACACAGGTCTGCTCATGGAAGGCACAGGAACAGTGAAGTCTAAACAACATTGGCTCATATAACAACAGACCATCACATCCACAAATACAACTCACACACTCACATTCCTACCATGCCATGGACTGTCATCATATTCAACACAAATATGTATGGATTTGGCATGGAACATAAATACCACTGCCAACAAACAGCCTTTTAATGCACACACACATCACCCACATTGCAACACAATGGAAGGACAATGGGATACACAACACACAGACAGACAAATGTACAAAGATCACTATGTAAACAAAACCTGTACACTAGGGTTGAGGCCATCATGAACACTGAGGAAAGGAGGCTGCACTGGGACACATATAACTATGCACATGCTTCTTAAACAACATTTGCTGAGGAACTGGCCCTACATGCACCTCAGGGACAAACAATACTAGACCCAAATGACATGTCAATCTGCACAATGTGGAATTGTACATCCACAACACACATACAACTCCAACTGCATGGGACATACATCTACATGAAGTAGCTGCAAGATACACACATTAAACGGACACATGCACAGTCAAATGTAAACAAAGGTAGCACAATTGGACTCACTCCATGTCTGCACAAACAAAACATAAGCTCCCACACATTAGATGATCCATACTCCTTATCAGGGGAACAAGTCTAACACCATCCATGCTCACATTGGACAACACAAGATGAAATACTTACCATAGCAAACAGTACACAATGTCATGACACCACCATTGAATTTACACCCAGCTATCCATATAGTCAACATATAACCTTGACTTGGGGGACATCAGCACTGCCCAAAAAGTCAGATACTGCAAACAACAGCAAATGGATCAGCAAGCAAGCTGAAACACACAACTGACTGTAGGCAGACAAAACAAGTCACTCAGAAAAAACATAAAGGCAGAAAAGGAATTGCAGGACAAATGTATACCCCAAAAAGCTGTTTGGGTTTACTAAATTTGAACTTAAAAAGTTCTGGGCCATTGGCAAGCCCATTTTGTTGCACACAGTCACATCACTGTGCTGTCACTTAACTCATAACTGCCAGGGATCCACCACACGAAGGGGCATCAAGTGGGCAGGAAGACACCACAGGGTCATCTTTGGAGGGTTAGAATTGGGAGGGGTGGGTTTGGGAAGGTGGACTGCTTCTTAGGAGGGGCGGGTTCCATCTTGGGTGGTAGGAGTATGGGTGCTTGCAGGGGGGCAGGTGTGACGGGGAGGACTTGGAGATGGAGGGGATGGGTTGGGAGGTGGGTGGTAGGTGGTGGCTTTTTAGGATTGGGTTAGGGGTGGAGGAAATAGGGGAAAGGTCAAACAAAAACATTCTTAGGGACAGTCAGCAGAAGGAGGTGGGGATTTGGAGGTTGAAGAAGTGACTGCAGCATTAGTGTGGATGTCTTGGGTGTGTGTGTGTGTGGGAGGTATGCTTGTGTTTGGCTGATGTCTGTTGTGTGGGTGAGTATGTGCATTTGTTTGTCTTGAGGGCTGGGAGGTGGTGGTGCTGGGGATAGAATGGTGGATGTGTGTGTCTGTTGGGGTGGTGTCTACAGGTGCGCTGATGTGGTGGATGTCTGTGTGTCTGTTTGGGTGGTGTCTGCAAGTATGGGGTTGTGATGGATGTCTGTGTGTCTGTTGGTGTGGTGTCTGCAGGTATGCTGGATGTGGTGGGTGTACTACTAACTGTTGTGGTGATGCCTGTGAGTGTGCTTGATGTTATGTATGTTATGGTTGGGGTGTCTGGGGAAGTGGTGACTAATATTGTGTTTGTGGGTGTCTGTTGAGTCCTGGTGTGTTTTGTGGTGCTTGTGTCTGTGTGTGCTGCTCTTGTGTGTTGAGGTGGGTGCGTGCGGATCTGTCTGTGTGCTTGAGGTATGTAGGGGGATGGGGGTTTGTATTGGGAAGATGGAGGCGGATAGGGAACGGAAGATGCGGGTGACTGGCTGCCATCAGTGTGGAGGCCAGAGACTGAAAAGATCTCTGAAGGCCAGACATTGCACCATGAATGCCTTTCAAAGAATGCATTGGTCCACTACAGTTGGGTTGCGAATCCCTAGGTGGCATTCACAATGGCTGTCTGACCCACAAAGGTACTCCTCAGGAGTTCAATAGCCTCCTCTCTGAGGGCAGCAGTGGTAACAGAGGCTATGGGGAATTGTCTGTGGCAAAGGAGATGCCCACCCTCTTGGGTGAATGGGAATGGCCAACTGGGTTGGGAGCACCAGGGAGGGTGGTGATAGAACAGGGGATGGCAGACAAAGATGGTAGAGGGGTATGCCCCGATGGGTCCACACCACTAGGGGTTGTCCACTGGAGAAAGATTCTGATGATGACGATGATGTTCCGCTCTACCCTGTGGCACTCACCTTATCCTCCGGGGCACTGAGTCCCTTTGTGTCAGTGGTGTCTTGACCCGAGGTCCCGTGGCTAGATGCTTCCCCTCTTGGCTGTTGTCATGAGAGAGTGCGCTTCAGAACATAAACTCCTGTGAGGTAAAATTACATTTGAAGATTATATTACAGAAAACAGATAAATATTGTCAAGGTTTATTTGAAGAGTTTGATAGTAGACCGTTCCCGTGGAAGTCGGCAAGGCTACAGAGTTAATGTATGAATTAACCTTATGTTTACAAGGTTCTTGTTTAATATATTAAAGTCAAAGAAAAAACTAACTTTAAAAGAGCAAGTATCTACAAATGTCAAGGTTATAAACAAAGGCCAAGTTTAAAGGAGAAACGAACTGTTAACAAATAAGCATTTACAAATTCAATGGTAATAAACCAAAATAGAGTTTAAAAGAGAAACAAACTTAAATAAACAAGCATTTACAACTACAAGTTATCGACAGATGTCAGAGTAAGGAAGGAGAAACTAACTGTAATAAACAAGCATTTACAAATACAAGTTATCAACAAATGTCGAAGTAAGAAAGGAGAAACGAACTTTAATAAACAAGTATTTACAAATACAAGTATTGACAGAAGTCACAATAAGACAGGAGAAATTAAATAACATCAGCTGATTTGAAGAACGCATTATCACCAACTATATATATATTTATATAGCAACATAAAACCAATCTCTAACAAAGGTTGAGAAGTTCTTCCAGAATCAGTAATAAGCATTTTTTAAGAAGAGCTATCATTTATAGAGAGAAGCAAGGCTACAGAGAACTCAGGGTGAGTGAAGAAATAATAGAATTAAAGAGAATTAAGTGTTGAGAGTAGAAAGTGAAAAACTGATGTTGTATGTCCCTAGTAATTGCGACTGTGACTCTTGCAGGTGCTGTATCCAATCTTAGATGTGAAGAGGCAGACTGAGTACTGGCGTTCATCATCTCTGTGGCAGTCTCTCTACCATCCCATTCCCCTTTCCCCCTCCGGGGTACTCAGCACGAAGGATTAATATTCGTTGTGAGTAGCTCGGGTCGGGACTGAGGAGTTATCTTCTGCTTCTGAGGAAATTGAATTGAAGTATCCTGACAGCTGTGCCCTGTCTCCTTCACTTCCCTTGACTGATGCTGCAAAGACAAAGAAAAATAGGGTCATCACATGTCCATGATTACACTTGAACAACAGCTCTGATTAGCAAACATTACCATCATGTCAAGTAGGCCACAGCAACAAATTCCACCTAAGCGGCCCCTACCACATACATGCATGCCATATTAACTGTCAACAGTTGCCCAAAGGAAATTCTGAATCACAGACAACTTCAAATGCATGGCTGACAGTTGTGCAATCACAGTAACCGTTGAACTAGTAGGATACCTCATCACCCTCAAAGCTTTAACCAATGAAGCAGGCATCAGTTACCTGTTGTCAATAGTAGGCCAATGCAAACTGCATTCCCAAAGATCCCATGATGGGTCATACACACATCTATTTATCAGATACATAATGACCCAACATTAAGAAATGATGCTCTAAAATCCTGCCATGATGCTGACAAAAGTACAATAGCCTTGAGAAGGTGACATGGAAATATTCATGTCACACTGGAAGCAGTATCACCAAGTGATATTTGTCCCACTGGAGTTAAGGAAGTAGTACTAATGTTACTCAGATAGGCCACACATTTGACCTGGAAATGGACACTGTAGACATCATGTGCAATATATCTGGAAGACATGTCCCTAAAATCTACGAGGCAATGAATCAGTAAGCCCCAGGTAAATCACCACTAATGTCTGGCACCCCTTACAATGACATACTCTGAGTGCATTTACCACTGCTAATCAGTGCTAAAGTGCAAGTTCTCCCTATATAAATAGTACTGTTGATTGGTTTATCCATGATTGGCATATTTGATTTACTGGTAAGTCCCTAGTAAAGTGCAATAGATGTACCCAGGACCTATAAATCAATGCTACTAGTGGGCCTGCAGCACCGGTTGTGCCACCCAAATTTGAATCCCTGTAAACATGGCTCAGACAAGCCACTGCAGTGTCTGTGTGTGCAGTTTTAAACTGCCAATTTGACCTCGGAAGTGTACCCAATTGTCAGACCCAAACCTTCCCTGTTGGTACATGTAAGGAGCCCCTAAGGTAGGCCCTAGGTAGCCCCATGGGCAGGGTGTCATGTATTTAAAAGATAAGACTGGTACTGTTGTGTTTTACATGTCCTAACAGTAAAAACTGCCAAATTTGTTTTTCACTGTTGCAATCTCCTTTCATAGGTTAACCTGGGGGCTGTCTTTAAATAACTTTAAAGAGCAGATTCCCTTTGAGGGCAGATAGAAATCTGGAGTTCGGAGTCTCTGAACTCACAAATTAAAAATACATCTTCAGTGTAGTTGGTTTTCAGATTGTGAGTTTGAAAAGGCCACTTTAGAAAGTAGGCATTTTCTTGCTTAAACCATTCTGTGACTCTGCCTGTTTGTGGATTCCCCGTCTCGGTCAGTTTGACAGTTGAGCTGTTTATACATGTCTTCTAGACAGTGACACAAAGGGAGGTGGGGTGTAGCCTGCATATCCTGATGAGCCATCTGTGCTGGAGTGGAGGGAGGAGTGGTTGCTTACACCTGAAAGGACTGTGCATGCCCTCACACATCACAGTCTACAACCCCCTGGTGTGTGTCTGGAGCCTGGCCTGGACAAGGAAGGATCTTGCAAACACTTGAGACTTTGATTTGAAATTTGTTAAATTCAAAAGCAGAAAGGGGTATAAGTATTGAACCCAAAACACCAGACTTTTAGAATCTTTCTTGAATCAAGGGGAACGTCCGCCAAGGAGAAGAGCTGAAGAGCTGAAGAGCTAGAGGAGGAGTACTGTCCCTTTGATTTGCTGACTTCCTTGACTGGCCTGCAGTTGCTGCTTCTGCCTGAAAAGAGTGCAACGAGTGAAATTTGTGGGGTGTCCTGCTTGAGAAATTTCTCCAGAGGCCTAGAGTTGAGCTTGGTCCTATTGGAAGCCTCAGGAAGACTTCATTTTCCTTGACCTGCAGCACTGGGAACTGTGTGTTTTGTGCTGCTCAAGAGAAACCACTGCAACACCACCAATGATGCCACTGGCCTGCACCGCGACCTGCCGATGCAGCAGGGAGCTGCACTGCCCCGCTACGCACCGCAACCCTGGTCTCACTGATGCCATCATCAGACGACTTCACCGAGCTGCTGCTCACACCGCAACCTGTGGGCCCCGCACTCCGGTATTGCCTTGCTCACACGGCAGCCTGGGCGTCCCCAATGATGCAGTTCCTGCTGACACCAACACTGCTGCCTGCACTGTGGCCTGTCGACACCGCTTGAGAGGTACACAAAGCACTGTCCCGCACCGCAGGCCCAGTCCACCGACAACAGCACCATTGACTCCAGTGTCAACAAGAGGCATCTGTGCCCACACTGTGGCCTGTAGACACCGTTCGTGAGGGTAACGAAGCACCATCCCGTCCCGCACTGCTGGCCTGGGCCTACCTACAAAAGCACTTCAGCAACGATGACTCTGCCTGCACTGTGACCTGGTGAAACCTTACATCGCACTACCCCGCTTCACACCACAGCCCTAGTTTCATCGAGCCGCTGCCTGCACAGTTACCTGTGGGCACCACACATTGCATCATCCCGCTTCGCACCGCAGCCCCGACACCGTCCACACCAGCACTCCTGACTTTATCAGCCTGGAGTACGATCTGCACCACGTGTGACTTCAATGGCCCAAAGACTCCTGCACCGATTCCGGAACCGACACTGCAACACCAGCAATGCCTCTACCCGGAGGTCATCACGAGGATCACAACACTCTGCAATTCCAAAGGTATTGTTTGCAAGTCTTCCCAACACCATTGGCCTGAACTGTTGGTTTTGTTGATCATGACGCCGTGATAGACCCTGGCGGAGTTATTGACTTCAACGAACTGTATTTTTGAAAAAATCTTGCAGAATTCATATATTATTACTGTATGTTGGATTTTTATTGTATTTAGTCTTCTTTTATATAGATAAATATTGACATTTTTTAAAAACTTGCGTGGTGTCTTTTTGTAATGCTTTCACTTATTACTAATTGTTATGTGAAAATGCTTTACACATTGGTTCTGAGATATGCCTGATTGCTTGTGCTAAGCTTCCAAGGGGATGAGCAGGGATTATCTAAGTGGGTATCTTCCTTATCCTGACTAGAGTGAGGGTCCCTACTTGGACAGGGTGCAAACTGACTTCCAACTAGAGACCACATTTCTAACAGACAGGCTTAGAGATTTGTAAGTAGACCATTGTCTTTATTAATGTCATGTGGATGAAGGGCTGTAACTAAACACATGTGATTTCAACCTGACTGCAAGTCACTCCATGATGCATGCCAACAATCAGGTTAGAAACCTTACTCATTTCACATGTGCAGTGCACTTTGCTACATGATGCTCTTGGCCTACCTTTCATGTCCCTCGTTGCTACTGCAGTTGTACATGTCAATTTGCATGCTATGATGCCTGAGGGTATGTGTTACCAATAAACAATGGTGACACAGTCCTGTATGTGGGACAACATGAAATGAACCCCCATTGTAAATGTCTCATTCCACACACAGGTTGCCGTGCACATACATGTGAGGGAATACAGACATCATCCTAACAACACAGGTAGACCATGCATGAAACAGCAGCTTACAAATGTTTTGGTGATGAGAGAGAGAGAGAGAGAGAGAGACATGCTGACATGTAGACCCAAGGAATATTGGCAACAGTGATGTCACATAAATCACATCAATGGACATTTCTCACTTACCAAGGGGAAGTACTGATCTGTAGCTGCACCCAAAGTACAATGTATGCTCTGTTACACATATGGATGGCCATCTTCACATTACAGATTATAGTGGGGCACCAGCACTCATCATACTTTTAAGACAAGTAGCCTCTGAGTGGCAGATGCAAAAACACTCATATACCTAGAAACATTGCTGATGAAGGTGATCCATCACTTCCTTACCTTTGGCCTGTAACGCTGAGTAGTAGTGGTCTGTTCCATAGAATTTACACCCACTTCAACAGTCACTACTTGACAGATCACTGTATACAGCCGTATGTTGTCCCTTGAGGGCAAGTTGTTTGTGGATTGTACACAGTTGTGTCCTAGGTCCCTCGGCCGATTGGCAAGGCACATCAGTATACAACATGTGACGTGTCTACACAATCACTCATCTACTGTATTACACATGGCTCATCCCTAATCACCAGGGGGAGCTATCAGGACCAACATATTCACTTGGCAATGTGACAGGCAGGAATATGACCTGTACTCACCCCCTTGTGGCTGCTGTGTTGTCTTCAAATGCCCATCAAGGTCTGGGCAGGACACTACCAGATTGCAGGCTATTAGAGGGGTCATAGTCCGACGGGCACCCCACCCACTTTGGGAGGACATTCCCAGCTGGACTTCTTTGATCTTCTGAGACCAGCACCTCAGGTCCTCCCTCCCTCTTCCAGCAGTGTGCACTCCACCAGCTGTGGACCCCCTGGGTCTGCACCTTCTTGGCCATAGATCTCCTTAGTTCCTTTTTCTGATGGGTGTTGACCTGTATGGATAAAAAAGACAAATCAATAGATTATAATCACAAGTTTCATCTCAAATGATTGAGTCACATACATGTCAGTAACACCAAGCTAGGACTTTTCTATTTGCAATACTCCCCAAGTGTGAAGCACACAAGCTAATAAGTACAGGGACCTGGCTGCAGACATATGTGTTTGTATCTCCAAACTAACCCACTACCCTGCTCATGGCATACAAAGACTAACCAAGCTTACTGACTTTCATGTAGCCCATGCTCTAGTAACATGTACTGTGATGAGCCACAATGAAACACTACACACCTATGTTGCTTCTGATGGGTAAACTTCTTAGGCATGAATGGACCAACACATTCACACTCTGTGAGAAGGACTCACTGAATACAGTCCCTAAAGGCAACTGCCAGAGTACAAACGTCAACATTACACATGAGTAACAATCAAGGGGATGGCATGGTGTGTACAGGAAAGTGTCTTCATTGTACATGTGTGGACATATGGTCTACTAAATGTAGAATTATGCCACTTCAGGGGGTGGTGTTCTGTGTTATGTACCTGGACCATAGAACACTCCTTTGGACATATGTTTTTATACTACAGAGATGACATGTCTATTTATTCAGAAATGCCTTGTCACATGATATAATTGACATGCATCATGTATGTTGCTGTGGACACACTGACTAATGTTGCAAATAATGTCTTGTCATAAATATGTGCCCTGGCAGATGGAGGATGCAACAGCCTCCTGTCTATCATCCACTGCCAGACCTTCAGACCATGGAGCAAAGGCACATAATAACATATTACCACCTGGATAGGCAAACTATAGTGGACTTATGTTGTCACTTGGTCGCAATTAATGACCACATATTTCATGCCCACATGATGACACATATGATGCAACTGGGCCAACACAGCACACAAAACAAGTCCAATGAGAACTTCTGACCTTCCACCCAAACACTGTTCAAACAGCCTTAGCACAGTTCTCATATACCCCAAATCTGTGAACAACATTACCTGGAACAATCCATGTCCACCTATTAGTTATCCAAGCAACATAACACCCATTGTACAAGTAATGTCAGTTTTGCACTTCCTAGTCACAGGACCCTTCCAATACACAGTGGCCCTATCTGCGGTAATTTCCCAATGTATGTTCATTCTGGTGTTGAAAGATGTCCTCTCATCAATTTTGAAACACCTTGACAGATACATCCGGTTTCCCCGATGTGAGTATTTAGCCCATGTGAAAGCTGACTTTTATGGTTTGCACGCATCCCACATGTGGTGGGGGCCATTGATGGCACGCATGTTGTCTCGCCCCACTGCCGGCCAAAGAACTTCCAACGTGCAAGTTGTTTGTTTGGCGGATCTCGACATTTCACATGTCTGTGCCAATTATCTGTGTTCAGTTCATGATTCCTTCATAATGCAGAACAGCACCATACCCCTGCTGATGCCACAACTGTACCCAAAGAGGATCTGGCTGGTTGGTAAGTCACATCTGTCCTGTTTGTGTTTGTGCAATGGCTGGTGTGATAATCATGAAGTGATTGACTCATTTTTACATATATGTGCCATTCTTTAACAGGAGACTCTGTATATCCAAACTGTCCTCGGTTGTAGACGCCACTAAGGAACCCAGCTATGCCAGGGGAAGTCTGCTTCAATGAGGCATCTGGATAGAACTGGTAGGGTCCTTCTCTATTCACCAGGAAAAGTGTGTCACATCACAGTTGAATGATGCATGTTTCACAACATTGCCCTGCAGATGAATATCCTGTACATTGCAGCAAAGGGGGGCCTGCAGTGCCACTGGGTGAAAATCTTGAAATGTCGTTTGAAGATGAAAGTGGTGAACAGGAAGAAGCTGACTTGCGACAAGATCTCACTCACAGCTACTTATCATGAGTGTAAGTATGTCACTTGATGTAAGCCTGTGACTATACAATAAACTGTAGTTGTGAGCAAGTGTGGAGTTGATAACTGGTGAGCTGATACTCTGCAATATTCAGCCAAAGGCTGCTTGAAGAGTCAGCCTTTGGCACATCCCCACCTTGATGTTGCTTTGTTTGTGTCAGCTTCATTGCAATGTAATTGCATTTCCAGTTGCTTGCTATATGGTTTGTGGAGTAGATATGTTTTCAAGCCTATACTCCTTGTTATGTCTTTGAAAATATGCATACCTTTACCATAACATTCTCATTTCAGAGTTGTGACATTG
The DNA here is from genome assembly GCF_031143425.1 of Pleurodeles waltl. NCBI lineage: Eukaryota > Metazoa > Chordata > Amphibia > Caudata > Salamandridae > Pleurodeles > Pleurodeles waltl. The sequence goes on along the minus strand of NC_090443.1, from coordinate 652,376,309 downwards.
GCAGGTATCTTATGCTGTTGTGATATAGGAAGTGGACATGGATTGTTCCATATAATATAGGTCACAGATTTGGGGTGTCTGAGACCTGTGATAAGACAGCTTGAACAATGTTTAGGCGGAAGATCAGAACAGCTCATTGGAATTGCTTTGTGTGCTGTGTTGGGCCAATTATATCATATGTGCCATTATGTGGGCATGAAATATGTGGTCACCAATTGTGACCAAATCATTCTCCCTTCACATTGGTTCAACACTATTCTTGTATGACCTGTATGTAATTGTAGATGTGTTTCATCATTGCAAGCCACAGTGCCTGTGCCACAACACTGACATATGATTGTGTCATACCACGAGATGCATGGTCATTTGATTAAGATGGGCCTGTGATCAGCGACTGCAGTACTGCCCTCCTCCTGTATCTTGGATTATGTGATGTTGGATTATTTTGGTGTGGTATGTGATAAGGCTCAAGCTGTTGACATCATCCACTTCACTGGTTATTTATTCAACAGGACAATGTTTGACAAATCCCTCCCTTCCGTGGTCTGGGGGGCTGTATCCTGGAATGGGAACTTTGACTCAATATGAGTCCCACATTCCTATGTCTAAAGGGTCCAGACATATGGACTGTCTGTGTGCTGTACACCGGAAAAAAATGGTTGGTGTGACCAGATACTTGTAAGTATGTATTTGTGTGTAATGGATATAATCTGAGCAGGACACTGTGTACCTGTAACATATCCTTCCTTGCACAAGTAAGTTATGACTACATCATATGGTTCGCATGGTCTTACATCTCTACATAGCAAAATTTGGAAACTAAGCAAGCAGACAATGAGTTTGTGATGGGCATAGGAAAGTACCATCTTCCTTGCCATGTTACCCCCATTTTTTACCTGTTTGTCAGTATGTTTTTGCCTGTCACACTGGGATCCTGCTGATTAGGACCCCTGTGCTCATAGTTTATAGCCTAATGTGTGTGTCTGTGTAGTGCTTAACTGTGTCACTGAGGCTCTGCTAATCAGAACCCCAGTGCGTATGCACTCTCTGCTTTTAAATTTGTCATTGTAGGCTAGTGACTTCATTTACCAATTTCTATTGGCACACTGGACTCCCCTTATAAGTCCCTAGTATATGGTACCTAGGTACCCAGGGCATTGGAGTTCCAGAAGATCCATATAGGCTGCAGCATTTCTTTTGCCACCCATAAGGAGCTCAGACAAACCCTTGCACAGGCCTGCCATTGCAGCCTGCATGAAATAATGCACACATTATTTCACAGCTATTTACACTGCACTTGAGTAACTTATAATTCACCTATATGTCTAACTTTCACTTGCTGAAGGTTAGGTGCAAATCTACTAAGTGTGAGGGCACCCTTGCATTAGCAAAGGTGCCCCCACATAGCTCAGGGCCATTTCCCAGGACTTTGTGAGTGCGAGGACACCATTACAAGCGTGCACTACATATAGGTCAATTCCTATATGTAACTTCACAATGGTAACTCCGAATATGGCCATGTAACATGCCTAAGATCATGGCATTTCCCCCCCCATTCCAAATCTGGTATTGGGGAGCCAATTCCATGCACCCTGGGGGCTCCACCATGGACTGCCAAACCAGCTCTCTGAGGCTTGCACTGCATCTACAGGGTTTTGTCCTCCTGGGGTCTGGGCAGCCCATTGCCAGGAAGGCAGAACAAAGCATTTCCTCTGAGAACAGGATGTTACCCCCTCTCCCTTTGGAAATAGGTGTTACAGGCTGGGGAGGGGTAGCTTCCCCCAGCCTCTGGAAAGGCTTTGAAGGGACCAGATGGTGCCCTCCTTGCATAAACCAGTCTACACCAGTTCAGGAACCCCTTGTCCCCTGCTCTGGCACGACACTGGAGAAAGTAAAGGGGAGTGACCACTCCCCTGTCCATCACCACCCTAGGGGTGGTGCCCAGAGCTCCTCCTGTGTATCCCAGACTTCAGCCATCTTGCTTTGCAAGGTGTGGGGGCACTCTGGAGACCTCTGAGTGGCCAGTGCCAGCAGGTGACGTCAGAGACCTCTCCTGATAGGTCCCTACCTGATAAGGTAGCCAATCCTCCTCTCAGGGCTATTTAGGGTCTCTCTTGTGGGTTCTCTTCAGACTCTCCTTACAAGTTTCCTTCAGGAATCCTCTGCAACTACTTCATCATCCTTTGACCGCGGATCAACATCAGCCTGCTCCAGGAACTGCTGTAACAGCAATAAACTATCCACAAGGGACACTTTTCTTCAGCAACCTCAGCTCCAAGTCAGCAACTGCAACAGTTTCCACGATCTGCATACTCTTGGGACTCCCTGTCCTCACCCTGCACCAGAAGGACCGAAGAAATCTCCTGTGGGGGTGAAGCAGTCACTCCCATGCTCAAGCAGGCACCTTCCAAGACGATGACCGGTACAATTGCACTGCTCTCACAGTGACGAGCGTGCTCCTAAGGACACAGAGGGTGTACATCATCGACATAAACTGTCCTGAGGTCCTGTTGACGCAATTTGGAGGAGGTAAGACCTTGCCTTCCCAGAGAGCGATGCTACCCTGGTATACTGTGTCTTCTTCACCTCCTGAGGCCACTGTGCACTCTTTGCAAAATTCCTTCTTGCAAAGCCTGGCCCAGGTCCCCAGTACTTCATCCTATGATGCTAATCTCACTGAGTTGTTCTCCGGTAGCGTGGGACCTTCCTTTGTTGTGCTGCGTCAACTGCATTTTGCACCTCCTTTGTCCTCCTTTGTCCCCATGTCCTGGGACCTCTGGGGGTGCCAGCTGGCATCCTGAGGTCTCTCTAAAGTGCTGAGAGCTTCTTATTCCTCCTCGCACAGAGTTGAGGCCCTACATCCCTCCTGGGCCCACCCAGTGCCATTCTGAAGCAAAAAGCACTTTTGTTTTAGCCAAGGCTTGTTGGTCAGTCATGTTGAATGAAAACATTGGAGTAGATGCCACATAGGAGTGCAAAGTTCAGAGTACTCCTCCTATTGGAACTGGTAGGTTGTTCTGGATCAGTTAACAGAGTGAACTCATGGCACACAAAGGAGTTCTTTTAGGAAGAATTCACTTGCAGACGGTGGTAGGTGTCTTGATTCATACCTCCTGGGATCTTCTCCAGTCATCCCTGCATGCGTGGTAGGGGGAGATATGCTGCTACAAAAGAAAGGGGTGTCTAGGGCCTATTCCTCTAGCAGGGCCTCCCTTCCAGTGGCTGGCATCGATGAAGGACCTGGTGTTGATGTGTCAAAGGAAGGGGTTGAGTGGTGTTGTAGATCCCTGCTCAGGGTGGCATTAATGTCCCTTATCACCCCTTGTTGGCATTGTGAGCCTCTCACTGTTCACGCATTTTCTATGGATGTCATTCTGTAGCTTCTTGATTTCCCGGAGTTCAGTTACTAAATGGCCCATCACGCCTTGGTACTCCTGATAGACCCACAAGACATAGCTGTGGTGTCCTTGCCAGGAGAAGCCCCAGTGGCCTCACCCTGCTCCCAAGCACCTTACCCCCACGGCCCTGTGCACTTGCCACAGTATGCCGGCTCCCACTGGTTCCTGGACCCTCATTGTTTGAAGTGTGGCTCTGCAACTCAGGAACCAGGACTAGGGTGCGCAATAAGGTAGATGCTGTCCTAGGGACACAGGTTGGGGAGGGCAAATGACTGCCTTTGATGTAGAGGCAACCAGACTGTGAGGTGTTGATGTTGGCACAGTGAGACTCACTGTTGGTGTCTGACCAGGTTCCCCAAATGGGTCAGAACCGTCCTCCACATCCAGACATCCATGAGTGTCTTCTTCACAGGGGGCTTCCTCTAGGGGGGTTGTGGTAGTCTCTTCTGTGGCCCCAGTGTGCCCAGTGGCAGCTCGACCTGTTGATGTGAAAGATACAATGTTACTGGTTGTGTTGTAACATCTACCTCCAACCATTTAGTGTTACATTAATCATTGACCTTGTACACATTCATTTTGCAGTTAATCTTCTTGTGGCAAGTAGCCATGATATTGGTTTTATTGACCTGACATTTGTGAAGCATCCCAATTCCATCTAAGTCAAGAGTTGCTAATATGTGCAGATCATTGGCCCTTGGTAGGATGGCCTGAAAATGCCATTTTGCAGCCAGTGCAGGGAATAAATGTCTCAGTAAGATATGTATTTGGCCATTTTGAGGTCTAGTTGATTGTTTTGCTGGCAGATCCAGGAGTTTGTTGTATATGTGCAGGAGTCATCATGAGATCAGTGCATTTTTAATGTGTCTGCTGCCAATACCATTCTGGTGATGCATCTTAAGGCCTTTATGATCCTTGTTTTGCACACTGGGTAAGGTGTCCTTCCTGTCCTCAATAGTTTCATCTTGGGTTGGCTGGTCAAGATGGAGCTAGGCGGCCAGACCCATCTCTGATTTAAGCATGATCTGTATCTTGCTCACACCCAGGTGAGTAAACTTCAATTGAGAGTTAGCAGGCAAGAGTATTTAGACAAGTGACCACTGGTCTGGTGTTTGGAGTTGCTGAAACAGCGCTTCCTGGAAGTTGCAGTCAGATCACTCTCTATGCTACACACACTATACAAATGGTATACTACCAGATGAGTAGACTCACAATGAGAGTTCATAAATACATAGATTTGGGCAAGTGAACATTGTTTTTGTGGTTGGAGTTAGAGACACAGAGCTTATTGGTCTCATCATTCCAGTCACTCCCTCTACTTCACATGACCATATAAATGTTACCCTCCCAAATGAGTAAACTTAATTTGAGATTTAAGACACAGGAGTATTTGTGCAGGAGAACACTGGGCTTGTGTTTGGAATCAGAGAAAAAAAGCCTCCTGCCCTTAGCAATCATGGCACTCCCTCTACTTCATTTACTTGATAAATGCCATTCCCACAGGTAAGTACACTTCATTTGTGAGTTTCAAAAGAAGGGTATTTGGAGAACTGAACACAGGACTGGCAGTCATGTAACTCCCTGTACTATACACTTTACATACATATCATCATCCCAGGTCAGTACGTTTCAATTCAGAGTTTAGACACAGTGGTCTTTGGACAAGGGAACACAGGGGCATTTTTACAAGCAGGTGCTCCATCGGTCCCGATGTGCTACTTTTTTTGTGTTCCCCTGTGTTCTCCTAACATCACCATGGTTGTGCCATATTTACAATACTGCACACCATGGTGGTCGTTACCACAACAGTATCAAAATGTTTGGTGTTGTTGTGGTGCTTTGCTGCACTAGTGCCAAACATTTTGGCGTTAGTGCACCAAAGCGCAGGGAGACCCACAGGCCAATACAAGACCGTCACTTTGACACCTGCCTTGGCAGGCGTTTATAATGACGGAAAAAATGGTGCAGCGAAATCCTGTAAATTTGATTGCTCCATTTTTTTTTGCCTCCCTGTGGGGGAACGCCCTCCTTGCAGACATTATGCCTGGTGCAAGAATAATGTGGCCAAGGGGATACAAAGTGGAAGAATTCATTCATTGTGCCACTTTGCAAATATGGCACTTTGGGAATTACCTCCTTAATACCACCTTAGCATAAACAAATGCTGCTAGGGTGGTGCCGGGTGGCTGTAGGGGCTTGTAAATATGCTCCACTGTGCTGGTGGTTGCAGTTACAGAAACAGTGTCTGCTCAGAGTTGCAGTCATGTCACTCTCTTTAGTACAAACACTTGACCAATGTTCTACCCGCAGGTGAGTAAACTACATTTGAGAGCTCACCCACAGATGTATCGGGGCATATGATCACTGTGCTGGTATTTGGAGTTACAGTGCCTCCTGGGAGTTGAAGTCAAGTGACTCTCACTACTTTCTAATACTTGACAAATGGTATCTTCTCAGGTGAGAAAATTTAATTTGGGAGTGAGTTGCCAAATAGGGGTCTTTGGACAAGGGAACTCTGGGCTTGTATTTGGAGTTACAAAAACAAGGCCTGCTGGGAGTTTCAGTCATGTCACTCTCTCTAGTACACACTGTATACCAATGTTGCCTCCCCCATGTGACTACACGTCATTGAGAATTAAGACACACAAGTCTTTGGACAAGAGAACACTGTGCTTGTGTTTAGAGTTGCAGAAACAGGGCCTCCTGGCCTTAGCAGTCATGTAAGTCCCTGTTCTACACACACTATACAAATGGTCTCCTCCCAGCTGAGTAAACATACATCAGGGTTGCCAAACATGGGTCTTTCAACAAATGAACACTGTTCTGGTGTTTTGAGTTGCCGAAATAGTGCTTCCTTGGACTTTCAGTTAGGTCATTCCTTGTAGCTCACACATTTTTTGAATGTCCTCCCCGCAGGGGAGTATACTTAATTTTTGCGTTGATACGGGTATATGGGCAAGTGACCACTGTGCTGGTGTTTGGAGTTACAGAAAAAGGACCTCCTGGGAAGTGAAGTCATGTCAGTCCCTGTACTACAACACATTCTACAAATATCATCAACCCAGGTGAGGACACTTCAATTGGGATATAAAACATAGGGGTCTTTGGGCAAGAGTACACTGGATTGGTGTTTGGAGTTAGGGAAACAGTGCCTGCTGGGAGTTGCAGTCATTTCACTCTCTCTAGTACACACACTTGGCCAATGTTCTCCCCCAGGGGTGTTCACTTCAATTGAGAGCTGACTAACAGATCTATTGTAGCATGTGACCACTGTGCTAGTGTTTGTGGTACAGAAATAGTACAAGCTGGGAGTTTTAGTCATGTCAGTGCCTGTACTACACACACTTGACAAATGTTGTCTCCTTAGATGTGTACCCTTATATTGATGGATTCCAAACATGTGTATTTGGAAAAGTGACCACTAGTATGGTGTTGGGAGTTCTATACCAATGGCTGCTGGGAGTTGGAGTAATGCCCGTCTGTCGCATAGGTTCTCATTATCTAATGAGACTACTGGATTCAGGCAACAGAATCACCTGTACTGTGAGGAACTGAATCTGATCCCGCACCATGTGACACCTTTCAGCCTAATCCAGGTTTGTTCTGGCTAACTAACAGTGCCTCATCTCCACCCAAGAGTAGGGATGACTAGGGTAATCAGGCGCATGACATAAATGAATACTCAGGGCAATCGTGCTCACTCAGATCTCATCTATTTCTCTCAGTTAAATTAGTCTCACATATTCAAGGACAATCAGAGGCAGACTATAGTTCATTAGGATTTTATTGAAATAACTGCATCTTAGATAAAAAAGGCATGTATTGCAATAACTAGGACGATGAAGCACAATAAGACTAAAAGTGACAAGGATAATGCTACCATATTGTCACTAGAGTTTGTAGAGATAGTTCCTACCTAAGCTATGGTAGAGCACAGCATGTTAAGCTCTAATTCTGCCCTTCAGGTTCCCCTGGGAAGGCATCATCCCTCATACCTGAGCAAGAGGCCTGTAGTCTATATAAGCAGCTGCAGCGGAGCAATCAGCAATCAGCCCAGAGCCGTGGTCATGTGTCTGGAATCTCCCTCTAACGTACATGGGTCAAAGTAGTGTTTTTATAATAAAACAGCTGATGTTTTAAGAAAGGATCCCCATGTAATATTGTGTATGTTTCTGTGAACATTGGAGACAAAGTGTACCTCTTTTGCCAGCTACCTATCTTATTGCAGCCTTGAGAAAAGCACAGAGTGAAAGTAATGTCTTGTTTAAGAAAGTAGTGCTGACCTAGGCGAAGTACAGCTAGATAGAGAAATAAAACAGGACGGAAATGTGGCTACTCTTAAAATAATATAACAAAGCTAAAATAAAATATATCTAGATTAAACTGCACAGCGGTAGGCCTAGTTTGCTAAAATAACGTGCATAAAACTATAGCTAAAATGGCTACACAACACGTCAATGTACCACACACACTATATAAATGTCATCTCCCCAAGTGAGTACACTTGAAATGTGAGTTGCAACTAGAGGTCTCTGGACTGGTGGACCCTGGGCTGGTGAGTGGAGGGACAGTAAAAGTGGCAAAAGCTGAGCTGTGAGCTTGCACGACATGGCATTTTGGTGACATTTTTAGTGTTATGATATACCAGACTCCACTCCCCTAGGTTTTCCTGTCAAGCCCTCAGGATGCAGGATAGCCAAGACCTTCTCCTCCCATGGAAAGAGATATAATGGAGCAATGGAAGGGCTACTGCCATTCTTCTTGGCCTGCAACTGGTGCCTGGTGAAAAGGGAGTTACCCTTGCCCCTGGGGTCATTCCACCTCTTCCTAATGTCCTCCCTTGTGTGCACAGTGGTGCCTACAGCATCAACTCTGTTGATGATCCTGTCTCACATTTCCATTATCCTACTGAGAGGAGTGTGATGGACTTGTGCTCCAAACAATTGTGACTCTACTCTTATGATTTCTTCCACCATGACTCTTAACTCATAGAATAAAACAGGGGATTTTTTAAATGTGTTATGGTGGAAAAAACAGAGACAGTGACATGCTAAACAGGGGAAGTACAAAAGGTTATGCATGGTGTTATATGGCATGGTGAAAAAAGGTGTTGCCTAGTATCTGTCCTGTGTAGATGAAAGTCGCTCTGGTTTCTGTATGTTGCTGTGTAAATGCAAAGGACTGTGGTCTGTGAAGGGGTGTGTTTTATAGTGTCCTTTGCAGGTGTGTCCATAGAGGCAATGTGTGTCAACTGTGTTGTTTTCAAATGCATCCAATGTGCAGTTGTGTATTACTTGTGTGACATGCGATTCCCAAGGAGCCGTTCCTGATTCTGAGGATGGTAAGCTTTTAACGTTCATGTGTGATGTTTCACCATACACCACTTTCACAGGTGCACTTTTATCACTATATTTTGGTTATTTTTGACACGCGTGATTTTGATTCTCTTTTCCAGTGCGACCATTTTGTAGTAACCAGTTAACTTAATGTAAGTAACTATTTTTTTATTTATTTCTTACCTCAGGGATTTCTTTAGTTAAAAGGTTTTTGGAGAAGATGCTCTTTAATTATTTCCTTTTTGGTCCTGATGAAGCATCGTAGGATCCGGGTGGACCGCTTGACACGAAACATGTCGACCCTCAACTAGAGTTCCTTGATAATTGGAGTCCTCTAGACTTTTTGTTGAAAGTATTTGAGCATAGTCACTCATTAATTTTACTTTCATCTTGTTTTTTAATCTTGGTCTCCATCTCACCTATACTGATTAAATTCATGATGTTGTTTTGAGATGGATAACCCATTTTACTTCTGTGCTACTCTCTCCGGTTTGCGTTGGATCCTATAAAAGGGTCCCCATCCACCTAACCTGGATCTACCAGCTACTTAGAGAGATATATGGTTAAGAGCCCCCTCTGGGGAGCCCACCAGTCATTGCAGCATCAGCCTAGTGAAGAGCGTTCCCGATGATGAAGCTAGTCATCCATTGAGATGCATGAGGGTTCCACGCTCTAGCTACTTCTGGTCCTCTGGTTGGCTACTTTTGGAACAGTGTACACCTTGTATCTTCAACATTGGTTTGCAGCCAGTGACTACCCACATAGTGCTATTGTAATATTTCTGCTCATTATGCATGATTTACACTTTTAATAGCCACACACTTGCTATCTGTACCTGCATATATTATATTGTATAAACTGTGTCAATGAGGGAAGTGAATTGCTCCATGTTTAATAGTTTAATATATTCGGAAAATTGTATTCCTTTTCAACTTTTTATTTATGTATTCAAATATAAACGTAATTCCAAAGTATTCTACAATCACACTGCAGGAGTTATCAAAATTGTAGAATGCAATTATACTAGAATGTAACACCACTGGGAAACTCTTACATGTAGTAAAGTAAAACGACTTCAGAAACAAAAGGAACTTCTGAAAAAGTCTTCTAATGAAACCTCATGTTCACATTCGAAATACGTCAATCCAATATACGTATATGCTATCGGGTATGAAAGCAGGTATAATGTAAGACTTATTTAATATTCATCCTTGCAAGTTGTTATATTACACATGTTGGGAATATATGCTGACGTTTCCTTTTCAACAAAGATATGACTGTCCTAAATCTCTGTATAATAGTCTGGAATTCATTAAATAAAGCTTTCTACATTTGTTTTTTACAGGCAGAGTATGGATAGAGCCTAAACAATTTCTTCTGCACGTTTCAGTCACCTCATAAAAGTTATAACACAAAAAAGCTAATGACATATGCAAAAAACAATCTTTAATAATTGCAAAATATAAACAATAAACTATCATGTGCTTTATTACAATGGGTCAGAACCGTCCTCCACATCCAGACATCCATGAGTGTCTTCTTCACTGGGGGCTTCCTCTAGGGGGGTTGTGGTAGTCTCTTCTGTGGCCCCAGTGTGCCCAGTGGCAGCTCGACCTGTTGATGTTAAAGATACAATGTTACTGGTTGTGTTGTAACATCTACCTCCAACCATTTAGTGTTACATTAATCATTGACCTTGTACAAATTCATTTTGCAGTTAATCTTATTGTGGCAAGTATCCATGATATTGGTTTTATTGACCTGACATTTGTGAAGCATCCCAATTCCATCTAAGTCAAGAGTTGCTAATATGTGCAGATCATTGGCCCTTGGTAGGATGGCCTGAAAATGCCATTTTGCAGCCAGTGCAGGGAAAAAATGTCTCAGTAAGATATGTATTTGGCCATTTTGAGGTCAAGTTGATTGTTTTGCTGGCAGATCCAGGAGTTTGTTGTATATGTGCAGGAGTCATCATGAGATCAGTGCATTTTTAATGTGTCTGCTGCCAATACCATTCTGGTGATGCATCTTAAGGCCTTTATGATCCTTGTTTTGCACACTGGGTAAGGTGTCCTTCCTGTCCTCAATAGTTTAGTCTTGGGTTGGCTGGTCAAGATGGAGCTAGGCGGCCAGACCCATCTCTGATTTAAGCATGATCTGTATCTTGCTCACACCCAGGTGAGTAAACTTCAATTGAGAGTTAGCAGGCAAGAGTATTTAGACAAGTGACCACTGGTCTGGTGTTTGGAGTTGCTGAAACAGCGCTTCCTGGAAGTTGCAGTCAGATCACTCTCTATGCTACACACACTATACAAATGGTATACTACCAGATGAGTAGACTCACAATGAGAGTTCATAAATACATAGATTTGGGCAAGTGAACATTGTTTTTGTGGTTGGAGTTAGAGACACAGAGCTTATTGGTCTCATCATTCCAGTCACTCCCTCTACTTCACATGACCATATAAATGTTACCCTCCCAGATGAGTAAACTTAATTTGAGATTTAAGACACAGGAGTATTTGTGCAGGAGAACATTGTGCTTGTGTTTAGAGTTGCAGAAACAGGGCCTCCTGGCCTTAGCAGTCATGTAAGTCCCTGTTCTACACACACTATACAAATGGTCTCCTCCCAGCTGAGTAAACATACATCAGGGTTGCCAAACATGGGTCTTTCAACAAATGAACACTGTTCTGGTGTTTTGAGTTGCTGAAATAGTGCTTCCTTCGACTTTCAGTTAGGTCATTCCTTGTAGCTCACACATTTTTTCAATGTCCTCCCCGCAGGGGAGTATACTTAATTTTTGCGTTGATACGGGTATATGGGCAAGGGACCACTGTGCTGGTGTTTGGAGTTACAGAAAAAGGACCTCCTGGGAGGTGAAGTCATGTAAGTCCCTGTACTACAACACATTCTACAAATATCATCAACCCAGGTGAGGACACTTGAATTGGGATTTAAAACATAGGGGTCTTTGGCCAAGAGTACACTGGATTGGTGTTTGGAGTTAGGGAAACAGTGCCTGCTGGGAGTTGCAGTCATTTCACTCTCTCTAGTACACACACTTGGCCAATGTTCTCCCCCAGGGGAGTTCACTTCAATTGAGAGCTGACTAACAGATCTATTGTAGCATGTGACCACTGTGCTAGTGTTTGTGGTACAGAAATAGTACATGCTGGGAGTTTTAGTCATGTCAGTGCCTGTACTACACACACTTGACAAATATTGTCTCCTTAGATGTGTACCCTTATATTGATGGATTCCAAACAGGTGTATTTGGAAAAGTGACCACTAGTATGGTGTTGGGAGTTCTATACCAATGGCTGCTGGGAGTTGGAGTAATGCCCGTCTGTCGCATAGGTTCTCATTATCTAATGAGACTACTGGATTCAGGCAACAGAATCACCTGTACTGTGAGGAACTGAATCTGATCCCGCACCATGTGACACCTTTCAGCCTAATCCAGGTTTGTTCTGGCTAACTAACAGTGCCTCATCTCCACCCAAGAGTAGGGAAGACTAGGGTAATCAGGCGCATGACATAAATGAATACTCAGGGCAATCGTGCTCACTCAGATCTCATCTATTTCTCTCAGTTAAATTAGTCTCACATATTCAAGGACAATCAGAGGCAGAGTATAGTTCATTAGGATTTTATTGAAATAACTGCATCTTAGATAAAAAAGGCATTTATTGCAATAATTAGGACGATGAAGCACAATAAGACTAAAAGTGACAAGGATAATGCTACCATATTGTCACTAGAGTTTGTAGAGATAGTTCCTACCTAAGCTATGGTAGACCACAGCATGTTAAGCTCTAATTCTGCCCTTCAGGTTCCCCTGGGAAGGCATCATCCCTCATACCTGAGCAAGAGGCCTGTAGTCTATATAAGCAGCTGCAGCGGAGCAATCAGCAATCAGCCTAGAGCCGTGGTCATGTGTCTGGAATCTCCCTCTAACGTACATGGGTCAAAGTAGTGTTTTTATAATAAAACAGCTGATGTTTTAAGAAAGGATCCCCATGTAATATTGTGTATGTTTCTGTGAACATTGGAGACAAAGTGTACCTCTTTTGCCAGCTACCTATCTTATTGCAGCCTTGAGAAAAGCACAGAGTGAAAGTAATGTCTTGTTTAAGAAAGTAGTGCTGACCTAGGCGAAGTACAGCTAGATAGAGAAATAAAACAGGACGGAAATGTGGCTACTCTTAAAATAATATAACAAAGCTAAAATAAAACATATCTAGATTAAACTGCACAGCGGTAGGCCTAGTTTGCTAAAATAACGTGCATAAAACTATAGCTAAAATGGCTACACAACACGTCAATGTACCACACACACTATATAAATGTCATCTCCCCAAGTGAGTACACTTGAAATGTGAGTTGCAACTAGAGGTCTCTGGACTGGTGGACACTGGGCTGGTGAGTGGAGGGACAGTAAAAGTGGCAAAAGCTGAGCTGTGAGCTTGCACGACATGGCATTTTGGTGACATTTTTAGTGTTATGATATACCAGACTCCACTCCCCTAGGTTTTCCTGTCAAGCCCTCAGGATGCAGGATAGCCAAGACCTTCTCCTCCCATGGAAAGAGATATAATGGAGCAATGGAAGGGCTACTGCCATTCTTCTTGGCCTGCAACTGGTGCCTGGTGAAAAGGGAGTTACCCTTGCCCCTGGGGTCATTCCACCTCTTCCTAATGTCCTCCCTTGTGTGCACAGTGGTGCCTACAGCATCAACTCTGTTGATGATCCTGTCTCACATTTCCATTATCCTACTGAGAGGAGTGTGATGGACTTGTGCTCCAAACAATTGTGACTCTACTCTTATGATTTCTTCCACCATGACTCTTAACTCATCTTAGAAAAAAACAGGGGATTTTTTAAATGTGTTATGGTGGAAAAAACAGAGACAGTGACATGCTAAACAGGGGAAGTACAAAAGGTTATGCATGGTGTTATATGGCATGGTGAAAAAAGGTGTTGCCTAGTATCTGTCCTGTGTAGATGAAAGTCGCTCTGGTTTCTGTATGTTGCTGTGTAAATGCAAAGGACTGTGGTCTGTGAAGGGGTGTGTTTTATAGTGTCCTTTGCAGGTGTGTCCATAGAGGCAATGTGTGTCAACTGTGTTGTTTTCAAATGCATCCAATGTGCAGTTGTGTATTACTTGTGTGACATGCGATTCCCAAGGAGCCGTTCCTGATTCTGAGGATGGTAAGCTTTTAACGTTCATGTGTGATGTTTCACCATACACCACTTTCACAGGTGCACTTTTATCACTATATTTTGGTTACTTTTGACACGCGTGATTTTGATTCTCTTTTCCAGTGCGACCATTTTGTAGTAACCAGTTAACTTAATGTAAGTGACTATTTTTTTATTTATTTCTTACCTCAGGGATTTCTTTAGTTAAAAGGTTTTTGGAGAAGATGCTCTTTAATTATTTCCTTTTTGGTCCTGATGAAGCATCGTAGGATCCGGGTGGACCGCTTGACACGAAACATGTCGACCCTCAACTAGAGTTCCTTGATAATTGGAGTCCTCTAGACTTTTTGTTGAAAGTATTTGAGCATAGTCACTCATTAATTTTACTTTCATCTTGTTTTTTAATCTTGGTCTCCATCTCACCTATACTGATTAAATTCATGATGTTGTTTTGAGATGGATAACCCATTTTACTTCTGTGCTACTCTCTCCGGTTTGCGTTGGATCCTATAAAAGGGTCCCCATCCACCTAACCTGGATCTACCAGCTACTTAGAGAGATATATGGTTAAGAGCCCCCTCTGGGGAGCCCACCAGTTATTGCAGCATCAGCCTAGTGAAGAGCGTTCCCGATGATGAAGCTAGTCATCCATTGAGATGCATGAGGGTTCCACGCTCTAGCTACTTCTGGTCCTCTGGTTGGCTACTTTTGGAACAGTGTACACCTTGTATCTTCAACATTGGTTTGCAGCCAGTGACTACCCACATAGTGCTATTGTAATATTTCTGCTCATTATGCATGATTTACACTTTTAATAGCCACACACTTGCTATCTGTACCTGCATATATTATATTGTATAAACTGTGTCAATGAGGGAAGTGAATTGCTCCATGTTTAATAGTTTAATATATTCGGAAAATTGTATTCCTTTTCAACTTTTTATTTATGTATTCAAATATAAACGTAATTCCAAAGTATTCTACAATCACACTGCAGGAGTTATCAAAATTGTAGAATGCAATTATACTAGAATGTAACACCACTGGGAAACTCTTACATGGAGTAAAGTAAAACGACTTCAGAAACAAAAGGAACTTCGGAAAAAGTCTTCTAATGAAACCTCATGTTCACATTCGAAATACGTCAATCCAATATACGTATATGCTATCGGGTATGAAAGCAGGTATAATGTAAGACTTATTTAATATTCATCCTTGCAAGTTGTTATATTACACATGTTGGGAATATATGCTGACGTTTCCTTTTCAACAAAGATATGACTGTCCTAAATCTCTGTATAATAGTCTGGAATTCATTAAATAAAGCTTTCTACATTTGTTTTTTACAGGCAGAGTATGGATAGAGCCTAAACAATTTCTTCTGCACGTTTCAGTCACCTCATAAAAATGATAACACAAAAAAGCTAATGACATATGCAAAAAACAATCTTTAATAATTGCAAAATATAAACAATAAACTATCATGTGCTTTATTACAATGGGTCAGAACCGTCCTCCACATCCAGACATCCATGAGTGTCTTCTTCACTGGGGTCTTCCTCTAGGGGGGTTGTGGTAGTCTCTTCTGTGGCCCCAGTGTGCCCAGTGGCAGCTCGACCTGTTGATGTGAAAGATACAATGTTACTGGTTGTGTTGTAACATCTACCTCCAACCATTTAGTGTTACATTAATCATTGACCTTGTACAAATTCATTTTGCAGTTAATCTTATTGTGGCAAGTATCCATGATATTGGTTTTATTGACCTGACATTTGTGAAGCATCCCAATTCCATCTAAGTCAAGAGTTGCTAATATGTGCAGATCATTGGCCCTTGGTAGGATGGCCTGAAAATGCCATTTTGCAGCCAGTGCAGGGAAAAAATGTCTCAGTAAGATATGTATTTGGCCATTTTGAGGTCTAGTTGATTGTTTTGCTGGCAGATCCAGGAGTTTGTTGTATATGTGCAGGAGTCATCATGAGATCAGTGCATTTTTAATGTGTCTGCTGCCAATACCATTCTGGTGATGCATCTTAAGGCCTTTATGATCCTTGTTTTGCACACTGGGTAAGGTGTCCTTCCTGTCCTCAATAGGTTAGTCTTGGGTTGGCTGGTCAAGATGGAGCTAGGCGGCCAGACCCATCTCTGATTTAAGCATGATCTGTATCTTGCTCACACCCAGGTGAGTAAACTTCAATTGAGAGTTAGCAGGCAAGAGTATTTAGACAAGTGACCACTGGTCTGGTGTTTGGAGTTGCTGAAACAGCGCTTCCTGGAAGTTGCAGTCAGATCACTCTCTATGCTACACACACTATACAAATGGTATACTACCAGATGAGTAGACTCACAATGAGAGTTCATAAATACATAGATTTGGGCAAGTGAACATTGTTTTTGTGGTTGGAGTTAGAGACACAGAGCTTATTGGTCTCATCATTCCAGTCACTCCCTCTACTTCACATGACCATATAAATGTTACCCTCCCAGATGAGTAAACTTAATTTGAGATTTAAGACACAGGAGTATTTGTGCAGGAGAACATTGTGCTTGTGTTTAGAGTTGCAGAAACAGGGCCTCCTGGCCTTAGCAGTCATGTAAGTCCCTGTTCTACACACACTATACAAATGGTCTCCTCCCAGCTGAGTAAACATACATCAGGGTTGCCAAACATGGGTCTTTCAAAAAATGAACACTGTTCTGGTGTTTTGAGTTGCTGAAATAGTGCTTCCTTCGACTTTCAGTTAGGTCATTCCTTGTAGCTCACACATTTTTTCAATGTCCTCCCCGCAGGGGAGTATACTTAATTTTTGCGTTGATACAGGTATATGGGCAAGGGACCACTGTGCTGGTGTTTGGAGTTACAGAAAAAGGACCTCCTGGGAGGTGAAGTCATGTCAGTCCCTGTACTACAACACATTCTACAAATATCATCAACCCAGGTGAGGACACTTGAATTGGGATTTAAAACATAGGGGTCTTTGGCCAAGAGTACACTGGATTGGTGTTTGGAGTTAGGGAAACAGTGCCTGCTGGGAGTTGCAGTCATTTCACTCTCTCTAGTACACACACTTGGCCAATGTTCTCCCCCAGGGGAGTTCACTTCAATTGAGAGCTGACTAACAGATCTATTGTAGCATGTGACCACTGTGCTAGTGTTTGTGGTACAGAAATAGTACATGCTGGGAGTTTTAGTCATGTCAGTGCCTGTACTACACACACTTGACAAATATTGTCTCCTTAGATGTGTACCCTTATATTGATGGATTCCAAACAGGTGTATTTGGAAAAGTGACCACTAGTATGGTGTTGGGAGTTCTATACCAATGGCTGCTGGGAGTTGGAGTAATGCCCGTCTGTCGCATAGGTTCTCATTATCTAATGAGACTACTGGATTCAGGCAACAGAATCACCTGTACTGTGAGGAACTGAATCTGATCCCGCACCATGTGACACCTTTCAGCCTAATCCAGGTTTGTTCTGGCTAACTAACAGTGCCTCATCTCCACCCAAGAGTAGGGAAGACTAGGGTAATCAGGCGCATGACATAAATGAATACTCAGGGCAATCGTGCTCACTCAGATCTCATCTATTTCTCTCAGTTAAATTAGTCTCACATATTCAAGGACAATCAGAGGCAGAGTATAGTTCATTAGGATTTTATTGAAATAACTGCATCTTAGATAAAAAAGGCATTTATTGCAATAACTAGGACGATGAAGCACAATAAGACTAAAAGTGACAAGGATAATGCTACCATATTGTCACTAGAGTTTGTAGAGATAGTTCCTACCTAAGCTATGGTAGAGCACAGCATGTTAAGCTCTAATTCTGCCCTTCAGGTTCCCCTGGGAAGGCATCATCCCTCATACCTGAGCAAGAGGCCTGTAGTCTATATAAGCAGCTGCAGCGGAGCAATCAGCAATCAGCCTAGAGCCGTGGTCATGTGTCTGGAATCTCCCTCTAACGTACATGGGTCAAAGTAGTGTTTTTATAATAAAACAGCTGATGTTTTAAGAAAGGATCCCCATGTAATATTGTGTATGTTTCTGTGAACATTGGAGACAAAGTGTACCTCTTTTGCCAGCTACCTATCTTATTGCAGCCTTGAGAAAAGCACAGAGTGAAAGTAATGTCTTGTTTAAGAAAGTAGTGCTGACCTAGGCGAAGTACAGCTAGATAGAGAAATAAAACAGGACGGAAATGTGGCTACTCTTAAAATATTATAACAAAGCTAAAATAAAACATATCTAGATTAAACTGCACAGCGGTAGGCCTAGTTTGCTAAAATAACGTGCATAAAACTATAGCTAAAATGGCTACACAACACGTCAATGTACCACACACACTATATAAATGTCATCTCCCCAAGTGAGTACACTTGAAATGTGAGTTGCAACTAGAGGTCTCTGGACTGGTGGACACTGGGCTGGTGAGTGGAGGGACAGTAAAAGTGGCAAAAGCTGAGCTGTGAGCTTGCACGACATGGCATTTTGGTGACATTTTTAGTGTTATGATATACCAGACTCCACTCCCCTAGGTTTTCCTGTCAAGCCCTCAGGATGCAGGATAGCCAAGACCTTCTCCTCCCATGGAAAGAGATATAATGGAGCAATGGAAGGGCTACTGCCATTCTTCTTGGCCTGCAACTGGTGCCTGGTGAAAAGGGAGTTACCCTTGCCCCTGGGGTCATTCCACCTCTTCCTAATGTCCTCCCTTGTGTGCACAGTGGTGCCTACAGCATCAACTCTGTTGATGATCCTGTCTCACATTTCCATTATCCTACTGAGAGGAGTGTGATGGACTTGTGCTCCAAACAATTGTGACTCTACTCTTATGATTTCTTCCACCATGACTCTTAACTCATCTTAGAAAAAAAACAGGGGATTTTTTAAATGTGTTATGGTGGAAAAAACAGAGACAGTGACATGCTAAACAGGGGAAGTACAAAAGGTTATGCATGGTGTTATATGGCATGGTGAAAAAAGGTGTTGCCTAGTATCTGTCCTGTGTAGATGAAAGTCGCTCTGGTTTCTGTATGTTGCTGTGTAAATGCAAAGGACTGTGGTCTGTGAAGGGGTGTGTTTTATAGTGTCCTTTGCAGGTGTGTCCATAGAGGCAATGTGTGTCAACTGTGTTGTTTTCAAATGCATCCAATGTGCAGTTGTGTATTACTTGTGTGACATGCGATTCCCAAGGAGCCGTTCCTGATTCTGGGGATGGTAAGCTTTTAACGTTCATGTGTGATGTTTCACCATACACAACTTTCACAGGTGCACTTTTATCACTATATTTTGGTTACTTTTGACACGCGTGATTTTGATTCTCTTTTCCAGTGCGACCATTTTGTAGTAACCAGTTAACTTAATGTAAGTGATTATTTTTTTATTTATTTCTTACCTCAGGGATTTCTTTAGTTAAAAGGTTTTTGGAGAAGATGCTCTTTAATTATTTCCTTTTTGTTCCTGATGAAGCATCGTAGGATCCGGGTGGACCGCTTGACACGAAACATGTCGACCCTCAACTAGAGTTCCTTGATAATTGGAGTCCTCTAGACTTTTTGTTGAAAGTATTTGAGCATAGTCACTCATTAATTTTACTTTCATCTTGTTTTTTAATCTTGGTCTCCATCTCACCTATACTGATTAAATTCATGATGTTGTTTTGAGATGGATAACCAATTTTACTTCTGTGCTACTCTCTCCGGTTTGCGTTGGATCCTATAAAAGGGTCCCCATCCACCTAACCTGGATCTACCAGCTACTTAGAGAGATATATGGTTAAGAGCCCCCTCTGGGGAGCCCACCAGTCATTGCAGCATCAGCCTAGTGAAGAGCGTTCCCGATGATGAAGCTAGTCATCCATTGAGATGCATGAGGGTTCCACGCTCTAGCTACTTCTGGTCCTCTGGTTGGCTACTTTTAGAACAGTGTACATCTTGTATCTTCAACATTGGTTTGCAGCCAGTGACTACCCACATAGTGCTATTGTAATATTTCTGCTCATTATGCATGATTTACACTTTTAATAGCCACACACTTGCTATCTGTACTTGCATATATTATATTGTATAAACTGTGTCAATGAGGGAAGTGAATTGCTCCATGTTTAATAGTTTAATATATTCTGAAAATTGTATTCCTTTTCAACTTTTTATTTATGTATTCAAATATAAACGTAATTCCAAAGTATTCTACAATCACACTGCAGGAGTTATCAAAATTGTAGAATGCAATTATACTAGAATGTAACACCACTGGGAAACTCTTACATGTAGTAAAGTAAAACGACTTCAGAAACAAAAGGAACTTCTGAAAAAGTCTTCTAATGAAACCTCATGTTCACATTCGAAATACGTCAATCCAATATTCGTATATGCTATCGGGTATGAAAGCAGGTATAATGTAAGACTTATTTAATATTCATCCTTGCAAGTTGTTATATTACACATGTTGGGAATATATGCTGACGTTTCCTTTTCAACAAAGATATGACTGTCCTAAATCTCTGTATAATAGTCTGGAATTCATTAAATAAAGCTTTCTACATTTGTTTTTTACAGGCAGAGTATGGATAGAGCCTAAACAATTTCTTCTGCACGTTTCAGTCACCTCATAAAAATGATAACACAAAAAAGCTAATGACATATGCAAAAAACAATCTTTAATAATTGCAAAATATAAACAATAAACTATCACGTGCTTTATTACAATGGGTCAGAACCGTCCTCCACATCCAGACATCCATGAGTGTCTTCTTCACTGGGGGCTTCCTCTAGGGGGGTTGTGGTAGTCTCTTCTGTGGCCCCAGTGTGCCCAGTGGCAGCTCGACCTGTTGATGTGAAAGATACAATGTTACTGGTTGTGTTGTAACATCTACCTCCAACCATTTAGTGTTACATTAAGCATTGACCTTGTACAAATTCATTTTGCAGTTAATCTTCTTGTGGCAAGTAGCCATGATATTGGTTTTATTGACCTGACATTTGTGAAGCATCCCAATTCCATCTAAGTCAAAAGTTGCTAATATGTGCAGATCATTGGCCCTTGGTAGGATGGCCTGAAAATGCCATTTTGCAGCCAGTGCAGGGAAAAAATGTCTCAGTAAGATATGTATTTGGCCATTTTGAGGTCTAGTTGATTGTTTTGCTGGCAGATCCAGGAGTTTGTTGTATATGTGCAGGAGTCATCATGAGATCAGTGCATTTTTAATGTGTCTTCTGCCAATACCATTCTGGTGATGCATCTTAAGGCCTTTATGATCCTTGTTTTGCACACTGGGTAAGGTGTCCTTCCTGTCCTCAATAGTTTCATCTTGGGTTGGCTGGTCAAGATGGAGCTAGGCGGCCAGACCCATCTCTGATTTAAGCATGATCTGTATCTTGCTCACACCCAGGTGAGTAAACTTCAATTGAGAGTTAGCAGGCAAGAGTATTTAGACAAGTGACCACTGGTCTGGTGTTTGGAGTTGCTGAAACAGCGCTTCCTGGAAGTTGCAGTCAGATCACTCTCTATGCTACACACACTATACATATGGTATACTACCAGATGAGTAGACTCACAATGAGAGTTCATAAATACATAGATTTGGGCAAGTGAACATTGTTTTTGTGGTTGGAGTTAGAGACACAGAGCTTATTGGTCTCATCATTCCAGTCACTCCCTCTACTTCACATGACCATATAAATGTTACCGTCCCAGATGAGTAAACTTAATTTGAGATTTAAGACACAGGAGTATTTGTGCAGGAGAACATTGTGCTTGTGTTTAGAGTTGCAGAAACAGGGCCTCCTGGCCTTAGCAGTCATGTAAGTCCCTGTTCTACACACACTATACAAATGGTCTCCTCCCAGCTGAGTAAACATACATCAGGGTTGCCAAACATGGGTCTTTCAACAAATGAACACTGTTCTGGTGTTTTGAGTTGCTGAAATAGTGCTTCCTTCGACTTTCAGTTAGGTCATTCCTTGTAGCTCACACATTTTTTCAATGTCCTCCCCGCAGGGGAGTATACTTAATTTTTGCGTTGATACGGGTATATGGGCAAGTGACCACTGTGCTGGTGTTTGGAGTTACAGAAAAAGGACCTCCTGGGAGGTGAAGTCATGTCAGTCCCTGTACTACAACACATTCTACAAATATCATCAACCCAGGTGAGGACACTTGAATTGGGATTTAAAACATAGGGGTCTTTGGCCAAGAGTACACTGGATTGGTGTTTGGAGTTAGGGAAACAGTGCCTGCTGGGAGTTGCAGTCATTTCACTCTCTCTAGTACACACACTTGGCCAATGTTCTCCCCCAGGGGAGTTCACTTCAATTGAGAGCTGACTAACAGATCTATTGTAGCATGTGACCACTGTGCTAGTGTTTGTGGTACAGAAATAGTACATGCTGGGAGTTTAAGTCATGTCAGTGCCTGTACTACACACACTTGACAAATATTGTCTCCTTAGATGTGTACCCTTATATTGATAGATTCCAAACAGGTGTATTTGGAAAAGTGACCACTAGTATGGTGTTGGGAGTTCTATACCAATGGCTGCTGGGAGTTGGAGTAATGCCCGTCTGTCGCATAGGTTCTCATTATCTAATGAGACTACTGGATTCAGGCAACAGAATCACCTGTACTGTGAGGAACTGAATCTGATCCTGCACCATGTGACACCTTTCAGCCTAATCCAGGTTTGTTCTGGCTAACTAACAGTGCCTCATCTCCACCCAAGAGTAGGGATGACTAGGGTAATCAGGCGCATGACATAAATGAATACTCAGGGCAATCGTGCTCACTCAGATCTCATCTATTTCTCTCAGTTAAATTAGTCTCACATATTCAAGGACAATCAGAGGCAGAGTATAGTTCATTAGGATTTTATTGAAATAACTGCATCTTAGATAAAAAAGGCATGTATTGCAATAACTAGGACGATGAAGCACAATAAGACTAAAAGTGACAAGGATAATGCTACCATATTGTCACTAGAGTTTGTAGAGATAGTTCCTACCTAAGCTATGGTAGAGCACAGCATGTTAAGCTCTAATTCTGCCCTTCAGGTTCCCCTGGGAAGGCATCATCCCTCATACCTGAGCAAGAGGCCTGTAGTCTATATAAGCAGCTGCAGCGGAGCAATCAGCAATCAGCCTAGAGCCGTGGTCATGTGTCTGGAATCTCCCTCTAACGTACATGGGTCAAAGTAGTGTTTTTATAATAAAACAGCTGATGTTTTAAGAAAGGATCCCCATGTAATATTGTGTATGTTTCTGTGAACATTGGAGACAAAGTGTACCTCTTTTGCCAGCTACCTATCTTTTTGCAGCCTTGAGAAAAGCACAGAGTGAAAGAAATGTCTTGTTTAAGAAAGTAGTGCTGACCTAGGCCAAGTACAGCTAGATAGAGAAATAAAACAGGACGGAAATGTGGCTACTCTTAAAATAATATAACAAAGCTAAAATAAAACATATCTAGATTAAAGTGCACAGCGGTAGGCCTAGTTTGCTAAAATAACGTGCATAAAACTATAGCTAAAATGGCTACACAACACGTCAATGTACCACACACACTATATAAATGTCATCTCCCCAAGTGAGTACACTTGAAATGTGAGTTGCAACTAGAGGTCTCTGGACTGGTGGACACTGGGCTGGTGAGTGGAGGGACAGTAAAAGTGGCAAAAGCTGAGCTGTGAGCTTGCACGACATGGCATTTTGGTGAAATTTTTAGTGTTATGATATACCAGACTCCACTCCCCTAGGTTTTCCTGTCAAGCCCTCAGGATGCAGGATAGCCAAGACCTTCTCCTCCCATGGAAAGAGATATAATGGAGCAATGGAAGGGCTACTGCCATTCTTCTTGGCCTGCAACTGGTGCCTGGTGAAAAGGGAGTTACCCTTGCCCCTGGGGTCATTCCACCTCTTCCTAATGTCCTCCCTTGTGTGCACAGTGGTGCCTACAGCATCAACTCTGTTGATGATCCTGTCTCACATTTCCATTATCCTACTGAGAGGAGTGTGATGGACTTGTGCTCCAAACAATTGTGACTCTACTCTTATGATTTCTTCCACCATGACTCTTAACTCATCTTAGAAAAAAACAGGGGATTTTTTAAATGTGTCATGGTGGAAAAAACAGAGACAGTGACATGCTAAACAGGGGAAGTACAAAAGGTTATGCATGGTGTTATATGGCATGGTGAAAAAAGGTGTTGCCTAGTATCTGTCCTGTGTAGATGAAAGTCGCTCTGGTTTCTGTATGTTGCTGTGTAAATGCAAAGGACTGTGGTCTGTGAAGGGGTGTGTTTTATAGTGTCCTTTGCAGGTGTGTCCATAGAGGCAATGTGTGTCAACTGTGTTGTTTTCAAATGCATCCAATGTGCAGTTGTGTATTACTTGTGTGACATGCGATTCCCAAGGAGCCGTTCCTGATTCTGGGGATGGTAAGCTTTTAACGTTTATGTGTGATGTTTCACCATACACCACTTTCACAGGTGCACTTTTATCACTATATTTTGGTTACTTTTGACACGCGTGATTTTGATTCTCTTTTCCAGTGTGACCTTTTTGTAGTAACCAGTTAACTTAATGTAAGTGACTATTTTTTTTATTTATTTCTTACCTCAGGGATTTCTTTAGTTAAAAGGTTTTTGGAGAAGATGCTCTTTAATTATTTCCTTTTTGGTCCTGATGAAGCATCGTAGGATCCGGGTGGACCGATTGACACGAAACATGTCGACCCTCAACTAGAGTTCCTTGATAATTGGAGTCCTCTAGACATTTTGTTGAAAGTATTTGAGCATAGTCACTCATTAATTTTACTTTCATCTTGTTTTTTAATCTTGGTCTCCATCTCACCTATACTGATTAAATTCATGATGTTGTTTTGAGATGGATAACCAATTTTACTTCTGTGCTACTCTCTCCGGTTTGCGTTGAATCCTATAAAAGGGTCCCCATCCACCTAACCTGGATCTACCAGCTACTTAGAGAGATATATGGTTAAGAGCCCCCTCTGGGGAGCCCACCAGTCATTGCAGCATCAGCCTAGTGAAGAGCGTTCCCGATGATGAAGCTAGTCATCCATTGAGATGCATGAGGGTTCCACGCTCTAGCTACTTCTGGTCCTCTGGTTGGCTACTTTTGGAACAGTGTACATCTTGTATCTTCAACATTGGTTTGCAGCCAGTGACTACCCACATAGTGCTATTGTAATATTTCTGCTCATTATGCATGATTTACACTTTTAATAGCCACACACTTGCTATCTGTACTTGCATATATTATATTGTATAAACTGTGTCAATGAGGGAAGTGAATTGCTCCATGTTTAATAGTTTAATATATTCGGAAAATTGTATTCCTTTTCAACTTTTTATTTATGTATTCAAATATAAACGTAATTCCAAAGTATTCTACAATCACACTGCAGGAGTTATCAAAATTGTAGAATGCAATTATACTAGAATGTAACACCACTGGGAAACTCTTACATGTAGTAAAGTAAAACGACTTCAGAAACAAAAGGAACTTCTGAAAAAGTCTTCTAATGAAACCTCATGTTCACATTCGAAATACGTCAATCCAATATACGTATATGCTATCGGGTATGAAAGCAGGTATAATGTAAGACTTATTTAATATTCATCCTTGCAAGTTGTTATATTACACATGTTGGGAATATATGCTGACGTTTCCTTTTCAACAAAGATATGACTGTCCTAAATCTCTGTATAATAGTCTGGAATTCATTAAATAAAGCTTTCTACATTTGTTTTTTACAGGCAGAGTATGGATAGAGCCTAAACAATTTATTCTGCACGTTTCAGTCACCTCATAAAAATTATAACACAAAAAAGCTAATGACATATGCAAAAAACAATCTTTAATAATTGCAAAATATAAACAATAAACTATCATGTGCTTTATTACAATGAAAACGTTTATAGCACTATCATGTCAGCACAACAATTTAATTAAGTACATCAAACACATTGATCTGTTTTGAAGGGTGATCAACAAGAAGTAAATAGCCTACATGTGTTTTGTGGTTTTTTGGCAATGCACACTGCTTTTTCAGGGCAGTCTGTCTTATGTTGGTCATTTCCGGGGAAAAACTGTACTATCCATGCTGAAGACAGCATACTTTGCACACAGTCGTGAGAAAAATATTGCAATTCAATAAGAGAAACAAAACTACAGAAACAGCTGTAACCAAAATACGTATCCAATATTTTGATGACATATTCTCACACCTGTTATCCACAATCTAATGTTGAGAATTGTTCAGGTAAATTCAAAAACGTAGCTAACTCGTCAGATATGAAGAGATGTGTCTGCATTTTTAAAAGTTGTGTGTTCATTTTTCAGAGTGTAACCCACTGTCATATTCAACTGCAAATGTCCCACATCCTTCCCTTAGCATGAGCAGTGTCATGATAATATGGTAGGTTAGTATGATGAAATTCACAAATTTAATTATAATATCTATAGAAATTCTTTCTTTTGTCACTTAGCTATAGCAGCATTTCAAAAGTTGCGTGTACGTTTCTCAGAATGTACTTAACACACTGTCATTTAAAAGAGCAAATATCCCACAGCCCTCTCATATCATGAACAGATATCTGTTTCATTGCATTTTGGCTATACGCAACATCTTCTTCAGGGCAGTCTATCTTATGATGATTCATTTTCTGGTAAAACCTGCACTATCCAGGGTAAAGACTGCATAACTTGCAGAAAGTCTTAAGGTAATCAGTACAGTCCCAATATCCAAAATATACCAGCAGTGTTTGTAGCCTAAATGAATTATGTATCCAACATTCGTGATGATATATTCTCACATCAGTTATAGAAATATTCAGATAAACTGAAAAAGTAGATGTTTGAGCATTTCAAAAGTTGTGTGTTCATTTCTTAGAGAGTAAATAACACACAGTAATAACAAAATACAAAGATCACATGTCCATCTCACATCCTGAGCAGTGTAGAACATGGTAGGTTAGTATGAGTGAAATATATGAACTTTAGAAAGCCTTTCTTTGTAACTTAAAAATGCATTTGTGTAACATGCTTTCATCCTGCATCCTTCTCTTCTAAAAATTGTTGTGATTGGTGTTCCTTCACACACTTTCTTCAGCAGTTACATCTGTCCATGCAATCTATAATATATATATATATATATATATATATATATATATATATATATATATATATATATATATATGTATATATACACAAACACACACATATGTATATATATATATATATATATATATATATATATATATATATATATATATATATCTACAGATAGGTGCAGGAAAAGCCTTTAAAATGTTTGTGAGTACGAAAAGAGTCAGACTTGAGGTGGCAAGTCTTCTATTTCTTAAGCACTCTGAGTTCACTGAGTTGCCACATATTTGTAACTTATGTAAACTTGTGACTCCTACATGAGTATGTTTTACTGTTTAGAGATCTGTCAGTCCTCAGACAGAATATTTTCCTTGTAATGTTGGCCCACAGTATATTGTGATTGAGATGTTTTCCCATTTTGGAGATGAAAAGCCAAACTATTCAACCTTTCTTATTTTGAATAAGCATACTTAGTTGGTAACTTATTCCTGAAAGGACCTTTACATGGGCCAAACAGTTTCTGAAACACACGTGCAAGTGTGTAATGGATTAGTCTCAGTTTCTTTTTTTGGTTGAATATCCACCTACTTTGGAGTAACCTAATATAGGCATGGAAACATGTCACTACAAGAATTGAGGATTGAGCATTCATATATTTGCACTCAAAGGAAATTGAATGATTTTAAAACATTACGGCCCTCATTACGACCCTGGCGGTCGGTGATAAAGTGGAGGTAATACCGCCAACAGGCTGGCGGTAATTACCGCTACATTATGACTATGGCGGAAAGATCACTAAAAGACAGCCAATGTACCACACTGACCACCAGGGCAGAAACGACAGCTACCCCGGCGGTAGCCGCCTACAGCCAGGCAGAAGTCAATGTTCCGCCCACCATATTAAGACCCTGCAAACGGCCACCTTTTCTGGGGCAGTACCAATGACATCAAATGCCTGGTGGAAACAGAGCTCAGAAGTGAAGGTACTCACAATTGGAGACATAGAGAACAACCATGCCGCCATGGATCCAGAACTGCATGTATTTCCAATGATATTCTACATTCTGCTCCACCACGAACACCAACTCCGGCAAAGACGACAATGGTGAGTACAGCCACCTAGCACACAAGGGAGGGGGGAGGAAAATGACAGTGACACTCACATGCACCACACACACCCCATACACACACCCCATACACACAACCAAATGCACAAGAAAGCAAGTTAATCCACCTAAATCAGCTGAATAATGCAAGGACAAAAATAATGTACTAAAGTGAGTGTAAAAAATATAAACATAGTATAAAAATAACTTGGCCAATGTTACAGTTATTTACAAATGTACAGAAAAATTGACACTGCCCAGTCCTCAGTTCACGTGGGCCACATGGCCGCAGGGCAAAGTCCAGGGCCCCACTTGTCACCTGCATCAATAAGGAGAGAACACTGCAGGGGCATCAGTTGGCAAATAGGCAGGCACCTCAGGGAGTGGGGGGGCACCTCAGCCGGATGCGGAAACAAGACCACTGGTTCTGGAGGGGGCAACATGCCCTGTGATTGGTCCTGGGGAGTTCAAGGTCAAAGTCTCTCAAGTGGATGTCTCCCAAACTGGGTCTGGAGGGGACAACATGCCCTGTGCTTGGTCCTGGGGAGTGCAAGGCCACAGTCTCTGGAGTGGGTGACTTGCCCACTGGTTCTGGAGGGGGCAACATACCCTGTGCTTGGTCCTGGGGAGTGCAAGGCCACAGTCTCTCAAGTGGGTGTCTCCCACACTGGTTCTGGTGGGGGCTACATGCCCTGTGCTTGGTTCTGGGGAGTGCAAGGCCACAGTCTCTCAAGTGGGTGTCTCCCACACTGGTTCTGGAGGGGGCAGCCCGCACAGCAGCCCATGGAGGCTGGATCACATTGCGTCCACTGGTGGGGACGGCTGCACTGTGGTGGTGCCTGTGGTGATGGTGGGAAGCTCCTGCACATCCCCTGCACCCTTCGATAGATGCACTGTGGTGGTGCTGGTGGTGGTGATTGGAGGCTCCTGCACATCCCCTGCACCCCCGGATGGATGCACTGTGGTGATGCTGGTGCTGGTGGTGGGAGGCTCCTGCACATCCCCTGTCCCCTTCGATGGATGCACTGTGATGGTGCTGGTGCTGGTGGTGGTGGGAGGCTCCTGCACATCCCCTGCACCCTCGGATGGATGCACAACCATGCTTTGTGGTGGAGGCTCCATGACAGATGCTGGTGCATGCTCATGGTCCTTCTTGCCTGCTGGTGCAGGCTCCTTGCCCTTCTTGCCTGCCGGTGCAGGCTCCTTGCCCTTCTTGACTGCTGGTGCAGGCTCCTTGCCCTTCTTGGCTTACAACGATTTTTGACCTCTCTTGCAGAATACTGTGAAGCCAAAAAGCACAGCACTAATATCTCCAAAACCAAGATGCTAGCCTTTGACAAAAAAAAGATCAAGTATGGCACATGGTTTATAAGCAAGCATAAAATTAAAAGAGTCCATACAATCAAATACTTAGGGATATGGCTTAAGAGCTGTGTTTATCCAGCTTCACAGATTGATTCTCTCACAACCACAGAAAACATGCTTACTTTTGCATTTCAGTGCCTTCTTAACAACCTCTCAAGCCCAGACCTCTCTGCAATTTTCAAAGTAGATAAAAGCAAATTGATGCCTACCCTGTCATATGGATGCTTTATTTACAAAATAAGCCTAACATCTTGGTTAGATTTTGCAGAGTACTGTTGCTACTAATATCTTTTCCAACTGTTGTCGTGCACAGCTCAAGCTCAAAATCTACTTGACTTCAACTTGGCCCAACAGAATTAGATTAGTTATACATGCTCTCTCTCTCTCTCTGCTAAATAAATCATTGTTAAACTTGGTTTTATCAGACAGTTCTCATGGATCACTATACAACATAAGAACTTAAATCTGTACAGTGTCTATAAGGTTGCAACTGAGGGGTTAATAGCTAAGAGATGATGCAATTCTCACACACACCGAAAAGGCTAGCAAAAATACTCTTGACACAAGCAAGGCTGCTTTCTGCTCACTGCGATTTGGCGGTCATTCGAGCCAGTGCTCATGCTATATGGACTATGGAGCTTACTCAGACACTTGCTCTGACATCATATTTCTCTCACCCATAAATGGTTTATAAAAACTCAAGGCCTGATTTAAGAAAAGTAGCATACACTCATGCAGCGCCACTTTTCGTGCACCTCTTGGAACCCCCTAACGCCACCATGTGTGCACCGTATCTAAAGTATGGCGCACAATGGCAATAGATAGGTGAACTAGCGTCAAGATTTGATGCCAGTTTGCAGCATTAGCGTAAAAATTTTTGAAGCTAATCCTGCAAAGCCCTTTGAGGCCCATTTTAAATAATGGTGTGCCTCCTTTTAATTACTGCTCTGACCAGGTGTTAAAAGTATTGAAAAAAATGATGGCAAAAAATACCTTAGTTTTCTTTATGCCATTTTTTCAGCTCCCCTAATGGAGGAATGCCCCCTTGCATATATTATGCCTGCCACATGCATAATGTATTGCAAAGTGTTACAAAGAGGCACAATTCATGCACTGTGCTACTTTGTGAATTTGGCATGGCAATGAAACCAAGGGGCACATTTATACTCTGTTTGTGCTGAATTTGCATCATTTTTTTGGGCAAATTTGGTGCAGACTTAATTCCATATTTATATTTTGACGGTAGACCCGTCTAGTGTCAAAATATTTGAGTTAACATCATTTTTGGGATGCGTGAACCCACCTTGCATCAATGAGATGCAAGCTAGGCGTTCCTGTCCATGAAATGACTCACAGCCCCTAGCGCCTTATTTATCCTCCTGTGCAAAAAAAAAGGTGCATGCGTGGGATGTGGGCCTAAATAATTATTTACCGCCGGGGTCAGGCAGGTGTTAGGGGACATGTGGAGCCATTTCCATGGTCAAACACCCTTGAAAGGGCCTCCGGGGGCCCACCACAAGCCCCAAGAACACCCCACCCACACCAGAGGGACACCAGAGGATGGGGGACCCCATCCCAGGTAAGTAGGGTGAGTATTGGTAAGTATTTTTTTTACAATTATTTAAGTGCCATTCAGGGCCCTGATATGGGCCCCTCTGCATGGCACTGGGTGCAATGGCAATGCCCAGGGGACGCTGGTCCCCTGTGCTGGACATTGGGGTGGTGGGCATGACTCCTGTCTTTTATAAGACATGGGTCATGTGGTATGGATGGTTTTTCATCAGAAAATGACGCTAGGTTGGTTAATGGCATTTCTTTTGCCTCAAACCAGCCTAGTGTCATTTTTTAAGGCAAAACCCCCTTCCCCTGTACTGCCACCTCCACCCCACCTGGATATTGTAATTTTTCCTGACACTAGCTCACCCTTAGCGCTGGCTCCTAGGATTCCATAAATTTGGCACCCGGCGTTTGCGCAGTTTTGTGGCAAAAAGTATAAATATGGGCCCAAATACTTACAAACATTTGACAGGAACTTAGGAAGCTCTATTCAAGGACTGTTGTTTATCATAGGAGACCCTCCACATCATCTGTGTACGCACTAATCTCACTACCCCACAGGGTTTCTGAATAGCACCGATCTTCACACAGCTAAATATTTGAACTTGTAAAGCTGAGGTGGAGGAATGCCCAAAGGGGGACTCGTGCAGTAACCTGCAAGATTTTTAAAATATTTGAAGGATACCACAATGATGCTGAAAGCTGTTGCACCCTAGTACCTGCATCTTTATCAGCATAAGATGTGGCTCGCCTGGATTCGGCATTTTCTAGCATCTATGAAATTGTGCATCAAATACCAGTGCAATCGCTTCTGTCGTGTTGACGGCTTTTCTGTTTATATCAGTCATGAGCTTTTAAAGAACTCTTGATGCATTGCAGGCTTTTGGCACTTTTAGCATTGGAATTTTAACCGAATTTGTATCAAAGTCCAGTTGTACTCAGCGAATAGATATGTGATCGGGATTTTGGGTTCTTATTGCACTTGCAATTTAATTATTTAATTAATTATTCACACATAGGGGGTCATTCCGGCCAGGGATGCGGGAGCACCGCCAACAGGCTGGCGGTGCCCCGCAGGGCATTCTGACCGTGGCGGTTTGGCCGCGGTCAGACCAGGAAAACCGGCGGTCTCCCGCCGGTTTTCCGCTGCCCTGGGAATCCCCCATGGTGGCGCAGCTTGCTGCGCCGCCATGGGGGATTCCGACCCCCTCACCGCCATCCTGTTCCTGGCGGTTCCGACCGCCAGGAACAGTATGGCGGTGAGGGGTGTCGTGGGGCACTTGGGGGCCCCTGCAGTGCCCATGCCAATGGCATGGGCACTGCAGGGGCCCCCATAAGAGGGCCCCACCTTGAATTCCAGTGTCTGCTCAGCAGACACTGGAATTCGCGACGGGTGCAACTGCACCCGTTGCACCTTCCCACTCCGCCGGCTCCATTCGGAGCCGGCTTCCTCGTGGGAAGGGGTTTCCCGCTGGGCTGGCAGCCGGCCTTCTGGCGGTCGCCCGCCAGCCCAGCGGGAAAGCCAGAATGGCCTCCGCGGTCTTTCGACCGCGGAGCGGCCATATGGTGGTTCCCTCCAGGCGGGCGGCTCCCGCCGCCCGCCGGGGTCTGAATGGCCCCCATAGTGACTTACTTAGAGACTGGGTTTATGTCAGATTTGCTTAATACTTATGTATTTGTATCGTACTTGAATTGGTTGTTTTTGCAATGCAATAATCGTGCAAAATAAAGAATCTTTCAACGTGTAACTATGGCTCCTATAAGTATCTTCCACATGTTAGAATAGTTTAATGTTTCTGATCAAATTAGATAGGGTAGTGAATTATGATTTTGAACAATCATGGTGACATGTCTGAACTAAATCTATTGATTTACATGTGTGCATTTCCCCCAGTTCTTTGTCGAGCATAGAGATTTTGGTACTTAACTAATTAATATGTTAATGGCCGGGCCATTGGAATTTGCCGCACACTCCATCCATCATCTGCTGTATAATGTACAGATTTTAACACAAAACCCATTTACTTTCAAGCTCAAACGATTCAAAACTAAAAAACGCAGCGACATGTGTTGCTGCACAGTGGAAGGTCCTTTGCAAGGGTGACTGGTCACATTTCTGTAACTTATTGCTATATGGTAATATTAAAGAAGTTCGATTTGTATGGTTCAATTAATGCTACCAGGATCCTAGTCACAAAATGTATTTTGCAATGCTTCATAGAGTTCTCCTGTAGTACTCTTTTGAGAATTGCTAAAGGCCTTTGTGATTTGTCCCTGAACATTTACAAAGGGAATCAAATCGGACTGTTCAGTGAAGTTTCTTATACAATTAGCAGAAATAGAAATTACTGTGTTCTCTTTGAAATTTTACTAATAGAGAATTGGACAGGCTGATTCACAAAGACATGTAAGAGTGATCCCCTGGTACTCCTTTAAGATGCTGTGTTATAAATTACATTCCTATAGGTGCCAGACATAAAATGTCACAACAAATGAAAACAGTGACGTTTCTACATGTTAAAACATTCAAGTACTTCTGCATAGATACCTGCCCCAGTATCATAAGATTAGATTTTGTTAAGCACTAGTTTTAATTACTAGCTAAAATACATAAGTTATAATTCAGAAATTGGGTCTCTAGGTGGCAGAGGTTTGCTCTGCCCACTTAGGGACAGCAGTCCTAGTCAGGGCAAGTAAGATACACACTGAGGGCCTAATTTACAAGGTCTGTGGCATAGGGTGGCACAGCAAGTGCCTTGCTGTTCCACTGTGCGCCACCAAGAAAGGGCAGAAATGCGCTGTATCTACAAGATAATGTGCATGTCTGTCCTCTCCCATTGCGATGGGGCAGAAAACCCTGCCATGTGCCAACATGGGTACCCTTGAACCATGGTGCAAGGGTGCTTGCATTGGGGGTATGATTATTTTCGTACAGGAAGGGATACCTTCCTGCACAAAACAATCAGAAGAGGTGTTTCCTCTTTTTATGTGTGCTGCAGAATGCAGCACAGATAGTAAGAGGAACAAACAGGAAGGCATATCTTTATTTCTCCCCATTGTGACTAGGCATAGGAACATGATGCATTCCCAGACTTTTAAATCTGGGAATGTGTCAGATTCTTTCAGGTTCCATGGGTGTTGCATGGGAACACCTTAAGCAACACCCATGGAAAGCCCCTTTCACACAGTGTTATGTCTGAAAGAGGTCCATCTTTACAAGACCCTGACAAACTAAACAAGTTGGCTTTGCGTGGCCATGTAAATATGGGTTGGCACACTGCACCACCAAAGCATAAAAAATGACACTCTGGTGGCATAGTGTGCATCTAGGGCCTTCATAAATGAGGCCCTACAATTTTACCTGTGCTCACCCTCTAGTAGCTTGGCACAGAGCAGTCAGGCTAAACTAATGAGGCAATGTTTAAAGTATTTGTGCACACACACATAGTAACACAGTGAAAACACCACAAAAGGACTATGCATTTTCAAAGATTCAATCAACATGCAATGCTTAGAAGACAATGCCTCCTTCTGGAACGATCTAGTCACCTGGACTGGGACAAATCCAAAAGTGCAGTCTGAGCACAATGGAGTGTGGAATGGTTACAGGAGTCAAGCAGACCAACTGTCAGTACCTTTGTTATGTCAATGCTTGATGATGATGAATCATTGATCTAGAGGAAAGGATGCTTTGTGCTTGCAGATGATGCATTGTTTCCTAATGAGGCAACATTATTAATGTGGTGATATCCAAAAATGATGAGTACTGATTCCGATGTATCGGAACTGCATCGGCCAAGCTGGGGCTGAGCTGTAAGTTGGGGTCATTACATCGCACAGTCAGCTAGCGATGTCAGTGACTTCAGTGCATCTAGTGGCCAAGCAGTGGTTCTGCAGCGGGATGCATCAATTCCAAGTAACGCAACAACTTGGCAGCACCTTATTTACCTCCAAAGGCTCAGGACTGGATTCTGCACCACTTGACAGTGCAGGACTCAGGGCAGAGGAACCCAAGTGCTAGTAGTAGGATGCAGGTGATGTCTTTGATGTCCCAGAGACTTCAGAAAAAGGAGGCAAGCTCAGTCAGGCCCTGGGAGAAACTATAGATTGCAGGATGTAGAAATCTCAGTCTCAGGCAGGCAGTAGCAGGCAGCAGGCCAACAAAGCAGAGCAAACAGCAAAGTGGCAGTCTGTCCTGACAATACAGTGGGCCTTTTCCCTAGTAGAATGTCCTCAGTCCAAAAGTATTCCAAGTGTGTGGTGTCAGATGTAGAGAAAATAAT
Source organism: Pleurodeles waltl (assembly GCF_031143425.1). Lineage (NCBI taxonomy): Eukaryota > Metazoa > Chordata > Amphibia > Caudata > Salamandridae > Pleurodeles > Pleurodeles waltl. The sequence goes on along the minus strand of NC_090443.1, from coordinate 652,340,942 downwards.
ATCCATATGTATGTACCACATAGATATCATCCTTAAATTCCAATTCTCTCCCACTTGATCTGAAACCCACTAAGCTATCTATTCCTGGTCCTGACCAAGCTGCTTGCTCATCAGCTCTGCACCATGGTTTACCTGCTGACCTTTCTGACACCTAAACCAGCTGTGCAATCAAACCTCTCCAAGCCATGTTAAGTTTAGCTCTGTCTCACACATTAAGTTCAGCCCATCAGGCTAACCCACAAGCAAGGTCATAGCTTCCTTTTACCTACAAACAGTCCACCTATTTTCTGTTCTCATGTTTTTGCCCACACTGCATTATGTATAATTTTACACTGTGGTCTTGTAGCTTGTGTATTACTATGTTTTATATGCTTGCCCATGTTTGGATTATGTCCCCTTTTGGGGCTTTGCTGTGACAACACTTTATAACATATATAAATGCCTGACAAGAATGACTCAGGGCAGAAGAAGCTTGTTTAAAGGTGTTGTGTAGCCATTTTAGTTATAGCTCCATGCACATTAGTTTAATACATTAGGCCACTGTGCACCTTGACCTAGATATATTTTATCCAGCTTTGCATTGTTATTTTTACAATACCCAGTTTTACGGTCTTGTTTTAATTTCTTCTATCTAACTGTTTTGCATAGCCCAGCACTGTGTTCTCAAACAACACATTCTTGATCACTCTGTGCTTCAGTGAAGGCTACAGTTTGGTATATTGCCGTTGAACGTGGTAGAAGTTTAGTCCCCAACATTCATAGAAAAATACACATCCTTACGTAGGAACATTTTCTTAGAACATCAGCTGTGTTATTCTAAAAACACTTCCTAGACCCATTACACATCAAGAGGGAGATTCAAGCCAGGGAACCACAACTGTACACTGAATGCTTTGCTGCAGATGCTAATGCAGACTACAGGCCTTTGCTCAGGTATGAGGGTTGATGTCCTCCCGAGGGAACCTGAAAGGCAGGATTAGAGCTTAACATGCTGTGCTCAAAATATGATTTAGATAGAAAATAGTCCATCGATCCTAGTGGCAATATGATAGCATTATTCTTATGCTTCACTCTCATCGTCACCATTTCAATATTGTTGTGTTGTGTCATTCTGGTTATTGCAGCTCACGCTTTGCTATCTAAAATGCAGTTGTTTTATTAAACCAATCTTTAAAACTTATACTGCTTTAATTGTCATTTATATATGAGACCGAATTGTGAATGAGAGAAACGGGTACAACCTGAGTGACCACGACTTCCCTGAGAAGTATTATATGTCATGCACTCTGCTGCTTAATCATCTCTACCTTTCGGGAGAGATGAAGCACTGCTAGTTAGCCGGAGCAAAACCCAGATTCGGAGCGACAGGTGTCACCCACCGTGGGTCAGACTCAGTCTCCCACACTGTGGATAATCTTGCTGTTCATAATCCAGTAGTCTCATTAGAATAATGAGAGCCTACGTGACAAAGGCTTAACACTGAAATGTGCATCTGCCTTCTGCCTTGGCCTGCCAATAAACATAATTACCTCCATAAATATTTCATCTGTTCCAGAGCCTTCCCTGGGGCTTGTATTTTCTTTTCCTCACTCTGAGGATGGTTGAGAAAGTTCCCTAACAAATGGTGCCAGAAGTGGGATGTGTGAAATGTCACTACAGGTAAGTGAACTAAATAACTTGCCGTCATGGCCTGTCAATGCTTAGAATATAGCTGGGAGTAAAACAGGAGATTGAGGTGTAAATACAAATAAAGCTGGCAATTAAACAGAGGACTGAGAAGAAAACTGCAAGTTTTGTCTATATCAAGCTAGATTTGATGCCTTCTGGGCTATCGTAAACCCACACAGGAGGGCCTAAGCCAGAGTAAAATGTATTTAGTTTTAAGAGATCCCCAGGGGAACAAAAAGAATCCCTCCCGGAATGTAGCATGGGAAGCATTTGATTATCAGCTGGCACTGGAACACAAGAGAATGATTTTGAAATGTGCACAAACAAATTATCTGTCATTGATCAATGGTTGTATTTGAATTATGTGTTGATTAAGTGTAATGTACCACTATGTTTCATTGCAATGTTTCTTTGAATTATATGTAAAGTAGTGCATTATTGCATTTGAGAAGTAAACCTGTTTATATGGTGTCTCTAAGTTGTCAACAGCTCTTGACTTTTCTGTATCTCTCTCTCCCTAATCACAACTGTACAACAGTTTCTTTTACAGGATACAACTGTTGATAGAGACTATAGATTTACAGGGTGACCCATCATGGTAGTCACACTATATAAGCAATTTCTTTCAGCAGTGGCTTTGAATTGCTAAAAAGAAATATCTCTTTTTAAAAAACAAAAATGCCAGGAAAATGTCTCCACAGAGTCCAGAGACTGTTCTGCAGTAGGAGTGGTGAACAGGGAGTGTGGAAAAACATAATAAAAAGGAGCTAGAACTACAAAGGATTGATCCAACAAATAGCCAGTGTTTATTAGAATTAAGTAACTGTGTGCAAACAGAGCAGTATTTTTGTCACTATGTATCCAATATGGCTTGAAGACAGCTAAAGTACACAGAGTTAAAGCAATACCAAATGCCACTACTTGTGCTTGGCAGTTCGGGCTGGACTGGTCCCATGGGGAACAGGGTCAAGACTGATTTGCATATGGCTGGGTCCAAACTGGGGTGGTGTGGTGAGCAAATAACGATGGACTAAACACAGATCTTTGTGACTAGGGGTGAATATTCGCATTGTTCAGCATTCCGTCCATCATGTATTCTTTTTACATTTGTCGCCCCAAGTGAGAAGGGTATGCCCAGACGTGGGTCCCGTACTCACTGCACCACTGGATTCAAGCTAGCCTAGCTGGTGAAGGGTGATACCCTGAAACCAGTTCTAGTATGCTTGTTTCCGCTCCATGGATTACCTGGCTTGGCAGTTCAGGCTGGACTGTTCCCCTGGGGAACAGGGTCAAGATTGATTTGCATATGGCTGGATCCAAACTGGGATGGAGTGGTGGGAAGAACAATGATTGATTAAACCCAGATCTTTGTGAATGTTTCGAATGTTTGCATTGTACAGCATTCGGTCCATCATCTGTTCTAATTTGCACTACTTTTAGAAGGGCTGCAGCTCTGCTGTGTATTTGGACGCTCCTCCAGATGTATACTGACATAAATAAATTGAAGAAACTGTTTATCGCCTCCAAGCCTCAAGGCCTTTATGTCAAACTAGAAGAAGGTGCAGACAGTAAGTATATAGCTGGTAGTACATTGACTGAGGAATAGATTCTGTTGGTAATCAAAGAGGAAAGGAAAAGACAGAGATTGGATGCAAATACTGAATTCAATTCCTGGATCACAGGTAGATACAACATTGAGAGCAGTCACCAAACATTGGAACAAAGCATCCATTCTGTAGGGCCTGTTCTACCTACACCTAATTTCTCAGCCCCTCCTCAAAAACTGATCACTTTCGGGCCTCTACATACACTGTGAAATAACACAACCAGTTAGGCACTGGGTCCAAACCTAGGCTTACCACATGTCCCTTATTTCCATATATCCCTGAAAGGTGATTTAACTAGGGTATCTGACATGCCAACTAGTTCCAGAGAAGGTTGTGTCACAACGCTGGTCCTGAAAAAACAGCTATCATTTGGAGGGGACAAACCACTTGCTTTTGAAACCCCTGCCCCAACTTCAACTTTTGGTCTAAGGGAGGCTTTAGGGCTGAGCACAAAAGAGAATTAAAATGAGGAGGAATGCGAGCAGTTAGCTCACCTGAGGAGGGAGGAAAATAAGTTCCAGTAGGAGGTGAACACTGAAAGGGAGAAAAAACAATGCTTCATTAATAAACTTCAGGATAAGATAGACAACAGGGAACAGCTGGTACTTACATGGTCAAGCTCATAGGTGCTAAAGTGAAAGGGTAAGAACTCGTATACTGATGATGTACTATTGAACACTAAAATAACTGCACCAACAATAGTGTTAGGGAGGACAGCAATGTTAAAACCATGGACCCCCTAGGAAGCAGCTCAGATGAAAAAGGATGCCTTAGACCTATTTATAGCCAGTGTGAAATATTATGAATGTTTTGAGTAAATATGCATTGCCTAGACCCCCCCTTCCAAGAGATGTAGAAATGTTACTAAAAATAGGATATGGTAATAGATAGCCTATGGTAAAGAGTAAGTTCTAAATTCCCCAGGAAAGAGATTGAACAATACTGACTGATAATATGTATGTCACAGAAAATAGATTGATGATTTGGTTAGAGTCTGTCAGGGACACAATTAAGGGCTTAGCAGTGAAACATGGTGATTTTTCTCAAGTCACAGCCACGTAACAGAAGTCAGGCGAGTCAGTGACTGATTACAGCCTAAGGTTCAATGAAGAATGGGATAATAGTGCTGGGGTGCAGCACATGGCAGAGACATATAACGTATTAGCTACTCAGACACTTATGAATGGATTGTTAGCATCAATGGCCCATAGTTATAAACTGCACTACCTTGATTGGACTACTGAAGAATATTAAAACATGTGTACGCTTCTGATAACAATGAAAAGGGGTGGTATTTTCAAGGTAAAAAAAGTGCACAGCTAAAAATGACAAAGGGATGATGTTGTAGATAGTACTAAGAGAGAAGGAGCCAGAGGGAATATACCATAAGGGGGTGCAGCACAGACAGGATGCAGAACAAGGATAACAGAGAAGAGACTTGAGGTAGGGGTTAGTTTTAAGTTTGCCAGAGGCACAGGCACTGGGGCTGAAGTTATAAAGGTTATAGAGGTAGAAGACATAGAAATGACAGAAATGACAGGTATGAGAGGAATGATATAAACAACAGGAATGGGAGGTTTGACAGAGATGAGGTCCAGATTTCAGCACCACCCATGCCTAGAGACATCAAGTAAACACTGCGCTCCCTGAGGGACCCTTTCCAAGGACAACATGGATCAGCATAGGACCACGCGGAGAGCGAGGTGACCCAAAATGCGGAACACAGAGCCCAGCAGGTATCAGACATACCCGAGAAGAGTTCCATGTTCCCAATTAAGGTAGGAGGTAAGGAAACTGATTTACTATTAGACAGCAGTACCACCCTAGTAGAGGCAAAAAACAAGTTGGGTCCAAGTAGTGGCAAAATATTCACTACAGTGGCTGTAACTGGATGCTGATGTGTGAAGAGTTATCAGAACCCCTACCAGTTTCGTTTCACAACTTCAAAATGACCTATCAGTTTTTCCTGTCACCAGATGCACCCATCGATTTGCTGGGAAGAGACCTCTCTGTAAAGTGCATGCAAAATTATATTTTTCACAAAGTTGGATTTAGTTACAAGAACCTGAAGACAGGTTAGAATTTGGCTAATAGAACACTTACTTCTTGCAAATTAAATGAGGATTCTGTGCTATGTACAAGCCCTGTCTTGTCTCTCTCCAACACACTACCAATGTCTGTGTTACATAGAGATTTCTACGACATGTTTCAAGAGCTGTTTAAATACAGCCCTGACTAATTTAGTGCAGTTGACATTAGTAACTGGGTCCATATACTGTAATCCAGTATTTCTTAAACTGCCAGTGCCGGAATGGTGCACCTACATGACAGACAGATATTGGTACTGGACAATGGAGTTGCTTGAGGACACATTGTATGTAGGCAAAGGAGGGGGTTTCGTGAGTGTTAGACTTTTTATCCTTGGCGTGGTCTCCCTTAACTTTTTGCCTCTGTTTCCCTGGTTGTTGATGTGTGCTGTACTCCGATTTTGCTGTTTTTGTTACTCTGGGCACTTTACCACTGCTAACCAGTGCTAAAGTGCAAGTGTTCCTATACAAAATGTGTATGTAATTGGCTTATCCATGATTGGCATATTTGATTTACTAATAAATCCCAAGTAAAGTGCACTAGAGGTGCCAAGGGCCTGTAAATCAAAAATTACTAGTGGGCTTGCAGCATTGGCTGTGCCAAACACATAAGTAGTTCTGTAATCATGTCTCAGATCTGCCACTGCAGTGTCTGTGTGTGCAGTTTTAACTGTAAATTAGACTCAGCAAGTATACCCACTTGCCAGGCCTAAATCTTCACTTTTCTTACATGTAAGGCACCCCTAAGGTAGGCCCTAGGTAGCCCCAATCGCAGGGTGCAGTGTATGGTTAAGGTAGGACATATTGGGGGTCATTACAACATTGGCAGTAAAAGCCACTTACCGCTGTGCAGAAGACTGCCAACACCGCCGTGGAATTCCGCCACAGTCATTATGACCCACAGCTCGGATTCTGCCAAAATTTAGACAACCACACAAGTCTGCCACACCAAAGGTCAGTGCTAAACTGGTGAAAACAAAACCCATACCGTCACGCCAACAGGAATATGCCCACAATATCACGACCCGCGAATCCATGCGGGGGTCTTTCAACCGCAGTATTCCATTGGCGGTACACACCGTCACGCAAAAAATACACACACTCTTACAAAACACATCCACATTGGACAATTCCAAACACACACACGTGATACACATACACACACCACTCCCACACACCCAATACAACATAAAACACACACCCACATCACCCACATCACCCACAAACCCCTACGACAACAACTGCGACTGCGACTGAAGGCCACAGAGAGACACCACCATCTACAAATGAGCATCCACAGGCACTCAACACCATCACTCACACAACATCCACGCACCTCACACAACACACCACTAAATATCACCCCACACATCACAACACACACCTCCATAGCTAGGAAGATGGAGCTAGGGTGAAGAATAGTGGACAGGGTCAACACCCAAGAAATAGGGATGACATCAGGAAGAGGTGTAATGACCTACGGGGGAAGGTGTGTTCCGTGGCCTCAAGATACCACCTTGTGGTTCAGAGGACTGGCGGCGGACCCCTACCTCCTCCCTCAAAACTAACAACATGGGAGGAACAAGTCTTGGCTATTCTGCATCCTGAGGGCCTCGCAGGAGTAGCTGGAGGAATGGACTCTGGTAAGTCAAATCTTTACTACTATATCCCCCACCCTACCTGCATCCCATCACATACCCCCACCCTCGCCCTCACCCCCATCACTCCAACTCCTCACAAATGTCCCAATATCAAAAGCCACCCATCCCAACACCAAGCCCTACATGCAACAACAAAGCATGGACACCCATCACCAAAGTATGGCCACTGCAGATACCCATACACCCCCCCTAAACCATCATCACACAAGGTCCCACACAGGAATGCAAGCACTGGGGTACACAGTCACCCACCCATTGCACACCATGGCACACACAATGCAATAATCATGCTTTTACACCCCTGTAGGACCCCTACCCAACGTCACCGGACAGGAGGGTCCAGACATGTCCACACCACCAACAGAAGAGGCCCACAGTGATGACAGCAGCTCTGTCCAACTGGATCTAGACGACCAGCCCGTCCCATCTGGGACCTCGGGACAGTCGGTTCTCCTGTCACAGTCACAGGCCACTACAGAGCTTGCCCCCTCTGGAAACACCAGCACAGCACCCACCCAGCGGGCCCATACCTCTGTCCCCAGGACACGTCAATCAGCAGTGTGTCCACCACTACATGGAACCCAGGTGAACCCACCACCCCAACAACAACAGGGACCTGGGGGCAGTGGCAGTGGGCACACGGTTCAGGGGACAGAGGCCCAGGGAAACAGGGGAACTGGGAGGGCTGCCCACCACCTCCGCCGGCGCTAGTGGACAGGAGGCACCGCCACAGGACCACCACACCAGCACCCCAACCCCTGCAGATAGAGAACCACCCCGCAAATGGTCCCTAAGATCCAGGACAAAGACAGAGAACGATGCCAAGACCCCCACCAAGAAATTAGACCACCCTGATTGTCATCCTTTTGTCCCACCTTGTCACCCTGTCCATCCTCAAACTGCCCCAGCTCCACTTCCTATGCCCCTTTAGACAATGCACCTGTGAGACTAATAGACTGGACTCTGCCATGGACATTCCTCCACCATCACCCCACACCATTTTACAACACCCTCCAATATTGAGCACTAAAATAAACACCCTTAAAGCACAAAACTATCTGGAGTCTGTCTGTGATTTCGAATTAGTATATTAGCAATTGCAGTGACAAAATGCTCTTTCAAATGTAATGTCAACATACCTATGTCACACAGCTCTAGTCCATGAGGAAATAAAGCAGATGTCACACAGTGGAACCCACATCTGTGAAATGGTAAGGGAAAGTGACAACTCAGTGACCATACACTGGGTGAAAAGGACAGACAGTAGAGAGGTAGTAGTGTTAAAGTACATGTAGCAGGCAGAATTGTCTTCTTACCTGTGTTTCATTGGAAGTATTGCAGGATCACAGATTTCCTGTTGACGATGTCCTCTTCTTCTGCTTCCTCGTCTTCACTGTCCACAGGCTCCACATCTGCCACAACACCTCCATCTGGACCATCCTCCTGCAGAAAGGACACCTGTCATTGCAAAGCCAAGTTGTGAAGCATACAGCAGGCTACGATGATCTGGCACACCTTCTTTGGTGAGTAAAATAGGGAACCACCTGTCATATATAGGCACTGGAACCTGGCCTTCAGGAGGCCGAAGGTCCTCTCTATAATCCTCCTAGTTCGCCCATGGGCCTCATTGTAGCGTTCCTCTGCCCTTGTCCTGGGATGCCTCTCTGGGGTCAGTAGCCATGACAGGTTGGGGTAACAAGAGTCACCTGCAAATGGCGAGGGACAACTGTTAGACACACACTAACTCTTAGGGTTATCCCCAGACAACTATTCCCACTGATTTGGTTCCAGGTGCTCACCTAATAGCCACACACGGTGCCTCTGGAGTTGCCCCATTACATAAGGGATGCTGCTGTTCCGCAGGATGTAAGCGTCATGCACTGAGCCAGGGAATTTGGCATTCACATGGGAGATGTACTGGTCGGCCAAACACACCATCTACACATTCATCGAATGATAACTCTTCCGGTTTCTGTACACCTGTTCACTCCTGCGGGGGGGATCAAGGCCACATGGGTCTCATCAATGGCACCTATGATGTTGGGGATATGTCCCAGGGCATAGAAGTCACCTTTCACTGTAGGCAAATCCTCCACCTGAGGAAAAACGATGTAGCTCTGCATGTGTTTCAGCAGGGCAGACAATACTCTGGACAACAAGTTGGAAAACAGGCTGGGACATCCCTGATGTTATGGCCACTGTTGTTTGAAATGACCCACTTGCAAGGAAATGGAGTACTGACAGCACATCACTTGAGGTGGGATTCCTGTGGGATGGCTAACATCAGGTCTGACTCCAACTGGGTACACAGTTTCAGGATTGTGGCATGATCAAGCCTGTAGGTGATGATTACATGTCTTTCCTCCATTGTCGACAGGTCCACCAGCGGTCTGTACACCGGAGGATGCCGCCATCTCCTCACATGCCCCAACGGACCGTGCCTATGGAGGAGAACAGCGAGCAGAGAGTCAACCAACTCTGAGGTACGTACACACAGCTTACTCAGAAAACTATTCAGAAACTGAAATTTGCCTGTATGAGTGTTGGGCCAAGGCCTAGGCATATGGGACGCAGTAAAAAATAAAGCCATGTGGGCCCCTGAAATGGCAGCTGCCTGACCTGTAAAGTGGGACAATGGGATATGAGGTAACTGCACTGGCTTTGTACACAGTCGCGCTAGGCGGTAGAAGACCGCGGCGCAATTCTGCATTGGTTAACATTGGATCCTATGGGTCCCAGGAGCCAATGACGATGTACGCCGGCGGTGATGGTACGTACCGCCGCGGCATGACCGCCAATTTCTATCTGTTCAATCACTCGATACCTGATATTCGACAGGAGAGGACCTACACTGCAAGTGCTGCTGTGACCTCAGTCTGGAAGAGACAATGGCTCGTGCGTCTGGGGAAAGGACCCCTGCCTTCAGCACGGAGCAGTTGGAAAAACTCGTGGATGGCGTCATCCCTCAGTACACGCTACTCTACGATCCTCCAGACAAACAGGTAAGTACACTGGGAGCATGCTGTATGGGCAATGCCTGTGTGGAGTGGGGTGGATGACAGATAGGGGGGGAGATTGAGGCGTGCATGAAACGACGGTGAATGCATGTGCCAAATGGCAAGGATAGGGATGCGGGCCAATGTCTGTGACGATGCAGTTGGTAATTACTTCTCTTTTTCCCCTGTACAATTCCTGTAGGTCAGCGCCCACCAGAAGAAGGATATTTTGCGTGCCATCGCCTATGACGTCCGGACCCTGGGGGTCTACCACAGACGGAGCACCCACTGCTGGAAAAGATGGGAGGACATTCGCCGCTGGAGCAAGAAGATGGCCGAGGCCCAGCTGGGAATGGCCTCCCAACGTGGGAGGGGTGCCCCTCGCACCATGACCCCCCTGATGTTCAGGATCCTGAAGGTGGCGTACCCTGAGTTGGATGGGCGCTTGAGGGCCACACAGCAGCAACAAGGGGGTCAGTACACTCTCATTCAGCTGATTCAGCGTGCATTGTATGTGTCTGGGTGGGGGAGGTGGGCTGTGGGTTCTGCCTAGGCCAGGGCGAGTTTGCTAGTGAAGTCCCCTTTTTCAGGCATACCCTGTGGCACCCCACCCCATCTGGGTACAGTGCCAACTACACCTAGTCAGGCTCCTGTGACATCCATGTGTGCAGAAATAGGCCATAGCCTTGTAAACCATGTCCCAGTGATTGAATAGTGGACCCCAAGTGCGCGGCATAGTGCAGGGGGCTTCTGTATCTGTCGTGTCCGCCAACGGTAGTGGTATTGCATGCACTCAACATGTCTTTCTTCTGTCTCCCCCCCCCTTTTTGTGGTCTCCATGTACTTGTGTGCATTCGCATCATCAGGCGGAGGAGCAGTGGCACCGGAGCAGGAGGGAGCTGCATCTCACATGGCCCCGGAGGGCAAGACTATGGACTCTGAATTCACCAGTGGGTAGGAGGGCGAGGGGAGCTCCACGGCGGGGACAGGAGCTGACACCAGCAATACGGACTCCTCCTCTGATGGGAGCTCCCTTGCGGTGGCGGACCCATCTGTGCCCCCCGCATCTACAGGTACAGCCGCCAGCCCCCCTCTAGCACCGCCCTCCCAGCAGCCCCTCAGCATTTGCCCCGTGCCCGCTCACCCAGAAGGGTGGGCATCACCTTTGCCCCAGGCACCTCAGGCCCTGCCCCTGTCACCCCTGCTGCCCTCAGTGAGGACGCCATTGAGCTCCTCAGGTCCCTCACTGTTGGGCAGTCTACCATTTTGAATGCCATCCAGGGTGTAGAGAGGCAGTTGCAAAAAAACAATGCATTCCTGGAGGGCATTCATTCTGGACAGGCAGCCCTTCAGCGAGCTTTTCAGACTCTGGCCTTAGCACTGATGGCACCCATTGTCCCTGTCTCTAGCCTCCCCCCTCCATCTTCCTCCACCCAGACCCACACCCCTGTACCTCAGCCTATCCCAAGCACACCATCAGACCAGCATGCTCACACCTCAACACACAAAGGAAGCTCAGGCAAACATAAGCACCACACATCCCACAGGCACTCATGTGTGTCCCTCCTCCTCGTCTCCATTCTCCCTCCCAGTCTCGTCTCCACTCACACCTGCATGCACTACATCTTCAGTCACCACGTCCATCACCAGCACACCCACCACCACACCCCGCTCACATGCAGTCACCACCCCCACTACCATTCACACATCCCCTGTGTCCTCTTCCAGTGTGTCTGTGAGGCCACCTCCCAAGGGACACAAATGCAGCCACACACCCACCCAACAGCCATCCACCTCACGACAGCCTCCAGCCCATGCACCTTTACCCAAAGTCACCAAACGTACACCTCCTACGACCACTACCTCTTCCTCCACTCCCACTCCCAAACCCCCTCCATCTACCCGTCCCAGTGTTCCTAAGAAACTTTTCCCGGCCACCCTTGACCTCTTTCCCTCACCTCCCCCATCCCGTCAGTCTCCTAGGGCCCGACTCTCCAGGTCCCAAACTAGCACCTCAGCCACAACATCGGCGGGACCAGTGGTGCGAGTAGTCACCGGATTCTGGAGTGCACCAGGCAGCATGGAAGCCAGTGTGGCAGGGAGCCACAGCACGGACAGTCCCCCACCTGTCAAGCATTAAAAGTTGGCCAGTGCCCGGCGGGAGAGGGGGAAGACACTAGCCGCCAAAGCCGCTCCCAGGGGTACCGTTGGGATGGTGGAGTCAGCTGCGACACCTTCCAAGGTGGGGAAGGGGCACAAGAAAACCGGCAAGTCTGGGAAGATCGGCACGGCGGAGAAGACCGCCATCAGCCCCGCTGCCCAGGATGTGACCGCCAGCAGCCCCACTGCCCCAGACAGGACCGCCAGCAGCAGCCCCGCTGCCCAGGATGTGAACGCCAGTAGACCCACTGCCCCAGACAGGACCGCCAGCAGCAACCTAGCTGCCCAGTAGGCGACCGCCATCAGTCCCACTGCCCCAGACAGGACCGCCAGCAGCAGCGCCGCTGCCCAGGAGGCGACCGCCAGCAGCCCCACTGCCCCAGACAGGACCGCCAGCAGCAGCCCCGCTCCCAGGAGGCGACCACCAGCAGTCCCACTGCCCCAGACAGGACCGCCAACAGCAGCCCCGCTGCCCATGAGGTGACCGCCAGCAGCCCCACTGCCCCAGACACCACTGCCACCAGCACCGCTGAACAGGACACCGCCGCCACCAGCACCGCTGCCAAGGACACCGCCACCACCAGCACCGCTGAACAGGACACCGCCGCCACCAGCACCGCTGCCAAGGACACTGCCACCACAAGCACCGCTGCCAAGGACACCGCCACCACAAGCAGCGCTGCCAAGGACACCACCGCCACAAGCAACGCAGGACCATGAGCACCAAAAGCTCTGACGCTACTGAGGCCAGCACGAGCAGGATGAAGCACTCTGGGCACAAAGCCCCCTCCAGAACCAGTGGAGTATCACATCCACTACCTCAGTCCTTGGCAGGATGAAGCACTCTGGGCACAAAGCCCCCTCCAGAACCAGTGGAGACTGTTATCCACTTGAGAGACTGTGGCTTTGCACTCCCCAGGATAATGCAGTGGGCAACCCACCCACTGTAGAGACTTGAGAGTCTGTGGCTTTCTACTCCCCAGGTTTGATCAGTGGGCAACCCACCCACTGTAGAGACTTGAGAGACTGTGGCTTTGCACTCCCCAGGATTGAACAGTGGGCAAACCACCCACTGTAGAGACTTGAGAGACTGTGGCTTTGCACTCCCCAGGATGGAACAGTGGGCAAACCACCCACTGTAGAGACTTGAGAGACTGTGGCATTGCACTCCCCTGGATTGAACAGTGGGCATACCACCAACTGTAGAGACTTAAGAGACTGTGGCTTTGCACTCCCCAGGATATAGCAGTGGGCAAACCACCCACTGTAGAGACTTCAGAGACTGTGGCTTTGCACTCCCCAGGACTGAACAGTGGGCATGGGACCCCTTCATGGATTTGGCGTCGTGCACTCAACCGGCTGAGGTGCCCCCCCTTCCCTTCCCCCTGAGGTGCCTGTTTTGTTTCTATCTGATGCCCCTGCAGTGTTCTCTCCGTCTTGTTCGGGTATCTTGTGTGGGCCTCGCCCATGCCTTTTGGGCCCAGTGATCCACGGACTATGATGGTGGAATACCTTGGACTTGTGTTCTTGGTGTATTTAATTGTATATAGTATAACTGTATATATTTGTAAATATTTTTGAATCATGTTTTTGAATATATCACAATAATTCCACTCATTTCCATTTGTCCTTGCATTCTTTCAGGGGGGTTGATGGGTGTAACTGTGATGTGTCATGATGTATTAGCGTGTGTGTTGTAGTGGGTAAGGGTGGGGGTGGGGGTGTTGCGTGTTGCATGTGTGTGTCACTGTTTTTTCCCTCCCCTGTGTCGTAGGTGCAGTACTCACCGTGGTCTTCGCCGCCAGCGTTCGTGCTCCTGGTAGAGGAGCAGGAAGATAAAGGCTGGAAAAATCTGGACCTCTGGTTCCATGGCGTCCTGGTTCCTCGTGGGGTGTGTAGAGGTGAGCGTTTTCCCTTCGAAGTCCTGTTTTCACCGTGTTTTTGTTCGCGGTGAATCCGACCCGGAAAAGGTAGCAGATTGGTGGGTTGTAATTCTGTGGGTGGTACATTGTCTTCCGCCTGTCTGTTGGCGTTGACCGCCAAGCTGTTTGTTTGTAACGCCGTGGCGGTCGAAGTGTTAAAGTGGCTGTCTATGTTGGCAGTTTTTGCCACGGTCGTAATTCCATTTTTTTTACCGCCGGCCTGTTAGCGGTCTTACGGCCGCTTTAACACCGACCGCCAGGGTTGTATGACCACCATAGTAATGTGTTTCATATGTCCTAACAGTGAAATATTGCTAAATTTGTTTTTCACTGTTGCAAGGCCTCTCCCTCTGATAGGTTAACATGGGGGCTACCTTTAAATCTGATTAAAGTGTAGATTCCCTTTGGGAGCAGATGGACATGTGGAGTTTGGGGTCTCTGAGCTCACAATTTAAAAATACATCTTTTAGTAAAGTTGATTTTAAGATTGTGTGTTTGAAAATGTCACTTTTAGAAAGTGAGCCTTTTCTTGCTTAATCCATTTCTGTGACTCTGCCTGTTTGTGGATTCCCTGTCTGGGTCAGTTTGACAGTTGGACTGGTTGCACCTCTCACTGGACAGTGACACAAAGGGAGCTGGCGTGTAGTCTGCATTTCCTGATGAACCATCTGTACTAGGAGGGAGGGGAGGAGCGGTCACTCACACCTGAAAGGGCTGTGCCTGCCCTTACACAATGGAGTCTCCAACCCCCTGGTGAGTGTCTGGGACCTGTCCTTGGCAAGTCAGGATTTCACATTCAAAAGAGACTTTGCTTTGAAGTAGGCCTACTTCAAATGTGAAATTGGGTATCAGAAGAATTCCCAAAACCACAGACTTTAGAACACTTTTGGAAAACAAGAAGAACCTCTGCCTGAAGAAGAGCTGAAGAGCTGAGGAAGAAGAGCTGCCCTGCCTGTGACTGTGCTTTGTGGAGCTATCCTGCTGTTGCTGCTTCTGCCAGAGTAAGAGGGCAAAGACTGGACTTTGTGTGCCTTCTATCTTGTGAAGATCTCCAAGGGCTTGATTTAGAGCTTGCCTCCTGTTGTTTGAAGTCTCAGCGACAGCAAAGACCTCTCTCTGCCAGCACCTGGAGTCTCTGGAGAGATTCCTACTCTGCCAAGTGGTGCCCATCCAGTTCCTGGGACCCTCAAAGGAGAAGCTGGCAGCCTAGGAGGAAGAAATCCACGCACAGAACGCTGTGTGTGGAAAAGATCGACGCAACTCCGAGCTGCGGCTGAAAAATTGACACGCCAGCCGTCTTCGTGGCTGAAAATCGCCGCTCGCCTGCAATGCGACTGAAGAATCGACGCATGAAGCTGGAGAAACAACGCGCAGCATCGCTGACGGAGGCTGGGAGATCACAACCCGCACTGTGTGGTTTTTGGATCATCGTACGGCTGGATTTCTGAAGCAAACACCGCTCGGCATGTAAAAACAATGTGAGGCCTGCCCAGACCCGAGAGTGCTGACTGGATCAACGCATCGCTGTACTGCGGAGAGAAGAAACAATGCACCCCGACCAGATGAAAAGAGAAATAACACAAGGTCTCGCTTGTGAGTGAAATCGACGTATTGCAAGCCCCTCTTTGACGCACACTAGCCAGTGCGGGGTTATTTTTAACGCACTGTACCTTTTTCACGCTAACAGTGTTAGTGTGCGTTTAAAACTACATGAAGACTCTTTTGCTTTTTAAGTGATAACTTGACTTGTGTATTGTGGAGTTTTGTCAATTCGGTTTTGTTTTGTTTAGATAAATATTCTCTATTTTTCTAAACCTGTGTTGTGTCATTTTGCAGTGTTTTCATTAGGTTAATGTGTGTTTTGTTACAAATACTTTACACGTAGCACTCTGAAGTTAAGCCTACTGCTCGTGCCAAGCTACCAAGGGTGTAAGCAGGGGAGAGCTGAGGGTGACTCCCCTTTACTCTGACTAGAGTGAGGGTCCTTGCTTTGACAGGGGGTAACCTGACTGCCAACCAAAGTCCCCATTTCTAACAGTGAACATTGAGATGGGACCACAGGAAGAGAGGTTATTTCAAATACCAGCTTCAGAACCACACATGTCTAAAGCTGTAGCACCAGGATTCTAACCTGAAGATTTGGGTACCATGGTCAAACGCCTTCAGGACTCACCAAGGACAAAGGATTTTACAATTAGAGTCCCATGGTCAAACACGGTCAAACGCCTTCAGGACTTACCAAGAACTAAGGATTTCACATATCCTTTGGGAGTTGTGTCTGTGTTAGGGGATGAAGAAGGATGGTGTTCAATACTGTGTATGCTCAGAAATGACAGGGCTGCAGTTTTTGACAATCTTGAAGGGAATATGGTTTTATGGCTGACTACAAACAAGTTCTAGAAGTGAATTTAGAGATTTGGGCAAAACACAAAAATGAGGCAGGATTGTTGAAAACATACCCTCCCCCTAAAGTGACACTTAAGGAAAATGCAGAACTACCTTGCAACAGTATAGACTGTCACCTCAGGCAGAGGAGGGAATACAGGCCCGTATTTATACTTTTTGACGCTAAACTGCGCTAACGCAGTTTAGCGTCAAAAAGTTTGCGCCGGCTAACGCCATTCTGAAGCGCCATGCGGGCGCCGTATTTATTGAATGGCGTTAGCCGGCGCAAGCAGACCGGCGCTGCCTGGTGTGCGTGGAAAAAAACCACGTACACCAGGCAGCGCCGGCGTTGGGAAAAATGGCGCTAGGGCGTCTTAAAAATGGTGCAAGTCAGGTTGACGCAAAAAATCGCCTCCACCCGATTTGCGCCATTTTTAACGACGCCCAGACGCCATTTACATGACTCCTGTCTTAGTAAAGACAGGAGTCATGCCCCCTTGCCCAATGGCCATGTCCCCTGGGCATGGTCATTGGGCATTGAGGCATGTAGGGGGGCACAAATCAGGCCCCCCTATGCCAAAAAAAAAAAAAAAAAAAAAAAAAAATTATACTTACCTGAACTTACCTGAATGTCCCTGGGGTGGGTCCCTCCATCCTTGGGTGTCCTCCTGGGGTGGGCAAGGGTGGCAGGGGGGGTCCCTGGGGGCATGGGAGGGCAGCTGTGGGCTCATTTTGAGCCCACAGGTCCCTTAACGCCTGCCCTGACCCAGGCGCTAAAATCCGGCGCAAATGCGGGGTTTTTTGCCCCGCCCACTCCCGGGCGTCATTTTTGCCCGGGAGTATAAATACGACGCATTTGCGGCGCAGTCATTTTTTTAGACGGGAACGCCTACCTTGCATCTCATTAACGCAAAGAAGGCGTTCACGCAAAAAAATGACGCTCTTTCCTCATACTTTGGCGCTAGACGCGTCTAATGCCAAAGTATAAATATGGCGTTAGTTTTGCGCCGAATTTGCGTCGAAAAAAACGACGCTAATTCGGCGCAAACGGAGTATAAATATGCCCCACAATCTCTGATTGAGTCTCTCTTACACCAGGGTATCATTCAAAAGACCACTAGGCCCTGTAAATGTTCAATAACTCCATTGCCCAAGGGCAATACAGTACAGTATAGATTTATACAGCATTTATGCCAGATAAACAATGTCATGGTTCCCTTATCACCTGTTGTGCCTGACCCCAATACTATATTATCTTTAATACCTGTAGAGGCACAGTACCTTTCGGTCTTAGATTTCTCCTCTTCATTTTTTAGTATTAGAGTCCGGCCAGAGAGTGAGAACCTCTTTGCTTTCACACTAAAAGATTCCCACTACACTTTCTCAGGACAAGCCCAAGGCTTCACAGAGAGTCCTAAGGTCTATGCACGGGTACTAAAGAGAGACCTGGACAGCCTACACCTGGAAGGCAGTAGTGTCATCTTGTAGTACACTGATGTTGTCATTATGGTATCTCCATCACTTGAGGCCTGTGAAAAAGACATTTTAGCTCTGCTGAACCACCTCCAGGAGAGAAAACACAAAGCCTCAATGTCAACATTTCAGTGCTGCCAAAAAGAGACGACATACCTGGGTTATGTGGTATCCAAAGGTATATGCTGCATATCACATGACAGAATGAAAATGATTGAAAGCATGCAGCCCCATCCACCAAGAAAGGAAAGATGTACTTCCTGGGATTGATGAACTACTGCCAGAAGTGGATCCGTGAGTACAGATCCTATAATGCCATCTTGAGGGAATGCACACTACAAGATGCATCCAACAACATTGTATGGACTAATGAACTTGCAGATTGTTTCAAGAAACTGAAAGGGGCATTGTGTATTGTGCCAGCACATGGGCTGCCTGATTACAATTGCCATTCCATTTCTATGTGTCAGAGGAAAATTGCATTGCAAACAGTGTTTTGACACAGCAGGATGGCTCTGGAAAAGGACCTGTGGCATATTACTCTGTGACTTTGCCTTCAGCAGTGACTGGGCATCCAGCTTGTTTGAGAGCAGTGACCGCAGCAACTGTGATGGTAGAGAGGAAGGCTCCCATTGTGCTGGACTACCCTTGTATTGTTTATGTGCCACATTCGGTACAGTGTTGTTGTTATCAGCAGTAAGGTGCACAGATTATGAGGTCATGTGTGGTCTAACACTAAAATCACCATTAAAAGATGCCCACCTGTTAATTTGGCAATAATATTACTTGCAATAGGTGAATCTGATTAGTCTCCTGACCATGATTGTGTTGAGGTTGTAGAAACATGCGTTACACACATACCAGATTTACAACAGACACCTTTGTAAAAGGTAGACTATGGGTGGTACAATGATGGTTCCTCCAGCAGAATAACAGATAGTGATTACAGACCAAGGTGTGCTTTAGCAACAGTAGAGACAATAATTGAAAGTGCAGCTCTACCACCTGGTACATCTTCTCAGCAAGCTGAGCTTTATGCTGTAATAAGAGCATGCCTCCTAGATGAGGGGAAAACTGTTAACATTTATACTAACTCACGTTATGCCTTTGGAGCTGTGTATGACTTCCGTCAGCTGTAGCAGAATCGTGGCTTCATAACAGCAGCAGGGTTCCCAATTCAAAATGTTATGTTATGTTATGTTATGTTATAGAGGTTTATATAGCGCCCAACTGCCAACGGCCTCGTAGCGCTTATACAGCCATAGTGATGACATACTGCTTAAAAAATTATTCAGGGGATTAAGTTTTAAATAGCCATGTCTTCAATTCTTTTCTGAACAACAACTCTTGAGAATTGACTCTCAACTTGAGAGGAAGGTTATTCCAAAGTAACGCGCCCTGATAGGCTACCGATCTTCCTCCCCATCTGGCTTTCCTCATGATTGGAACTTTAGCCAGATTAGCTGAGGAGGATCTAAGAGGTCTAGCTGGAATATAGGCCTGAGCAAGAGTTTTCAACATTTCAGGTCCCTTCTCAAATATAGATCTGTGAACATGGCACAGGGTCTTGAATTGAATCCTTTCTGCTACCGGGAGCCAGTGTAAAGAAACAATTCCTGGCCGTATTGAGTGATGTTTAGGGATGTTTAGTAGCCCTTTAGTACAGCACTTGCTAAAAGCAATACTACTACTTAACAGTTTAGCGGTCATAAAATGCAAGGCCCATATAGGGGTCAGGTCACTACCCTTTGAGTACCTGTATTCATTATTATTTCAAGTAATGGAATAATTTCTTCTTTCTTTGATGTTGCCATTTGAAGCAAGGCATCCTCTCCTGCATTTCAAGCAATTCCTACCATTATCTGCGGGCTGTTTGAGAAGAACATTAAGTGACTTTCTAAAAAGATATTTGTTTTGGTGAGTGATTGGTTCAGAAGAGTGAAAATACGATTAGGAGCCCAAATATTGTTAAAGATAAGCATAGATGCAATTGAGTATGAAGGATTTAGATAAAATATTTAGAAAGTTAACGAAAGCTCTATTGGCTTCTAAAAAAGCAATCATGATATTAATACTGAATTGAGAGACAACAATTCCAAACATTTAACATTGCATCACACAGTCTAAGAAAGTGAGTTGTTGGGTCGGGTGGAAGCCGCACTCAGGCAACAACCACAATCGTTGTCAGGGTGAACCATGAATGTCAGTAAATTAACCTATGCCTAACCCTCTGGAAGCATGGCACAAAACAGTCAGGCCTAACTTGGAAGCAATGTATGAAGAATGTATGCAGCACTCAAATCATAATAAAGTGAAAACACAACACAAGAAAAATATCAAACCACTTTAGAGCAATAGAGTACATTTCTCCAAAGTGACTCCAAAATGATTAAAATTCAATTGGTAGAACTGGATATATTTAATTTTGATCTATTTGATGCAGAATGTGCCACTTACAGTTATCTAGATACACTAGACCTGGGGAAAGTCACAAGTTAAGGCCAACCACATAGGACAACATGTCAGATACAGGCACCAGGGTAGTCTGACTGAAGAGTTACCTTCTCAATTCTGAACAGTCATCCCTAGAGCACAAAGATCCAGGCATTGTTGGAGCTTTGCAGTAGTGGATAGTCGTGGATGGTCATTGTTGGAACAAAGAACAGCACTTACACTGCTGGATGTCACTGAGGGTCACTGTTGATGCCAAGAGTTCAGTCACAGTTGACCCGTCACGCAGATCACTGCCTGAAAATCGGGCAGTGACCTGCGCAATGTGGCACTGCACCCTGGCCCCTGCACTACCCATGTCAAGTGCATGGGCAGTGCAGGGGCCCCCAGGGGTGCCCCGGTTCACCTCTTCCGCAAGCCTTTCACTGGCGGGGAAACCCGCCAGGGAAAGGCTGGTGGCTGAGAAATCATTATCCGAGGGTCAGCACCGCTGCCCTGTCGGATAATGTTTCCGACCGCCACCAGGCTGCCTGACGCAGGCAGCCTGGCGGTGAGTGAGGGCTGCTGATGGCGGCCCTCATGGGGTTCATTATGTGGCGGTGTGGCCAGCCATGCCGGCTGGCAGTTTTACCCGCCACCGAGGGCATGGCGGGCCACACCGTCATGTTCATAATGACCGCCTAAGTGTGTCAATTAGGTGTAGGCCAATTTTTCCAGGTTTTAACAGTGAATACAAGCACTTTAGCACAGGTTTGCAGGGATAACCTGCACAGTATCCTAATTACAGCAAAGTTGAGTTCAGGAAAAAGTACAGAGTGAAGGAAAAGGTTTGGAGGAATACAACACCAACAGTGTCAGGTCTAATATACAGCAGTTGTCCTTTTGGTATCATTGCAATTACTTTTACAATTCCTAGCTTGCACGTTACTATTTTAGTGAAAGTAGGCCCTGTTCTCCTAAATGTGTTTAGAAAAATACCACTAAAGATGTAGCCTTAAAAACATTGGGAACTTTGAAAAATGATGGATTGATGATAGTCCTCTGTGTTTGACCATTGTTAAGAAATTAAGTTCAAACTTTCATTTGTGAGCTAATTATTTCTAGTGGCAGGATGCCAAATGAGTTTACAGAGTATGGCGGTCATTATGAACACAGCGGGAAACACCGCCAACCGCCGTGGCGGCGGTGAACAGAAGTCCGCCGTTAGCGGTGAATGGAAACCTGCCATATAATGAACAAAAATCCCAACCCCACCATTACCCTGTCGGTGGGAATTCCGGACCTCTCCACCCTGCCACCACCAAACACACCAACATCCCGCCCTCCAAATAATGATACACAAATCACCTTGGTGGACAGTGGAGGCTGGACGACCATTGGCGGTTCTGACCGCCACAAGCGGCAAGTGGACCTAACAGCAAGAAGTGTACACATTGGATAAGCGTGCAATCCACACACATGACACACATCCATAACCCCATAAAACACCCTAGACATACCCACAATCCTTTGCAATGAAACCAGGTAAAGAAGACGGAGAGCACCAGAGCAGACACCCAACACCACCATACACAAGACGCACACCGACCCACAGAAGAGCACCCTCACTGAGTTCCCAGACCCAACACCATTCACCACACACACCATGTCACCCCCCAAACATCCACGCTTCATAGAAAGGGAGTTAAGGACCATGGTGTATGAGATCCTGAAGGTGGAGCCACAAATATTCGGGTGGAGGTGCACAGGGTCAATGTAGTGGGACACCATCCACGCACCAGGGACGACATCCGGAAGAGATGGCATGACCTGCTGGGGAAGGTCAGGGGCATAGCATCAAGGCACCACATTGCAGTCCAGAAGACTGGAGGAGGACCACCACCAACACCACCAGAATACACAGAATGGGAGGAAAAGGTACTAGCCATCCTGTACCCTGAGGGACTCACTGGACTCACTGGAGGAATGTACTCAGGTAAGTCATCCACATATACCCCATATACTCCATACCTGTAATACATGCACCACCCCACCCACACCCACCAGGACCAACACCCCACCAAGGCAATAGCCACTAAATCCACCCCCCCTGCATGACCACAAACCAACTAAGAGGCCCACATCCCTCCCCCTGTGCTCAGCCACCTACCCCTGCAAGTACCCACAATGGAACAACACCCCCCACCACAATGCAACCCCACAGTTGAAGGTAAATGCAGTGCCAACCTCACAAAGGCACCCTGTAAGGCCACTGAAAGTAACCCCAGCACAAAATAGCCCAGTCCTGTTCATCCCAAACGTTTATGCAGCTGTAACAGAAATGTCTATGTCCCCCAAAAGGCACCACCACCCATGCCACCCTAACGGATGGGACAAGGAGTGGCAGTGCCCCCCAGGGAGACAGAGGCACCTCACAGGACACTGGTGAAGGATCCCTGGACACTGATGAGCAGGCAGGCCCCTCACATAGTCCTGGACTGTCACCAGGCAGCAGCCCCACCCAGGAAACCACTGTCACCCCTACCACCCAGTCAAGACCAGCAGCCAAGGGCAAGCATCCCCACACCAGTATATCCAGGCCACAGACTGGTGGAACACAGGTACAGAGGCCACAGCCTCCCACTCCCAACATGCAAGAAGGCAATGGCCCCAGTACAAGTGGTACTGCCAGACCTATGCAGGGGGCATAGGCACAGGGGGCTAGGGCAAGTGCAAGGGTGTCAGTGGGCCAGGGGGAAGCCACAGGATGGATGTAGCAGCCCAGGACGTGATATCAGAGGTAGTGGAGGCCTCCCAGCATACCCATGACAGGTTGGCACAGATAGTGTCCACCCTGGAGCACAGTCAGAGGATGCAGCAGGAACATCACCAACAGGCCATGAAGCAGTGGAAACAGCACAACGCCACAATGGCCACCATAGCAGGAGCACTGCTGCAGCTGGTACAAACCCAGTCTGAGACCCACACAGGACAGGAGGCCCCCACTACAGCACCGGACACCCACAATCAGATTACACCATCAGCAGAAACATCCCAGGAACTTCCCTCATAGGAAGGGCCTACCATGTCATCCCCTAAAGATCAACAGCAGGTGCCCAAACAGACCCTCAGGCCAAGATATGGCACTGGAACCCCAGCAAAGAACAAGGCCCCCTTCGAGAAATAACTCAGCAACAATCTGCACAGCAACCATCCCACTCAATCAGCCACCACACATTGCTAAGAGGCAATATGAACTAATGTAAGAAAAGATGGAACCATCAATACTACCAACAAGGCTGCCACCATGTTGGCTTTGACGTCACCCACCCCTTACAACTTGCCATCACCGTAAATAGCACTATTCTCTCCCTGCAACCAACCATACACATATCACACCTGTAACACTATCCCCTGTGGTAAAATGTGAACAAAGTGAAGTATGGATGCAACTGGCTATAAAAAACTACTTTATTGTCAAATCTTTGCATGAAGGGAGTCCTGTGTGCCTAAATGTGGGCCCTAAGTAAATGCAGAAAATATCAATCTGTACCATGCAGAACTGGACCATGTTTCACCTATCATTATCAACCCCCCCCCATATGACTGAGCACACTGACAGTATGTGTCACAAACCCCAATGTCAGCCCAAAGTCCCACAAAGTTACTGGAAGTAGAGTTGTATCAGTTGGGTCCTGGAATTGACATCCTCCCCTTCTTCATCATCACTCTCCTCCCCTTTCTGAGGTAGCTGGTCAGGACATACATCACCCTCCACCTCCAAGAGGGGGATAGAATGTCTCACTGCCACATTGTGCAGCATGCAGCAGGCCACCGCTATTCTACACACATTTTCAGGCCCATAGCCCAGGGAACCCCCAAAGATATGTAGACAATGAAATCTAGCCTTCAGGAGACCTATTGTGTGCTCTATCCCCCTCCTAGTATGTTCATGGGCCTCATTGTAATTTTTCTCTGCATCCGTCCTAGTATTCCGCACTTGTGTCAGGAGCCAAAGCAAGTTTGGATAGCCAGGATCACCTAGGAAAAGTTGCAAAACAGAGTAGTCATTGTTAAGCCCCTTAGTCAGACAGGCTGTCTGCTATGTGTCAGTTAGTGACAGACACACTTACTTTGATCCACCCTCTGTCCCCTTGGAGTTGTTCCATCCTCTGTGGAACACCACTGTTCCTCAACACAAAGAAATCATGGACTGAACCTGGGAACATGGCATTCACCTGTGAGATGTACTGGTCTGCAGTTCATATCAATTGGATGTTCATAGAGTGAAAGTTATTTCTGTTTCTGTACACCTGTTCACTGACTCTTGGGGGGATGATCGGTATGTGGGTGCCATCGATGGCACCTATCACATGGGGTATGTTGGCAAAGGCATAGAATTCAGACTTGATGGCAGGGAGGTCAGTACTTTGGGGAAACCTCACATAGGACTACAGGTGTCGTACAAGTGCATTTAGAAATCTTGTCAGTACCATGCTGAATATTGGCTGTGAAAATCCAGCACCCATGCCCACTGTCACTTGAAATGAGCCCGTGGCCAGGAAATGGAGTGTGGCGAGCACCTGCGCTTCAGTAGGAATGGCATGCTGATTACGATTTCCCGGAGTTAGTGCAGGATCCAGCAAAGCACAAAGTTCCTGAACTGTTGCACATGTGAGTCTGTAATTGATTATGATCTGATGCTCCTCCATGGTCCTCATATCCACAAGTTGTCTGTACACCGATGGTGCCCTTCCTCGCCACAAGGGTCGGTACCTACGAGGGATATCAAAAAGGTGTGATGAACACACATACATAGGCACACATTGTCATCAATTGTGCACTGCATATTTCATTGTAGTGACTCAACATTAACTGCTTCTTGACAGATCTACATCTACACCTCAATGAGGGAACAGTGTTTTTCATGTGTGGTATGTTACGGAATGGTCACATGCATAGGTGCTTCATGTGGCCAGTAGGGCCTGCATTGTGCACATTTTTATTTATAGATGCGTAGTTACTGCCAAAATGTCTGCCCACTGTAATCCAGGCCTTTCGTTGTGGAAGTGACCTCATACTGCTAGCAGTTGACGTCACAGCATAAGGCGGTGTTTCCTGCCGTTCGCACCATCATTGGTCAACATGGATGCCAATGGGGAATCCGGGCGTATCATGATCATGGTGACAGTGCACACCGCCGCAGTACGTACGCAATTTCGTCATCTATTATTCACTTGACTCCCTGATCTCGTGTGGACAGGTACTCCACTGTGTGTACTGCTGTAGCCTGCCTCTGGCAATGGATGTGGCTCATGTTGCACGGTAAAGGGCCCCTGCCTTCACCCAGGAGGAAATGGAGAGGCTAGTGGACGGGGTCCTGCCCCTGTACGCAAAACTGTACAGACGGCAAGAGGTACAGGTGAGTCTGGGTTTGGGAGGCACTGTTTGGGTGTAATAGATGGTGCTGAATGCACATATGTGTGCACCTCTGAGCCTGCATGGGCCATGGTGCATGGCATGCTGCATGCGTATGGCCTGTAAGTCTGAGAGTACTGTCCATCCCATAGTGGACATTTAGCCAGCTGTACCTATCTTGCAAGTGCCTGACCTCTGTGTTCCATATCTTTGTCACCCTTTTAGGTCAGTGCCCAACAGAAAAGAGCACTTTGGCATGCCATTGCCAAGGAGGTGCGGATCCTGGGGGTCTACAACCGGTGGAGCACCCACTGCAGAAAGAGGTGGGAGGACCTGTGGCGCTGGGTTCGAAAGAACTGTGAAGCCCAGCTGGGCAAGTACTCCCAAAGTGGAAGGGGTGCCCATCGAACACTGACCCCCCTCATGCGACATATCCTGGCGGTGGCATACCCAGACCTGGATGGGCACTTGAAGGCTGCACAGCAGTCACAAGGGGGTGAGTACTCATGTCACAAACATAAGTCTCGAAGGATATCTGTGTGTGCATTAGGGTTCATGTTGCTTAGAGGCAGGGACTCTGACTGGTGCCCATGTACATTATGGTCCCCAAAGGGTGTATGGGTGTCTTTGTCAGGTCTCCCACATATGGCCTCCTTAGGTAGTCCAGGGGATGGATGTAGAGCAGTATTCTGGTCAGTAGTCAGGGGCATGGCCATGGGCATAGTGAATGGTGCTGCCTGTTGGGTGTGTCTTGTGGGTGGGTGTATGTCTGGCCATTACGTACCTCCATTCAGCTATTTACACATGTCTCTCCTGTTTTGTCTTCCCATCCCTGTTCTCTTGTGTTGGTTTGGTACAGCAGCGAAATCTGGCGAGGGAGCTGAGGCACCCGCAAGTGGCGACGCCTGCTGCCCTCACAGAGGAGGCTATTGGCCTCCTCCTGAAAACCATCTCTGTAGGGAAGACAACCATTGTCAATGCCATCTAGGGGCTAACATCAGAGGTGCAGCAGATTATGCCTATCTGGATGGCATTCGCAGTGCCGTGTCTGTCCTTCAGTGATCTTTTCAGGCTCTGGCCTCCTCTGGGATGCCAACCAGTTTCCCTGGCCATTCCGTCCCCCCTCCAACCTCCTCTACCCCTTCCAGCACCCAACTCCCTTCACCCGTCCAAAGCACACATTCAGACACACAGTCAAGCACATCAACACAGAAGAAGCACACTTCTAAACACAAGCTCCACTCCTCCCACCACAAGCATTCACACTGCCAACAGACACAAGCACACACAACAACATCCACTTCCCCCACCTCTTCCACCTCCCTGTCTGTCCCCTCTACATCCACACCCTCATGCACTGCACCTTCAGTCAGCTGCTCCTCTTACTGCACTCACCACAATAGCAGACATCCATACATGCACCCCATTTACCACACCTGCACTCCCCACAACTACTGTAGTTGACACATGCAGCACACTCACCAGACTTGTAGACACCTACACAACATACATCCACCCTAGCTGCCTGTCTTCTCCCACTGTGTCCACCCCTCCTCCAAAAACACACAAACGCACCAAGACACCCACCCATCACACATCCCCTACACCACAGCATACTGTCCAGTCACCTGCACCCACTACACGCAACCCTACACCACTTACATCCACTGCCTCTGCCTCCATTCCCATGCCCTCATACAGGACCATCCCAATTGCTCCGAACAAACTTCTCCTCTCCCGGGCTGACCTCTTCCAACCCACTGGCCCACCCTTTTTTGGCCCTAAGCGTGCTCACCTCCTTGCCCTTTCCACTCCTTCCACTTCACAGCCCACCCCTGTCCGCCCTTCATATTCCAGTGCCCCTTCCCCAGAGAAAAAAAAGGCCCGGGCAGAGCCTAGTCTACCTAGCTCCACCCGGTCAAAACACCTCCCCACCTTCAAAGGACAAGCCCACACCCCCTCCACCTTCCAAACGGAAGTCCAAGACCCACCACCGTCACAAATCCCCAACCCCAAACCCCCTACCCCATTCTGTGAGGTGCCTGGATGCCCCTTTTGTTGCCCCATTAGGTGGAGTATTGTGCACTTTTGGGAGTCAGGTTGTGTCCGTTGTGGCCCATGGCACTTGTAGCCATACGGACTGGCCATTGGCCCTGTTTGAAGTATTTGGCTCTGTGAGCTTTAATAAAATATTTCTGTGTGGGCTGTGTTTTGGCGGCACACTGTTGAACCCTGGTCTTTTGTTTTATTGTTTATGGGTGTGGGGCATTTGTACGTACTATGGTCAGGTTAGATTTGCCTTGTGTCAGGTAAGTACCTCTTGGTGTGGGGTGTATGACTTGTGCTGCTGTGAAAGGTTGGGGGTGCTGCTGAGTGGGTGAAGTGGTGGGTATGTAACTGTGCCCTTTCCTCCCTTGTTTCGTAGGTTGCGGAACTTACTGTTGTCGTCTTCGTCGGCGGTCTCGGTCGTGGAGGTATATGGCAAGGAGCAGGGCAGGCCTGATCTGCAGCTCTCCATCCATGTCTGCTTCGGCGCGTTGTGAGGGCCTCCGGTCAGTGTTTCATTGGATTTGGTTCAATTCAGCCTTGCTTTGCGTGGCGGTGGTTCCCGCCCCGGAACTGGCGGTGGACAGGTAGTTAATTATTTGATGGGTGGGTTGGGCCTTTCTGTCGGCCTCTGGGCGGACTCTGCCGTCGTCATCGGCATTCCTCTACTGGCGGTGGGTGGTTTTCTGGATGCCTGTGTTTCATTTGGTTCATTATTTGGCGGTCCGCGCTGCTCCTCTGTTGGCGGTTTCTACTGCCACTGCAGGCGGAGCGGGACGGACCGCCGTGTTCCTAATGAGGGCCTATATTTTGACAGAATTAAATCTTCTTTTTCTAATGATTTATGCTGATTATATATATTAGCACAGCCTGGGTAAAATTTACATTTCAACAGAAGGGTATAGCTGAGAACCTGATGGAACATGAAGTTTCTGATTTTAAATCAAAACTATTTGATCAACTCGGTCCCAGAGTGACACAGATGAAGATTACCTATTCTTGATTACCTTAACATATGTAATCAATGTAAAAATGTTGTTTTTGATACACTAAAAGTGTAATATGCCTTTCATTATGGACCTTTTAATAAGCAAGTATTGTTCATTTGATATACTTGTGATAGTGTGACATAATATTCCAGAGTTATTTTTATTGCTTAGTTGTGCCAAAGGCAAGCCCATCTGCGTGTGTTACCATACAAGCCAAGCACAGTGCCAGCCAGGCTGCTCATCAAGACCTAGAGGCTCGTTATGAGTTTGGGGTCAGACCCCCAGACGGTCTTACAGACTGCTGTATTATAACTCAGAGAGGCAGGACCGCTGTCCGCCAATCAAAAAGGTCAGACTGGCAGCGCCACAGAGGTTTGGAAATAGGCGGTCTGACATTCAACCCCGACAGCACAGCAACAAACCACTGACTGTATTACAAGTCCAAAGTCGCAGTGGCAGGCATCCATGAAGCTCAGCCAATGGCAGTCAGAACCACAGCAGTTCGCGGTCACCCAAGTACTACACAATGCGCATTGAATGGATTTGAAAACAACACAGCTGACGCACATTGCCATACTGGACAAACCAGCAAAGTGCACTATAAAACACACCTCTTCACACACCACATTCCTCTTCACTTTCACAGCAAGACCCAGCAAGACAGATCAACCTTTTACCACACTGCACAGATACTAAGCACCCCTCTTCAGCAAGTCACTGTTACTCTTCTTTATTTCTTTTTTTTTTACCATGCCACATTTAAAAAATCCCACTTTTTCAGAAGATGAGTTAAGAGTCATGGTCGATGAAATCACAAAAATAGAGTCACAATTTATGTGGAGCCCAAGTCCAGCATGCTCCTCTCAGTAGGAAAATGTAACTGTTGGACAAGATAGTCATCCAAAGTCGCAGTGGCAGGCATCCATGGAGCTCAGCCAATGGCAGTCAGAACCACAGCAGTTCGCGGTCACCCAAGTACTACACAATGCGCATTGGATGGATTTGAAAACAACACAGCTGACGCACATTGCCATACTGGACAAACCAGCAAAGTGCACTATAAAACACACCTCTTCACACACCACATTCCTCTTCACTTTCACAGCAAGACAGATCGACCTTTTACCTCACTGCACAGATACTAAGCCCCCCTCTTCAGCAAGTCACTGTTACTCTTCTTTATTTCTTTTTTTTTTACCATGCCACATTTAAAAAATCCCAGTTTTTCAGAAGATGAGTTAAGAGTCATGGTCGATGAAATCACAAAAATAGAGTCACAATTTATGTGGAGCCCAAGTCCAGCATGCTCCTCTCAGTAGAAAAATGTAACTGTTGGACAGGATAGTCGTCAGAGTGAATGCTGTAGGCACCACAATGCGTACAAAGGAGGTGTGAGAAAACAGGGCTGATTGCATAGGCCCCCTGAGTTTTTGCCCCCATTTTTAACTTTTTGCTGGTGTTTTCCTGACTCTGATGGTGCCCTGGGTACTGCTTTCCAGTCCCAGGGCCATTGCTCTGTATAAAATAAGTATGCAAATTAGGCTAATTGTAATTTGCTAAGTCATCTACCTATAAGTCCCTAGTATATGGTAGGGCATGTAGGTTTAGGGACCCCAGCAAAGGTGGTGTACCCAGAGGCGCACTGCTGAGGTGCTCAGTGTCATTTTAAAGCAGGTCTGCCTTGCAGGTTGCTTTTAAATTAAAGTTACATGAAAATTCAACTTTGGAATTAAAAGTAGTTCCAAACTTTTAAACTACCTTAATGTTACATATAGGTCACCCCTAAGGTGTGCCTTATGTGCCCCTAGGGCTGGGTGCCATGTAACTATAAGCAGGGACCTTATAAGAATTGTTTTATACTCCCTGGTCAGCTTACAATTGTTGGATTTAATATAACTCGTTTAGGTAAAGAGTTTTAAACTTTACCTAAAACGTTGCCAACTTTAGCCCTGTAGTGTTTTGCTGCTTTGCCCTGATTGGCCAGCCTCTGGCAGCCTGGCCAGGCTGCTTCATGAGATGTGAAGTGGCCTGGGCTCAACACAAAGAGATGTGCCTGGGGGAGGAGATCTCCCTCAGCACATGGGGAATCAGGAAGGGGGAGGGCTGCCAAACAGATCTTCAAAGGCAGGGAAGGAAATTTGGAGCAACCTAGCACCTCCCTCACACATTGCGAACCCAGACAATTAGGTGTCCCCTGATTAGATTAGGAGAGGGCAGGAGAAGGGTGTGTTTAGGATTTTTAGCCGCACCAGTGGGTGGGCTCAGCCAGATGTAACCTCCAAAAATCACTTTCAGCCATGATGGAGTTTTGAGGAATGTTGCTCCCTGGGATTGATTTTTGCCACACTTCTCAGGAAGTGGTCATCACAGGGGGAAGGACCCTGCCCCTGATTGGAGAACCAGGAACCCCCTGTTTTTCACCCAGGAGCAGGGATAAAACTGGCAGACCTGCACCCACACCTCAGTTCACTACCAGATCCCTACCAGGAAGAACTGCAGAAGAAGAAGGACTGCCCTGCTGGACCCCTGGCCTGCACCTGGACCCTGCACTCTGAAGGACTGCACCAGCTGCACACTTGGGCTTCACCACAAGAAGGACTTTACCTGACTTCAACTGTTTCAAGGAGGGAGTCCCTGTTTGCTACAGGTGAAGAATTGCTAACCAGATTCCCCTGCACCAACTCCTGAAGAAACTAACCAGCTGACCACTGTCCAGTGGACAAAAAGGAGTTTGTGCCAGGTGCATTCTGGGAGTTGTAGTCCACACCCCTCAGGATCATCTCAGAGATTATGGAACCTTGGGGTGAGCTGCTCAACCGCGACCCAGCCTGACTTGCAGGTTTGTCCCAGTGAAGAAAATCTCCAAAAAAGATACTAAGTCCAAACGTAGGAAGTTGACCGGGACCTCCCAGCCAGCGCATCCGAGGAGGGCTCCAAGGATGTCGGATCAAGATCCAGGTTTGCCCCAGTCGAAGGATTTTCACCTAAAAAAACGACTAAGTCTGAAGGTAAAAAATCTCCACGAGGGCTCCCGCGACGGAGTAGAGTTCCAGGAACTCGGATTGGACTGGCTGGTTCGTCCCACTGAAGAAAATCTTCAGAAAAACGACTGAGTCCAAAGGTAAACTTTTGACCGAGGCCTCCCACGGGCTATAGCCGAGCTGGGCTCCATCGTGGTTGGCCTTAAACTTTGACTTTGCCCCGGCCGAGGTGCGACCAGATTACCAGATTGGCGTTTTTTGTTTCTAGGTGCTAGAAAACAATAATTCTTTAAAAATTCATATCTCCGGATCCCCTTATCCAATTTTATTAATTTTGTGTCATTTTAAAGATAAAGATACAGGGGGTCATTCCGACCCTGGCGGTCCATGACCGCCATGGCGGAGGGCGGCGGAAGCACCGCCAACAGACTGGCGGTGCTTCCTGGGCTATTCTGACCGCAGCGGTAAAGCTGCGGTCAGAAAAGGGGAACCGGCGGTTTCCCGCCGGTTTTCCCCTGGCCCAGGGAATCCGCCATGGCGGCGCTGCTTGCAGCAAAACCATGGGGATTCCGACCCCCTTCCCGCCAGCCTGTTTCTGGCGGTTTCCTCCGCCAGAACCAGGATGGCGGGAACGGGTACTGTGGGGCCCCTGGGGGCCCCTGCACTGCCCATGCCCCTGGCATGGGCAGTGCAGGGGCCCCCTAACAGGGCCCCACAAAGACGGGTGCCACTTCACCCGTCGCACCCCTGCAACTCCGCCGGCTCCATTCGGAGCCGGCTTCCTCGTTGCAGGGGCTTTCCCGCTGGGCCGGCGGACGGCCTTTTGGCGGTCGCCCGCCGGCCCAGCGGGAAAGTTGGAATGACCACCGCGGACTTTTGACCGCGGTGCGGTCATTCGGCGGTAACCACATGGAAGGCGGCGACCGCCGCCCGCCGCGGTCAGAATGACTGCCATAGTCTATATTTATAAATGGATTTGGGATTTTTAAACTGTTTCCTGTGTTTTATTTAATTACTGTTTTGTGGTATTTGAATGCTTTACACTCTGTCTCCTAAGTTAAGCCTTGTCGCTCGTTGCCAAGATACCAAGGGTTGAGACGGGTTTAATTTACTGAGACATAACTGGACCTAAGTGGAGGTTAGTGGCCTATTGCTAAGTGTAGGTACTTACCTGCCCTTACCAATGATCCATTTTCCAACACACTGCCATTCCTGTTGTTCCCCTCTCAGTGGGTTGTGCCTGGTCGCACAAGAGGGTGGGCATCTCCTTTGCCGCAGGCACCATGGCACTAGTTTCTGTGACCTTTGCTGCCATCAGTGAGGAGGCTACTGACCTACTGAGAAGTATCTCCATGGATAAGTCAGCCATTGTGAATGCCATCCAGGGATTGGCAACTCAGCTATTACAGGCCAATACATTCCTGGGAGGCAGCCATGGTGCAATGGCTGGCCTACAGAAATCTTTTCAGGCTTTGGCTTCCTCATTGATGGTAGCCAGTCACCACCCACCTTCCATTCCCCCTCCACCTTCCTCTTCCCAATCCAAATCCCCTCTTCCTGTGTCAACCTAAAGCCCACAGTCAGATCCGCACACATCTACATCAACACACAAGAGCATACACAATCACAAGCATCACAAATACACTGGGATGCAGGCACACAAGAGACACCCACTGACACCCACAGACACAACAGCCACCATTTCCTTAGACACCCCCAGCATTACACACACAACATCCAGCATACCCACAGGCACCACACTGACAGTGACCCACTCACCATACCCACAAACACCACCCCAGCAGACCCCAGACATCCACCACAAGCACCATACCTGTAGACACCACAACCTCAGACATCCACTACATCCAGCATACCCACACTCACCACCCCCAATAGACACAAACACATGCATGACTCCTCCCCCCAGGACCTCCACCTTCCAATCCCCCTAGACACACAAATGCACTCAACCACCCAAGTCACCCACCAAACATAAGCATACCTCCCGGGATCACACACACACGATATGCACACCGACACAACAAACCACTCCCTCGACCTCCAAATCTCCACCCCCTTCAGCTGACTGTCCCTGTGTCCCTAAGAAAATCTTTTTGTCTAATTTTTACCTTTATCTATCCCCTCCACCCATCTCCCAACCAAAGAGGCCCCCACTCAACCCCTCCCTTCCACCCCCAAGGCCTTCTCTACCCCAACAAGCACCCAAAGCTCTCACCCATGAAGAAGCCCCCACCTCCCAAAAAGCAGACCACTCTTCCCAAGCCCAAGACTAAACCCCCCTCCCAAATTCAGCCCCCTAGAATGATCCCTTAGGTGCTTTCCTGCCCCCCTTGATGCCCCTTCCTGTAGAGGTTCCATGGCAGTTAGGAGTCAAGTGAGGGCCCCATGAGGTACCTGTGCATCAGACAATGGACTGGCCAATGACCTTGGACTTTGAAGGTTTACCAATAATAAAACCAAACATTTGCGTTTTTTGGGTATACATTTGTCCTGTAATTCCTTTACTATCATAATGTTATTCCTGATTAATTTGTGTTTTGTACCTACAGTTGAGTGTGTTTCAGCTTGCTTGCTGATCTATTTGCTGTTGTTTGCAGTATCTGACTTTATTGGCCATGCTGGTGTCTCCCAAGAGAAGGATATATGTTGACAAGGACTACATGGATATGTCGGTGTATATCAAATGGTGGTCATGACATTGTGTACTGTTTGTTATGGTAAGTATTTCATCCAATGTAAGCATGTATGGTGTTAGACTTGTCCCCCTGATATAGATTATGTATTCATCTGATGTATGTCAGCTTGAGTATTGTTTGTGCAGACATGGGGTGTGTTCATTTGTGCAACCTCTGTTTGCATTTGACTGTGCATGTGTACATTTAGCTGTGTGTACCTTACAGCTAGTTCCTGTAGAGGTTATGTCCTATGCAGTTGGAATTGTACATGCTTTTTTTACTTGCACTTCCATATGATGCATCTAGGCATGTCATTTGTGTCTAGTAATGTTTGTCCCCCGAGACAAATGTAGGGCCATTTCCTGTGCAAATGTTATTTAAGGGACATGTGCAAAGTGATACGTGTCCCAGTGCAGCCGCCTTCCCTGAGTGTTCAGGTACCTATTGTGCGGTATTGTTTGCATAATGATAATTGTAAATTTGTCTCTCTGTCTTTTGTGCATGTCATTGTCCTTCCATTGTGCTGTGATGGGAGATGAGTGTGTCCATTGCAGGGCTGTTTCATAGGAGTGGTGTTTTTGTTCTAAGACACATTCATACATAGGTGTGTTATATGTGAAAAAAGTCCATGGCCTGTGAGGAATGTGTGTGTATTTATATATGTGACATTGGTGTGTTTTAGGTGTTGTGTGAGACAATGTTGTGTAGCTTTCACTCTCCGTGTTCCTGGGTTGAATGGACACATGTTTTTGTGTAGTGTTACAATGCAGTGTGAGTGACTTTCGCAAAGGGGGAGTATTGTGACTGTGAATGTGCTCATCTTTATGTATGATTCTGACTGTGTACACAATAAGACGTGTTCTTGGTGCCAGCAGTGTGACACACATATGATGTGAATGACAGCACAATGATCTGTTGTTGAGCACAGTGACACAGGTAGGTGTGTGTGTACTTACAGTCAGTTGCGTCTACAGCGGCGTTGATTTAGTGCTCCTTCGATGATCAACAACAGCAGCAGGATGTGTGTGATGGGCTCCATCGCGGCCCCGACATGTGAGACTGCCTGCAGGTGAGTGTCTCCCTTTATAGTCCCCACTTCCCCATCCTGAGAAGTGGTGGTTGGAGTGCCAGGGTCACATTGGTGTTGTGCAACCTCATAATGTGTCCGGTGGCTCCACAGGCTCCACCAGCCTGTTTGTGCTGCCTCTTTACTGTGGCGATCTGTGCTGTCTGGTGGTGCTGACAGGACTATGGCAGTCTTTGCTCCATAGGCCTGCATGACTTGTGATTTGGTGGTCTGATAGTCAACCCAATGGCAATCTGACGGCAAACCCTTGCCATGGCGGTCGACAGGCTGCCAAACTTGTAATGAGACCCTGAATTACAATAATCAATATGCAAAGGTACTACAATCATTTACATTTAAATAGGATATTTTTAAATTACTTCACAGCTCATGTATA
This sequence comes from Pleurodeles waltl, assembly GCF_031143425.1. Classification (NCBI taxonomy): domain Eukaryota; kingdom Metazoa; phylum Chordata; class Amphibia; order Caudata; family Salamandridae; genus Pleurodeles; species Pleurodeles waltl. Next base: position 652,304,957 of record NC_090443.1, on the reverse strand, counting down.
AAACATTAGTTCACCATAGACATAATTTAAACTCTTGAATCATACAGCACTTTCCATAAAACAAATTATTGATCCATCTGCAGCGCCTTATTCATGTAAATTTAGAAATGGATTCTTTGAAAATTCTTTGTATGACAAGGAACCATGAAGCTTTAAGGAAATAGTTTACATCCTACTCTAATAATTACAATGACATATTTTTTAAAGAGAACAAAAAGTGATAAGTGGATTGCTTGAATTAATTTTAGCCATTGAAAATTACATTTGATCCTTCTGGAGGGGGCCTCATTTAAGAAGCTAACGTAGATCTGTGGCTGCTTGTGCTACCTTCTGGACGGCGCCACAATAGACAGTTCAAGATGGCCTGTTCCCATGAGGGACAGGCTTAGTACTGATTCACATGAGGCAGGTCTTTGTCTAGAGAGGCACAGTGCTTAAAAAGAAATGGGTTGGAATACTACCTTGAGCAATTGCCAGCGGTTAGACTATATGCAATCACTCCTCCCATCACTTTTTGTGTGATTGATGTAACACCCTAAGTGATCAAGGGTATGCCCAGATTAGTGTCCTTTGCACACTGTGACATTGGATCTAAGCTATATCCTACTGACAAAACATTACAATGCCAACATTTTCCTGTGGTTGCATTGGTTCCCTTTTGGAGAAGGGCTCACCTGACAGATTAGGATTAACTGTTCCTATGAGGAGCAGCTCTACTATGCCTAAAGTGGACCTTTGTCTAGAGTGTCACAATGGGCTAAAACGGGGACTTACACCTGTCTAAACATTAGAAACCGGTCAGCAAATAATTACATGTTCACTACTTCACCATTGATAATGCATGGGAAGTGGGTAAGGCATATACTTAAAGGACTGAAATGACTCATGTGGAAATGACAAATGGCTACACATTTTGGGGTACATTGATAACGATTTTCTGCCCCTTTAGTAAACCATGATATCCTCAATAAAATGATCTATAAATACACCAAAAGAAAATTCTATTCAGAAAGACATTTTTGGCAGAACTCGTCTTGTCCAGTGATAACCAGATGTACATCTGGGTAGGTAGACTTTCCAACAATGTTGTGACCACAAATGCTAGCCTCCTCCAAATTTCTGACCAAACCCCTAAAGCCTGAAAGACAGAATTAATGCTTCTGCCCAAACCAGTTATGCTTATCCCAAATACCCTTTCCAGCACTAACAAGCTTTTTAGGTTTCTCCATGTAATACATCAGTCAGCATCAAACAATTGGTGTCATCCGTGACTAATGCATAACAAGCAAGAACTAACTGCTGGTTGAGTTAAGACAGCTCAAAAATACACTTTTTATTTTTCCTGAGGTTATTCATAAAACAGCATGTCATTACAGAGCATATTAGTTCCACTTCTGGTTAACAATTCATAGTGAGTATGAGTGAGATTCAAATAGACATTATCTATGCAGAAGCAGGAAAGAGGCAGAATCTGATTGAAAAGATGAAAAAAGAAAGCTAGAAAGAGAGCAAGAAAGTGTGGGAGAAAGAGAAAGAAAGAGTGTGGATAGATTTGAACCTATACAAAGACATAGAGAAAAAGTGAGAGAAAAAGAAAGAAAAAGATAGAGAGAAAACATGTATTTAATGGCTAACAAATTCTTCCTCCAGTGGACACTCCCTAGTGGTGTTGGACCAATTGGTGCATCCCCTGTACCATCCTTGTCCACCACCCACCCTATTATGAGTCCACCAACTGACGGTGATGTGTTACTCAACCCAGAAATGAACACCAGGCGTCCTGTGGGCTAGTAAATGGTGACAAGATCTATGTGCTTTTGTAGGCTTTCATTCATGAAAAACATTATTTGGATAGCAGCAGGAATGGTGTTCCTTTCCTGGTGGGTATTATATTGCACAGTATCCAATGCACCAGGCATTCTTTTCAGTGGAACTTTTGGTCAGGTATTCAGATGTATAGTAGCTGATGGATATGAACAGAAGGCAATGGGCTACTATCTGGACAAAGTCAATCATCTACACTTGTATTTATATGTTTGCAAACATATTTAACACATTTAGAAATTCCCATTTGCAGCAAGTGGTGTGCCTACTGTTTTTTAAAACACTCAATCAGATGTACATAGAAGTGATGGAGAAAACCCAATTGTCACATTTCTGTTTTGAATGATATATTTGATGGTAACCATGCAACCTGTCAAAGGTTATGTCAAGTCTGAAATATTATACTGTTAGCAGAACGGGATGGGAACCCATTTGAAATTATAATCACAATGATTGACAGGGCGACCAGTTAAAATCACTAAATAAACTTTTGCTGGTAGCTTGGCACAAAGCAGTCAGGCTTACCCTGGAGGCAATATGTAAATATTTATTCAGTACTCAAAATGTAATAAAGAAAAAACACCACACAAGAAAACCCCCAAAGCAATTAAAAAAAATAGATACCATTTTAATAAATAAAATGACACGAACATGATACAAATTCAATAAGTAAAAATAGAGATGAACAGTTTTTAAATTTGAATTAAAAATAACAACAAAAAGTACAAAGTGTAATGATATGATTGGGTTAAATTGGGACAAAGTAAAAAAAATAAGGTGGTCTGCAATGAAGCATGGATTGTATACAGGGACTAGATCTGTCCCTCCAGAAAGTATACCTTCTAATTTAGAAACAAACGGAGAAAAAGTGAACATCCAGGAGTGCTTGGCTGGACAAACTGCAAGCTTGATCCAAAGTGGGACTCCGCAGTGGTGAGTTGCTGGAGAGCCAGTTTCAGGTGCAGTTGTGAACAATATTAGGAAACTGCTGAGCTGTATTCGGACAAAATATTGAATTTAAAATATCAAAATACAGAAATAAAGAGTTTTAAATATTATGATCAACAGATATCAGGATACAGAAATATCTTTGGCAAGAATATTGATTTTAGAGGTAAGTAGTATCAATGTTAAAAATATCTATGCTGCTAATAATGTTTTCAAAATAACTATCTTGTTAACCCCTTGGGTGCCAAGGACGTAATGGTTACGTCTGTGGCTGAGGCGCTGAGGCGCTGAGGCGACATGGTCGTAACCATTACGTCCTAGTACTGGCCCTCGGGGGAAGCACTAGTGCTCCCCCCGAGGGCAGCGCCCCCACTCCCCATTGTAGGGCTGGAAAAGGAATTGCTTTCCCTTCCACCCTCGACCCCCCCCATTGACATCTGAGGTCACCTCCCATGCTTCCAGCACTATGGGGAAGAGAAATGCTCAGCATTTCTCTTCCGCTCAGGAGGAGGTGGAAGGCACAGGCATGAAAAGAAAGGAAAGGCCTTTCCTTTCCTTTCATGTCTCTGCATGCATTTCTGCTGCCTGATTGCAATGGGATTTGGCAGCAGAAATGCCCACTAGACACCAGGGTTTTTATTTTTTTATACTTATTCATACGGGGAGCGGTCCCTTGAGCAAGGGCCGCTCCACAGGGGTGCAAAATATTTTTAGGCCTTTCCTGCTCCCCCGGGGGGCAGATCAGCCTATTATAATTAGGCCGATCTGCCCCCGGGGGACAGAAACCTCTAGACACCAAGGATATTTTTTGTTTTATTTACTTCATGTTTTTATGTATGGGGAGTGACCACTTAGGCAAGGGTCGCTCCCCTGGGGGGCAAATTGTATCTAAGCCATTTCTGCCACCCTTGGGGGCAGATCAGCCTATTTTCATTACGCCAATCTGCCCAAAAGGGGGCAGAAACCACAAGACACCAGGGATTTTTTTTCTTTCCTACTTGTGCAGAAGGGGAGTGGCCCCTTGGGCAAGGGCTGCTCCCCAGGGGGCAACATATTTGTAGGCCTTGTCTGCCCCCCTGGGGGCACATCGGCCTATTATAAATAGGACGATCTGCCCCCTGGGGGGGAAGAAACCCCTAAACACCAGGGATATATTTTTTTGGTTTACTTTATGTTTTTATGTATGGGGAGCAACCCTTAGGCAAGGGTCGCTCCCCTTGGGGTCAAATTGTATTGAGGCCATTTCTATTTTATTAGGCCAATCTGTCCCTAAGGGGGGCAGAAACCACTAGACATCAGGGATTTTTATTTTTTTGCTTCTATTTCACGCAAGGGGAGTGACCCCTTAGGCAAGGATCGTTCCCCTGGGGGCAAATTTATTTTTGGCTATTTCTGCCCCAAGGGGGGCAGAAATCACTAGGTACCGGGGATTGTTTTAGTGTCAATTTCATGCAAGGGGAGCTAACTCTTAGGCAAGTGTCGTTCCCCTTGGGGGCGGGGGGCAATTTATTTTAGGCCATTTCTGCTCCCTTTGGGGGCAGATCGGCCTATTTCTATTAGGCTGATCTGTCCCCGGGGGGGCAGAAACCACTTAGGCACCAGGGATTAGTGTGTGTGTATGTGTGTATTTTGTTTGGGGGGCAGCCCCTTGGGCAAGGGTCGCTCCCCATGGGGGCACATTCCTGTTAGCCATATCTGCCCCCCTTTGGGGCAGATCGGCCTTTTTTTGGAAGGCCCATCTTCCCCCATCGGGGGCAGAAAGCCCACCAGAGACCAGGGAAGATTTGTTTTTCAAAATAAAAAGGTGGGGGTATGGCCATACCCCCACCCCAAATAAATGGGGCCAAAGTTGTTGTGCCGACCAGTGGGCAGATGGGGCAATTACCCCTGATCCACACTCTGGGGTGCAAAAAGTTTACTAGATGCCAGGGAATTGAAAAAAAATATAGTTTGGTGGTAGCTACCAACCAGTATATGCATGGTTATCCCCACACCCCAACTGAAGGGGGTAACAGTCTTTCAGCACTCCCCCACACACTAAAACATCTTATTCCATGGCAAGCAAGAGGACATTTGATTATTTTGGGTTTTGGTTTTACATTTGGGCCATGAGAGCTTGGCAAACTCTCAAAATCGCTTCACTTTGAATGTTGAGGGCTGTACTTTTTGAACTTTGGGACGCTGCCATGTAGAAAAATACACAAGACCTAGACACATCTGAAAACTAAACATCTGGGTAAGTCAAGGGTGATGTGCTTCACATGCACCCCGCACCTTTTTCTTACCCAAAGTGCCCAGCAAACCTTCAACTTTGTGAAAATCGCACATTTTTTCCACATTTTTGTGATGGAACCTTCTGGAATCTGCAGGAATTCACAAAAGTCCTACCACCCAGCATTGTCTAATCTAGAATGATACAAATTTTGCCCCACTTGTCGGCCTAAAAGTGTTTTTTTTCAAACTGCCCTTTTGGACCCGCTTGAATTCCCCCTCAATTTCGACAGGTTTTTAGCTCTTCCCTGTCACAGGCACTTGGCCCACCTACACAAGTGAGGTATCACTTTTACTAGGAGACTGAGGGGGACATTGGGTGGTAGGAAAGTTGTCCCGGTACGGTGGCACCACACAGAAATCTGGAGAAAAAAAAGATTGTTGGGCTAAATTTGAGGTTTGCTGAGGATTCTGGGTAAGAAAACAATGGGGGATCCATGCAAGTCACACCTCCCTGGATTCCCTCAGGTGTCTAGGTTTCAGAAATGTTTGGGTTTGGTAGGTTTCCCTATTTGGCTGCTTAGCCCAGGACCAAAAATGCAGGTCCCGCACAAAAACAGGTAGTTTAGTATTTGATAATTGTGATCTTTCCAAGTAGTGTTTTGGGGCATTTCGTTTCGTGGCCACTAGGTCTAACCACACAAGTGAGGTACCATTTTTATTGGGAGACTTGGGGGAATGCTGGGTGGAAGGACATCTGTGGCTCCTCTCAGATTCCAGAACTTTCTGTCACCAAAATGTGAGGAAAAAGTGTTTTGTGGCCAGATTTTGAGGTTTGCAAAGGATTCTGGGAAACAGAACCTGGTGAGATCCACACAAGTTACCCCATCTTGGATGCCCAAAGGAGTCTAGTTTTCAAAAATGCGCAGGTTTGGTATGTTTCCCTAGGTGCTGGCAGAGCTGGAGGCCAAAATCCACAGCTTGGCACTTTGCAAAAAACAGCTCTGTTTTCTTTGGGAATATGTGATGTGTCCACGTTGTGTTTTGGGGCATTTCTTGTCATGGGCCCTTGTCCTACCCACACATGTGAGATACAATTTTTATCGGGAGACTTGGGGGAACACTGGGTGGAAGGAAATGTGTGGCTACTCTCAGATTCCAGAACTTTCTGTCACCGAAATTTGAGGAAAAAGTGTTTTTAAAGCCAAATTTTGAGGTTTGCAAAGGATTCTGTGTAACAGAACCTGGTGAGATTCCCGCAAGTCACCCCTTCTTGGATTCCCCTAGGTGTCTAGTTTTCAAAAATGTGCAGGTTTGGTCAGTTTCCCTAGGTGTCAGCTGAGCTAGAGGCCAAACTCCACCGCTTGGCACTTTGCAAAAAAACAGCGTTGTTTTCTTTGGGAAAATGTGATGTGTACATGTTGTGTTTCGGGGCATTTCCTGTCATGGGCGCTTGGCCTACCCATACAAGTGAGGTACAATTTTTATCAGGAGACTTGGGGGAATGCTGGGTGGAAGAAAATGTGTGGTTCCTCTCAGATTTCAGAACTTTCGGTCACCAAAATGTGAGGAAAAAGTGTGTTTTTGGCCAAATTGTGAGGTTTTCATAGGATTCTGGGTAACAGAACCTGGTGAGAGCCCCACAAGTCACCCCATCTTGGATTCCCCATGGTGTCTAGTTTTCAAAGGTTTGGTAGGTTTCCCTAGCACTTTGCAAAAAAACAGGTCTGTTTTCTTTGGGAAAATGTACTGTGTCCATGTTGTGTTTTGGGGCATTTCCTGTCATGGGCGCTAGGCCTTCCCAAACAAGTGAGGTATCATTTTCATCAGGAGACTTGGGAGAACGCTGGGTGGAAGGACATCTGTGGCTCCTCTAAGACTCCAGAACTTTCTGTTACCAAAATATGAGGAAAAAAGTGTTTTTTTAGACAAATTTTGAGGTTTGCAAAGGATTCTTTGTAAAAGAACCTAGTGAGATCCCCACAAGTCACCCCATCTTGGATTCCCATAAGTGTCTAGTTTTGGAAAATGTGCAGGTTTGGTAGGTTTACCTAGGTGCCAGCTGAGCTAGAGGCCAAAATCCACAGGAGGGCATTTTGAGAAAAAAAACAGTTCTGTTTTCTTTGGGAAAATGTGATGTGTTCACGTTGTGTTTTGGGACATTTCCTGTCATGGGCAATCGGTCATCGCACACAAGTGAGGTACTCCTTATACCGGGAGACTCGTGGGAACGCTGGGTGGAAGGAAATTTGTGGCTTCTTTCAGATTCCATAAATTTCTGTCACCAAAATGTGGGGAAAATGCTATGTGGGTATGGTGTTTATGACACCGAGTCCCAAAACCAATCCACAAATGCATTGTCACTCCACAGTTTGAATTGTATAAATGACCAATGTTTCTTCTGTGGCAGTGGAGGACCAGCAGACCACGCAGCATGTGTTCACATATTTCCAGTGGTTAATTGCACAAAGGCGTCCAGTTCAAGTGTGTGGGCCCATGTGTAGCCTGTATCAATATTCGGGTCCATGTTGTCATAGCTATGTGCAGGTCTAGTCATGAGTCTGTGGAGCCATTCCCTGCATTAACAAGGCATCCTTCACAGCTGAATTGAACGAAAGCCAAAGAGGAATTGAGAACACACATGGGGATAGTCCAGCTATGGTACTGCAGAATGTTTATGAGACTGACAACTTTGGTAACAAAGTTAATGGATCAGGAATTTTAACCCGGCAGGTTTTCTCACAACATTTGTACACAGGGTGGCCTCTAAAATTCCCACTGCATCTAGGAACATCAGTGCCTCTGTGCTGATTAATCTCACAACTATTCACCACGCAAGCCCCATCAATATTTTGGGGGCGATTTGAATCAGTGTGGGGTACAAACATGTGTTGACATTTCATGCACATTATCTAACGTTGTTTGTTGTGCTGGAGGCACCATACCCAATCCATGCATACATCCATGGTACACTGTCACTATTTTTGTAACTCATGCATACATGAAACCCAGACAAGGGATGGGCCATGATTAGGCTATTTGAAGACAAGTTCCACCCCATGATACGATAAATAAACTGATTACGCTATACAATGTATTTGAGTATTCATTGTATACCTGACACAATACTCCAGGAGGAGAGGGAGGGCATTGAAAGCAACTATGAGACAAATGTAGCCAAAGGGAACCTTTTTGGTAACGCAAAGACAGGAACCAGTCAGGCTAACAAAATCAGGAACAAAAATGAACAGGCAAATACACAGTGAGCAGACTGAGACTGGTCAAAGCTGGAACAACACTGTAGAAAATGTACACAGTGAGCAGACTGAGACTGGTCAAAGCTGGAACAACACTGTAGAAAATGTAAACTGTTTTTGTCCTGTGTGCTGCAATGTTACCCAAGGCCTGTGTTGCACAAGTGATTTATACGGCAATGCAAAACAGTGATATACATATAATGGCAGTTTCTATGCCATTCCAGGCAGCTGCAAGGGCAATGCATGTTCAAATGGCTGGTCTACATGGAGGTGCTCACAGGTGTGTGCAGCTTCAGTCGCTCGCAAATCCTGTAGGCGAGAATCAAGTTCAAAGGGCCAACAGTACCTTTCACATGGGAAGCAATGGACAGGTGATTACAGGTCCTATAGACTACAAGGCAGTGCATTATACGACCAGAAGTCCATGCAGGCAGATGAACAATGACTTTGGCATACCATACAAAAGAGGGAAGCACACTGGAGTCGGAATGTGAGTCTGGGTGTGTGTGGATGAGGGATTATCTTGGTACAAATAGTTAATTTCCAGGGCCCCCTTGAGAAGGGTGGGGAGAGACAGAGAACATGGCAGTGGCAGGACTTATGACCTGGGATGGCATGTGCAGGGGATGTATTGTGAGCAATGCTAGTCATACCTGGGGCACTTGGGCTATCAATTTGCTGCTTACATGGATATCTTGTAACACATACTCCTTGCAAAGATAGCTGATGTCAAACTTACTGCTGTCAAGGGTCTGGCTATACCTTCCTATTACCAATGCAATAGCACATCCACTGCCTCATGTATGAGGCATTTTTGTCCTCAGTGAATGATGGTGTCTTAGTTGTGTGCCATATGCTGCAATGAACCATGTTGCCAACATGTATGTGTGAAATAGCTGTGGTCCTATGCTATTGCCCTTCAAATGTGAAATGGACAGGATATATGTCATGTACAGTGTGTGTGAAGTTGGCTGTACATTCATACCAATCAAATGTGATGTGGATTTTTTCAGGATACTAATATGTATTTCTGCAATGCTCCACGAGGCTACACTCTGATTATGAATCTTAGGGATAATGTGATGCAAAAATGATTACCCAGACCATGATATAGAGATTGAATAGGTGTTTAATGACATATGGTAAGACAGTGGTGATGGTGGCTATAGTTAAAAGAAGTTTTGGACAATGTGTTGTCTCCGACGCAATCCTGCTGCTGTGTTGGATGATCCCCCTCCTGTTGATGGACAACGTCCTCCTCTTCAGGCATTTGTGGGTCTGGTTCATAGAGGGGAACGTTCCTTCTTACACAAATGTTGTGCAAGATGGCACAGGTCAAAATGATCTTGCAGACGATTTAAGGTGAGAATAGGAGGCTGCCTCCGGTGATGTCGAGGCACCTGAATCTTGACTTCAAGATGCCAAAAGTCCTCTTGACTACAGTGCGTGTCCTCTGATGTGCCTCATTATAGGCACGCTCTGATGCTGTGCTTGGCTTTGCAAATGGCGTCATGATCCATGGCTGGATTCCATACCCCTTATCAGCTGAAAGAGAAAATGAGTGAGACAATGTTGATGTTGCTAGCACCATGATTATCACTTTGCATGGCAGTTGTTCTCTTGCGTTGTCTGTGACTCATCTGTGTTTGAGTTATTGTGTGGAATCCTAGGCTTCTAGGATGTACCATCAGCATAGTTTGTTTCATTATCTGAACTGCTGTTTGGCTGACTGACCGGATGTCAGCAGTATTTTTGTAGAGTTGCAGTACATTGTGTACTCCCTTGCATTATGTCATGTGAAAGAGGTGTCCATGTGTCTTAACTGGGGGTGACATTATACTTCCATACACAGAATCAATTCCACAGTGGTGGAAACACGGTTGCATCTATATGGCCTGGAGATCCCATCCAATTTAACATATGCAATAGAATTTTTTAAACATCAGTGAGGCCCTTTGATTTGGCTAAGTGACAATGTACAACACATCTCCGTAAGTTGTCAGCACTGACGTGTTGACAATTGACAATGCACAAATATTACATGTGTGACAAGTTCTCTGCAGACCTATTTCTCTGCCCTTGCCGAGTTGACTCATGTTCAAATGTGTACCTATACTTCTGAACCTGGTCAAGTTCAGCTGGCTAACTTGGTTGTGAAGTTGACGTTTTGAGTGTCAGAAGGTCCATATGCCTGTACATCTGTTGCGTGTGTGTGAAATTGTCTCAATCCGTATGTGTAGGAATGTGCACTTTCAATATTGTCACATCAATATGTGTTCTTAGCACAGTCCACTTGCTTATTGGTAGTGGGCAATGTCAGAGCAGGAGTGATGTGAGATATTGGTCCAGCCTCAATGATTCCATGTCACCTTCATTGTAGTCATCAACATCATGCTATGTGTCTCATGGTGTTTGTCCTGCAGCAAAACACATTGCACACCACTTACACAGTACTTATTGCTTGGAAGGGTGTTTGATTGATTGTTATTGAGGTGATATTGACAGATTCATCTTTCAAGTTGTACTGCCAGTTAAGGCCATGTCATTGTCATTGTGTTGTTTTAAATTGTTCCAATGTGTCTGTGGAGTGGCATCTGTTGTTATTTGGAACTGTCATTTGTCCATAGGTGTGTATCCCATTGGCTGAGGATATCAAACATGCCTAGTGTCACAACCTCAGTGTCTTCCTGGCCACGTGTCAATGTAGTGGTGTATGTGTTGTGTGTCCTACAGGTTTGCTGTGCAGTGTGTATATAAGTAGGTTTCTGTACTTACCAACAAGAAGGCTATTGACATAGTGCCCATCCTGGAAGTGTTGATTGATGGTGCAGAAAACTCCAATCTGACTAGTGCGGACGCAACACGGCGTCTCTACATTTTGCATGCCGGTTTGAATATCGTTTCTCAGATTCGCTTTGGGTATTCTCTGCACAACGCACTGTGCGTACTCGCTATATGGCGTTTTCTATCTCTGATTATTGATTCAAATAATCGTCCGCACTAGTCAGATTCGGATTGGAGTTTTCTGTGTTATAACGTACGAACGGAGTTCTTGGTTATCTCATCTTTAATAATACTATTGGAGGATATAATCGAGAGACGGATAACTAGAGTCAAGTGCCCTGAAGAAGTCATTTGGGATGGGAGAAAACAATGTCCCGTGACGAAACACGTGTTGGCTTGAATTGTAAAATCATGGAGGCTTGAATTGTAAAACTATGGATGGGCTACATGCTTTAATTATAATGGATGGGCTTCAATGAATGTTTGAATCAATTGTCACAAATTGAAATTATATCAAAAATTGTTTTGAATCAGAATACTACCAATGAATGATAATAAATGTTTGGATCTGATTGGATAAACTGAAAATATATTCATAATTGATTTTTCTGTTAGAAATTTTACTTATCAATATTGGATTCTAACACTATTTGGGAGGTACCGCACATTGTTGTGATTAGGTTTGAGGTTCTATTGAACCTTTTGGAGGGTTGGGTGAATACCCTCGTGCAGGCATCCTCTTTTCTTGAGATCTTCAGCCTATTTGAATCCTGAGCGCCTTGTGAACCCTAGCATTTCACCCCATTAGTAAGCCATCACTATTACTCATTCGTGGGCTTGCCTTTCAAAAATCCTTTGTTATCATTGGTAAATGTTTACATTTTTTCTTCCCTGGGGAAGTTTTGTTACCACCTTGGCCATCGATCCTGTTACATGGATAATTACATATTTGCCGATACGTTTGACTGTGAGCAAACCTCTTTTTATCCTTTTGTGTCTCTAGTTTGCCCTCATGCCCATGGCGGCAGTGCCGCTAGGAATTGGCTTTCCAGGTAGGAATGTGGAATGCTAATCGCTCTAACTCAAGCAAACGCGGGACCCATTGCATTGCAAATGCTTGTTAATTATTCCACCATGTCACGCTAAAAAATACCAGTTTTTCAGAAAATGAGTCAGGAGTCATGGTGGATGAAATAATAAGAGTAGAGCCACAACTGTTTGGAACACAAGTGCAGCATACTCCTCTCAGTAGTAAAATTGAAATGTGAGACAGGATCTTCGACAGAGTCAACATTGTAGGCAAAACACTGTGCCCAAGGGAGGGCAATAGGAATTGGTGGTGACCTCAGGGACAAGATTTGTTTCCTGGTCTTAAGTACCAGTTGCAGGCCAGGAATACTGGCGGTGGCCCTCCAACTGCCCCATTACTTCTCTTTCCATAGGAGAAGGTCTTGGCCATCCTGCATCCTGAGTGCTTGACAGGATTACCTGGGGGAGTGGAGTCTTCTAAGTCACAATACTAAAAATGTCACCAAAATGCTTTGTCATACTATGTTTTTGCCATGTTTACTGTCATTTCACTCACCAGCCCAGTGTCCACCAGTACAAAGATCTCTACTTGGTAAATCACATTTGAAGTGTACTCACTGAGGGAAATGCCATTTGTATAATGTGTGTAGTACAGGGACTGACATGACTCCAGCTCCCAGCAGGATCTGTTCTATAACTCCAAACACCAGACCAGTGGTCACTTTTCCAAAACCCCTGTTTGGTATTTATCAATGTAAGAGTACATGCCTGGGATGATAACATTTGTAAAGTGTCTGTCCTACAGTCATTGACATGACTACAATTCCCAACAGGCACTATTCCTGTAACTACAACCACTAGCACAGTGGTCACATTCTACAATAGATCTATTAGTGAACTCTCAATTGTAGTGAAGTCACCTGAGTGGAGAACAATGGTGAAGTGTGTGTACAAGAGAAAGTGACAGGACTGCAATGCCCAGCATGCACTGCTTTCTTAACTCCAAACACCAGCCCAGTGTGCTCTTGTCTAAAGACCCCTGTGTTTCAGATTGCAATTGAAGTGTACTCACCTGGGAGGATGATATTTGTATAGTGTTTGTAGTACAGGAGCTGACATGGCTCCAAATCCCAGCAGATTGTGTTTTTGTAATTCCAAACACTAGCACTGTGGTCACTTCCCCACATGCCCCCGTTTGTTCACTCACAAATGAAGTATACTCACCTGAGGAAAGAACATTGGAAAAGTGTGTGAAGTAGATGGAATGACCTGACTGCAACTTACAGGAGGCACTGCTTCAGCAACTCAAAACATCAGAACAGTGTTCATTAATTGAAAGACCACTGTTTGGCAACCCTCAATGTAAGTTCGCTCAGCTGGGAGAATACCACTTGTATAGTGGCTAAGGCCAGGAGGCCCTGCTTTTGTTACTCCAAACACCAGCACAGTGTTCTCTTGTCCAAAGACCCCTGTGTCTTATCTCTCAATTGAAGTGTACTCACCTGGGGGATACAATTTGTGTAGTGTGTGTACTAGAAAGAATGACATGACTGCAACTCCCAACAGGCCTTGTTTCTGTAATGCTAAACACCAACCCAGATTTCCCTTGCCTGAAGATCCTGTGTCTTAACTCTCAATTGAAGTGTACTTACCTGGGATGATGACATTTGTATAGTATGTGTAATACAGGGAGATACATGACTTCTAAGGCCAGGAGTCACTGCTTCACTAATTGAAAACACCAGTCCATGTTCAGATCTCCTAATACACTTCTTTCAAAACTCATAAATGAAGTGTACTCAGCTGTGGGGATGACATTTATCAAGTGTATGAAGAAGAGGGAGTGGCATGGCTGCTAACACCGAGGAGGCTCTGTCTCTTTACCTCCAAACACCAGCCCAGAGTTCTCATGCCCAAATACCCCTGTGTCTTAACTCTCAAATCACGTTTACTCATCTGGGAGGACAACGTTTGCATGATGGTGGGAAGTAAAGGGAGTTACTGGAATGCTAAGCCCAATAGGTCCTGTGTCTCTAACTCCAACCACAAAAAAAATGTTCACTTGCCCAAATCTATCTATTTATGAACTCTCAAGTGAGGTTTACTCACCTGTGAGGATACCATTTGTATAGTGTCTGTAGTGTAGAGTGACCTGACTGCAACTCCCAAGAGGAATTATTCCAGCAACTCCAAACACCAGACCATTGGTTAGCTGTCGACATACCCTTGCTTGCTAACTCTCAATTGAGGTATACTTACCTGGAAGTGACAAAGACACAGATCATGCTCAATGCGAAGATGTGTTTGGCCCTCTAGCTCCAGCTTGAACAGCTAACCCAAAATGAAACTATAGAGGACTGGAAGGACACCTTACTCAGTAAGTAAAACAATGCTCCCAAAGGCCTCAAAATGTACTCACCAGGCAGCAGACACATTCACAATGCACTGATCACATGACAAATCCAGTCACATATGCAACAAACTTCAGGGTCTGCCTGCATAACAATCAACTAGGCCTAAAAAATGACCAAAGGCACATCTTGCTGAGCCACTGTTTTCCCTGCACTGATGGCAAGATGGCATCCTCAGTCCATCCTAATTTTCTGCACATATTAGCATCTGCTTGAATTAAATGGAATTGGCATGCTTCACAAATGTCAGGTCAATAAACCAATATCATGGTTACTTGCCACAATAGGATTAACTGCAAAATAATGTTGTACAAGGTCTATGTTTAAAGTAACACTAACTTGTTGGAGGTAGATGTCACAGTACAATCAGTAACATTGTATCTTTCACATCAACAGGTTGTGCTGCCACTAGGCACACAGAGGACAGAGAAGAAACAGCCAACACCCCCCTGGATGATGCCCTCAGTGAGGAAGACACTCTTGGATGCCTTGGCAAGGAGGACGGTTCTGATCCATCTGGGTATTCTAGTCAGACCCCAACAGTCAGTCTCACTATACCCTCATCAACTCCTCCCAGCCTGGTTGCCTCTACATTACAGGCAAACATTTACCCCCCAACCTGTGTCCCTAGCACAGTGTCTACGATATAATGCCCCCCAGTCCTGGTTCCTGAGTTGCAGCGCAATACTTCTGACAATGAGGGTCCAGGACCCAGTGGGACAGAGCACCCTCTGGCAAGAGTACAGAACTGTGGGGGCAGGGGACGTGGGAGGGATGCTGTGGGACAGTGGGGTGAGGGCACAGGGGCTGCTCCTGGCCAGGATGCCATCATCCACGTCTTGGGGGTCTATCAGAAGGGCCAGAAGGGGTCTATCAGATTGGCCAGGTAGTAACTGAACTGTCGGAAATCAAGGAGCTACAGGGGGACATCCATAGGGATACGGGTGATCAGTGGGAGGCTCACAATACTAACATGGCCTCCCTAACATGGGTGATGAGAGATATAAACACCACCCTGAGAAAAGCTCTATAACACCACTCTACCCCTTTCTTTGGAGCATCAATATCAGGCCCTTCCTCATCAATGCCAGCCACTGGAAGGGAGGCCCTGCCAGAGGAACAAGCCCCAGATACCCTTGCCTATGAAGCAGCAGATGTAACTCCCACCATGCAAGCGGGAGCGTCCAGAGAATAATCCAGAAAGTTTGGATGGCAAGACACCTACCACTGCCAGCAAATGACTTCTTCCTAAAGAAATTCCTTTGTGTGTCACACATTCACTCTGTTGACTGATCCTGAATAACCTACCAGTCTTAATTGGAGGAGCACTCTAGACTGTAGACTCCCACCAATGATTTAATTCACCATGACTGACAACTTCACTCAATTAAGTTTTTTCTCCTTTTCTGTCCAAATCATATTTACTTCATCAGCAAAGTAATAAGTTCACCCATCACAAACTCATTGTCTGCTTGCTTAATTTCAAAATGTTGCTATGTAGGGATACAAGACCATGTGAACCCTATGATGTAGACATAACACACTTGTGCAAGGAGGGATATGTTACAAGTCCTGCTCAGAATTATAGCTGTTGCACACAAACAAATACATAAGTGTCTGGTCACACCAAACATGTTATTCTAGTGTACAGCACAAAGGCTGTCCATATGTCTGGACCTTTTTGACATATGAATGTGTGACTCCTAGTGAGTCAAAGTTCATATTTCAGGGTACAGTACCCCAGACCACCGATGGAGGGATTTGTCAGACATTGTCCTGTAGAGTAAGCAAACATGTCAGCACCTTGAGCCTTGTCACCTACCACACCAAAGTAATCCAACATCACACAATCCAAGATAAAGACAGGTGGTACTACAGTGCCTTATGACAGGCCCATCTTAATCCAATGAACATGCATCTGGTGGCGTAACAAAAAAAGATGTCAGTTTTGTGGCACAGGCACTGTGGCCTGTAATAATGAAACACATCTACAGCTAGATACAGGCATACAAGAATAGTGTTTAGTCAATGTGAAGGGTGATTGACTTTGTTGCAATCGATGACTACATATTTCATGCCCACATGATGACACACATGATGCAGCTGGCCCAACGCAGCACACAAAACAAGTCCAATGTGCACTTCTGACCTTACACCCAAACATTGTGCAAGCTGCCTTGGGAGAGGTCTCATACACCCCAAATGAGTGACCTACTTTACCTGGAACAATCTATGTCCACTTCTTATGTCAGAACTTCATCAGATGCCTGCCAAAGTCACAGCTCTGAAATGCCCACCTGAGGATGTGATGGTGAAGTTACCTGTAAAAATACAAAACACGGAGCATAGGCTTGAAATTGTACCTATTAAAACAAATCACATAGCAATGTTGAAGTTTGAACTATGGAGGTTGCCTGTATGGACAGCATGCATTGAGTCATTCTGACAGAGTGTGAATGTGTTGATATCATTCATCCCTAAGGAGTTTACCCTTCAGAAGCCACATAGGTGTGTAGTGTTTCATAGTGGCCCATATCACAGTACATGTTGTTAGAACACGGGCTACATAATGTCAGTAAGCTTGCTTAGTCATTTTAGGCCATGAGTAGGGAAGTGGCTTAGTCTGCAGGTGCAAATACATATGTCTTTAGTCTTGTCCCTGTACTTATTGGCTTATGTGTTTCACACTTATGGAATATGGACAAAATAGAAAAGTTCTAGCTTCATGTCACTGACATGTATGTGACTCAACCATTTGTGATGAAACTTGCAGTCTCAAAGGGGTGAGTATAGGGGATATTCTTGCCTGTCACATTACCAAGTGAATGTGTTAGGTTGTGACATCTCCCCCTGATGATTAGGGATGAGCCATGTGTAACACAGCAGATGAGTGATTGTGTAGACATGTTGTGTTATATATTGATGTGTCCTGCCTATTGGTCTGGGGACCTAGGACACAATCTACACACAACTTGCTCTCCTTGCTCTCCAGAGATGACATATGGCTGTGTACAGTGATCAATCAAGTACTGATTGTTCTTGTAGTGGGTCTAAATTCTATGCAAAAAAACACTACTCCTTAGTGTTACTGGCCAAAGGTAAGGAAGTCATTGATCACTGTCATCAGCCATGTGTCTGGGTTAACAAGTATTTTGGCATCTGCCACCTAGAGCCCACTTGTCTTCAGCATATGACAGGTGCTAGTGCCCCACTACTGTCTGTGATGTGAAAATAGCCATCATACATGTGACAGAACATACATTGTTCTTTAGGTACAGCTACAGACGAATACATTTCCTTGGTAAGTGTGGAATGTCCATCGACATGATTTATGTGCCATCACTGTTGCTAACATTCCTGGTGCCTACATGTCAGCATGTGTCCCTTTCCCATTAGCAAAACATGTGTAAGCTGCATGCATGGTCTACCTGTGTTAATGGGATGATGTCTGTGCATGACAATAGGTACCTTTCATGTTGTACCATATACAGGAGTGTGTCGCCATAGTTTTATGGGTAACACATACCCTTATGCATCATAGCATGCCATGTGGCATGTACAACTACAGTAGCAATGAGGGACATGAAATGTAGGCCTAGAGTTTTGCGCCACAATGTGCATTTCTCTGCCATTGATGTGACATCATGTAGCAAAGTGCTCCACACATGTGAAATGGACAAGGTTTGTAACTGGACTGTTGGCATGCATCATGGAGTGACTTGCAGTTATGTTAAAATCATGTGTTTGGGTAAAAGCATTCATCAAACAAAACATGAAAGCCCAGACGGCAAAAAGAGTCTCCAACAGAAACGAACAAGAAAAAGTGATACATTTTCCTTAAAAAAGCTTCACCCACCAGGGTTAATCCTTGGTGGCATGCTTCATCACTGGGTTCTTCCCGTTCCACTGAGAAAAGGGTGTGCTGTGAACTACGGATTATGTGAGAGCATTTTGGAATACATAATCTATATCACTCGAAATGGAAAGACAGGAGGGGGTCCTAGTGGTGGTCTGATTAAAATTGGGGTATATGGAAGTAGGGTAATTAATGTACCTCTATTCCTGGTCTGCATGTTTCAACCCCATGGCGTATCATCAGGAGCAAGGATGACTCCTTGGTTCCACTCCTTAAACAGAGATTAAACCCAAACACGTCTCTTGCATGCTAAAAAGGGGATATACTGCACCTATCTCATATGGTGATTTCAGAGAATTACCTGTGGAGACAAAAAAGAAAATATTAACCTACCCTATTACTTGCGGTATCGTAACTCAATTGTATCAATATGTGTGATGTTCCAGAAATTAGCAAACAACACCCCAAAAGTGTAGAACACTTGTGGATTTCAGCATGCAAGTGAAAACGTTGAGTACAGCATTGCTGACACACTGTCATAACCACATTCTGAAGTGTCTGTGAACAAATACAATAAGAGCACAACATAGAACACAGAAATTTCATGCACAACACACATCATAAATTCCTAGCTCCAGTACCATGGATTCACCGAGTGGAAGGGGTGCTAATAGTCACACTCTAAAGGTATGGGAACATAATATGATATTATAATTACCCCTTCAGGCTGTAGGCTTCCATTGAGGTAAGGAAAAAATAAAGCTTCTACTCACTCCATCAAAGAGACACTCCTGCTTCCAAAACTATTTGTCACCTCTCTGGGGTACGAATCTTAATTGTAACCTTGTGGCTGAAGTTCTTATACTTTGAAGAAACCACTACGGCACACTCTGCTGTAAGGCAGAGTCACATATTTTGTAAGAAATTGTCTGCTGCATGCTCTGGCAGCATGCTCTAAGGTAGAGTCCTATTGTGCAGTGCTGCACTCCTTTGGCAGCTATGAAACTTGATTGCTAAATTTTAAAAGTGGCAGACAGCTCTGGCAATAGTGGTGGCTATTGAGGACCCCTTAGTAAAAACAAGGGGGGCCTCCGCCATGCCTGTAGTACAGAGTTTAGACAAATAGGGCCAGATGTAGCAAAGTGTTTGCGCCTCGCAAACAGCGAAAAACGCTGTTTGCGAGGCGCAAAAGCCTCTTTGCTATGCAGAAATGCATTTTGCGAGTCGGATCCGACTCGCAAAATGCATTTCTGACTCGCAAATAGGAAGGGGTGTTCCCTTCCTATTTTTGACTTGCAATGCTATTCAATTTCATTTCGCGTTCGCAAATGAAATCGCAGTTACCATCCACTTGAAGTGAATGGTAACCCAGTCGCAAACGGGAAGGGGTCCCCATGGGACCCCTTCCCCTTTGTGAATGGAAACAAAAATAATTTTTCAGAGCTCTGAAAAATACCTGCTCTGAAAAATACCAAAACAAAAGGTTTCGGTTTTTTTTCTAAGTGCAGCTCATTTTCCTTTAATATTAATGAGGTGGATCTTTGCGACCCCATTGCGAGTTGCAGAAGGTGTCTGAGACACCTTTCTGCATACCAAATTGCGAGTTGCAATTTGCGAGTCGCACGGACTCGCAAATTGCAAGTCGCAATTTGTTTTTTTCCTACATCTGGTCCATAGACCTTTATCATTGGCAAAATGGTGATCTGTGGAATGCAGTTTGCATTCTCCTACTATTATATGACAACAGGTAACCGAGGTCTGCTCCATGGGGCAAAGCTTTGATAGTGAAGAAGACTTCTTCTAATTCAATGGTTACTGTGAATGCAAAAACTTCTGCCATGCAATTGTAGTTGTCTGAGATCCTGATTTTCCTGTGTGGAACTGCTGACAGTTCAGATGGCATGCATGCATATGGTATGGCAGATGTACGGGCCACTTAGGTGGAGTTTGTTGTTGGGGCCTACTTGACAACATGGTTATGCTTACTAATCAGAGCTTTTGCTCCAGTGTGATCATGGACATATGATGATCCTAGTTCCCTTTGTATTTACAGCATCAGCCCAGGGAAGCAAAGCAGACAGAATACAGCCGAGTGGAGACACTTCTCACCACAGGACCTTGGGTGAAGACACATGGACACAGAGGGACCCAGTGGCCCGGAGGGTGAGAGGAGTGCCACAAGGGAGACTAGAACATCATCTTCATCATCGGAATCTTCCTCCAGTTGACTCTCCCTAGTGATGGCGGATCCATCGAGACACACAACTTGTTAGAAATGGTTTTTTTGGTTGGCAGTCAGATTATCCCCTGTCTAAGCGAGAACCCTCACCCTAGTAGGGTTAAGGAGAATCATACTAATTTAACCCCCGCTCACCTCTTTGGTAGCTTGGCACAAGCAGGCGGCCTTAACTTAAGAAGAAATGTGTAAAGTATTTGTACCAACACACACAATAACTCAGTGAAAACACAGGGAGTCCACAAACAGGCAGAGTCACAGAATGGTTTAAGTAAGAAAGTGCCTACTTTCTAAAAGTGGCATTTTCAAACACACAATCTAAAAACCAACTTCACTAAAAGATGTATTTTTAAATTGTGAGTTCAGAGACCCTAAATGCCATATTTTTATCAGCTCCCAAAGGGAAGCTTCTCATTAATCACATTTAAAGGCAGCCCCCATTTTAACCTATGGGAGAGATAGGCCTCGCAACAGTGAAAATCGAATTTGGCAGTATTTCACTGTTAGGACATGTAAAACACATCAGTACATGTCCCACCTTTAACATACACTGCACCCTGCCCATGGGGCTTCCTAGGGCCTACCTTAGGGGCGCCTTACATGTATAAAAAAGTAAAGTTTAGGACTGGCAAGTGGGTGCACTTGCCAAGTCGAATTGACAGTTTAAACTGCACTCACAGACACTGCAGTCGCAGGTCTGAGAGATGTTTACAGGGCTACTAATGTGGGTGGTACAACCAGAGCAACATGCCCACTAATAGCATTTGAGTTACAGGCCCTGGGCACTTCCAGTGCACTTTACTAGTGACTTACTAGTAAATCAAATATACCAATCATGCATAAGCCAATCAACAATACAATTTACACAGTGAGCTTATGCACTTCAGCACTGGTTAGCAGTGGTAAAGTGCCCAGAGTCCTAAAGCCAACAAAAACAGGTTGGAAATAATAGGAGGAAGGAGGCAAAAAGATTGAGGATAACCTTGCAAAAAAAAGCCAAGTCCAAAACCCCTGTAACACCCCCCATTCTATCACCACCATCCCTGTTATTCCCCACACAGTTGGCCTTGCACATTCACCCAAGATTGTGGGCAACTCCTTTGCCACAGTCACCTCCACCCCAGCCCCTCTTATCCCTGCTGCCCTCAGTGAGGAGGCTAGTGACCTCCTGAGGAGTATTTCTTTAGGTCAGACAGCCACTTTAAATGCCATCCAGGAATTGGGAACCCAACAGTAGCAGACTAATGCATCCTTGGAAGGCATTCATGGTGTATTGTCTGGCCTACAAAGATCTTTTTTCAGTCTCTGGCCTCCACAATGATGGCAGCAAGTCACCTCCCACCTTCTGTCTCCCCTCTACCTCCCTCTTCCCAATCCAAATCCTCCATTCCCCTACCTACCCCATGCACACAGACTGATCTGCACGTACGTACCTCAACACACAAGAGCAGCACACAGACACAAGCAACACAAAACACACTGGGACACAAGCAAACAACAGACACCCACAAATACATCAGTCACCACTTACCAGACAACCCCACCACCTCTACTGGCCCACACACGACATCAAGCATACCCCCGGGTACCACCACAACAGTCAGTGACACATCCACCACAACCAGCATACCCTCAGATAGCACCCCAACATACACACAGGCATCCACTAAAACCACGGTACCCACAGACGCCACCCAGACACACAAACATCCAACACATCCAGCATTCCAACAGACATCACCCCAACAGACACACACATCTACCAATCCATCACCCAGCACCTCTACCTCCCAGCTCCCCAAGACACACAAACCCATACAATCACCCATACCACAGACACCACCCAAACATGCACACATCCACGACATCCACACTGACACAGCAGAGAACCACTCCATCAACCTCCAAATTCCCACCTTCTTCTGCTGGCCGCCCGTGCACCTAAGAAAGTTTTTTTTTTTTAACCTTGACCTTTCACCTGTTCCCTCCACCCATACTAAACCCTAGAGGCCCTAACCACATACCAACTCCTCTCGTCCACTTCCAAGTGCTCTAGTGTCACACCTGTCCCTCTGCAAGCATCCAGAGCCCTCCTCCAATAGAAGCCAATAGAAACCCATCCTTCCCAAGAAGCAGTCCACCCATACCAAACCAAACCCATCCCTCCAAAATCCAACCCTCCCAAATATGGTCCCTGAGGTGTCTGCCTGCCCACTTGATGTCCCTTCCTATGGAGGTACCCTGGCAGTTAGGATTCAAATGATAGCTCAGTGATGTGGCTGTGCGGAACCAAATGCATTGGCCAATGGCCTTGGAGTTTAAAAAGTTCAAATTTAATAAACCCAAACAGTTGTTTTTTGGGGGTATAAATTTGTCCTGCAATTCCTTGTCTACCTTTATCTTGTTCCTGAGTGACATGTCTTGTCTGCTTATAGTTGTGTGTGTTGCAGCCTGCTTGCTGATCCATTTGCTGTTGTGTGCAGTATCTGATTTTGTGGGCAGTGCTGGTGTCCCTCAAGACAAGGGTATACGTTGACTGTATGGGGATGTGGGTGTTAATGCAATGGTGTTGACATGGCATTGTGTACTGCTTGGTATGATAAGTATTTCATCTTGTGTTGTCCGATGGGAGAATATATGGTGTTAGATTTGTGCCATAGATATGGATCATGGATTCATCTAATGTGTGGCAGCTGGAATTTTGTTTTTTACAGACATGGATGGTCTTCAATTGTGCTACCTTTGTTTGCATCAGACTGTCCATGTGTCCATTTTGCAGTGTGTAACTTGCAGCTACTTTATGTAAATGTCTAGCCTGTGCTGTTGGAGTTGTTTGTGCTTTGTTGACTTGCACTTCCACATTGTGCAGATAGGTATATCATTCGGGTCTAGTATTTTTTTGTCCCCAAGGTACGTGTAGGGCCAGTTCCTGTGAAAATTTTGTTTTCGGGACATGTGCAAAGTGATGTGTCCCAGTGCAGCATCCTTCCCAGAGTACTCCTGAAGGCCCCATCCCTATTTTGCAGGTAATGATTGCATGGTGTTCTTTGTATATTTGTCTGCCTGTCTATTGTGCATCCCGTTGTCCTTCCATTGTTGTGCAATGTGGATGATGTGTGTCCATTGCAGAGCTGTTTACTGGGAGTGGTGTTTGTGTTCCATGCAACATCCATACATAGTAGGTTGAATGTGATGGATGACAGTCCATGTGTCCAATGTTTCAGTTGTATTTGTAGATGTGATGTTGGTGTGTTGTTGGTGTTGTGTGAGACAATTTTGTGTACAATTCACTGTCCCTGTGCTGAGATGACCAGAAATGTGTTTTTGCGTAGTGTTGCAGTGCAGTGTGAGTGACCTGCCCAAAGGGGGCATATTGTGACTGTGAATGTCTCCTTCTTTGTTTCTGATTCCGATGTGAGACACACTTACAAGTGTACTTGGTGCCCATAGCCTGACACCCATATGATGTGGCTGACGTCCCGACGAGCTATTGTTGAACATGACAAGACAGGTAGGTGTGTACACTTATGGTCGGTTGCATCCACAGTGGCTTGGATTTTGTTCTCAATTGATAATCAGCTGAAGCCCAGGATATGTGTGATGAGCTCCTTGGCGGCAGCAGATATTTAAGGCTACCTGGTCCCCCTTTTAACCTGCTGAGACATGGTGGTTGGATCACCAGAGTCACGTTGGCGGTGTGCAACCTTGTAATGTCTCCAGGAACCACGGACCGGGGTAGGTTTCCGCCTGGCCAGAGCAGCTCCGAAAAACGTGAATTAGCGCTGGACCATTGGTCTGTGTATTCCTAGGATGCTCGTCTTCAATTTTAGGACGGGTACGAGTTAGGAATTATTGGTTCCATATTCATGTAAGTGATTGTTACTCCCCCTAGCTATTTGCTGGCCTAGAGTAACTTGTATACCTTGTTTGAAAATATATGTGGCCCTTATTATTCAGGAGATACACATAGTCACATAAGGTCCTGATGAAGCATCACTGGATCCGTTTAGACCACCAGGATGCGAAACATGTTGACCCATGAGAGGGTAGACTTTGGAGAATCCCCAGACTCCTCTCTTTGATATTTTCTTCGCTATAAGAGTGATTGATCTTAATTTCTTTATTCACCCTTCTGACTTTATTTTTTAACCTTGGCCCTGACCGTCCATCTGGTCTAATAAAATCTACTGTCTCAGTGGCGGTTTTGAGAGTCAATTTTAAACCACATTC
Source organism: Pleurodeles waltl (assembly GCF_031143425.1). Taxonomy (NCBI): domain Eukaryota; kingdom Metazoa; phylum Chordata; class Amphibia; order Caudata; family Salamandridae; genus Pleurodeles; species Pleurodeles waltl. Next base: position 652,280,171 of record NC_090443.1, on the reverse strand, counting down.
TCTTCTGATCTCCGTTGGCAATTCAGTCACCTTTGGGGTCACGGCACCACCATATAAAAAGATCTCCGGCAAAGAGCCCCCCCACCAGGGGTGGTGCCCGTCAGACATTGCAGCGCCGGTCTGACGAGGAGCAGTGCCTATGATGAAGCATGACACCCCATGGGTGTGTGAGGCCTCTTGCTCCTAGAATTTAGGACCCCGGTCACTATTTTCTGTTTTGCATGGTTGGAACAGTGTATCACTTATTTTCAACCTTGTAATGTGTCTAGTGGCAACACAGGCTCAGCTGGCCTGTTTGTGCTGCCTCATGACAGTGGTGGGCTGTGCTGCCTGGTGGTACTGGCAGGACATGGCGGTCTTTGCTTCATAGACCCACATGACTTATAACATCACGGTCACACTGCCAACCTCCAGCGATCAAACGGCCAACACCACCATGGTAGTCCACGGACCTCAAAACTCGTAATGGGGCCCTAAATGTTTGTATGTTGTTTATTGTTTAAATACCAGAGGTCTTTGTAAGCATTTCATTGACTGACTTACTTCAATCTAAGCTTTGGGCCATCAGTTCTTTTAAGGGGCACTGTTCCTAAAATATTTTGCACATTATTGACACTACTGTCACTAAACTATTCAACCAGCTTGGCAACTCTGGAGAAATAGTGGAATCAATGAAGGAAACTGCAGCAATGCTGATCCTGAAACCCAGCAAAGATCATACCATATGTCAATATCTTTACTGAACATTGATGTTAAGCTAGCTACTAGAGATTTAGCAATGTACCTTAACCAATTAATTGGAGATCTGATTCATGCTGATCAAGCAGGATTTATACTAGAGCAACAATCTGGTGAAAACACCAAAACAACGAATACACATTATAAAATATGCCCAGAGGCAGGCAATGTAAAATCTTGGTCTTCCTTTTGCTAGATGCCTTAAAAAGAATTTGACAGGGTGCTCTGGGAGTGGATGGAAAGTGTTCTGCAGAACCTGATGCTTGGTGCACGTTTTTTGGAGTGGGTCCTGACAGGCTATAAATGCCTAAAGTTTTTTTTATACTCATTCAGAGGAAGCCATCTGGTGCATTTATCCATTAAGATGGGTAGAAAGCAAGGCCCTTTCCGTCGTCCCACTCCTTCTTTGGTTCACAATTAAACCCTAGCTATAACTATCAAAAATAGGGAAGTTATTTAATGGTCTGTAATAGGCCAGGAGGAATACAAGATGAATATGTTCATGGACAGCATAATGGTGATGATCAGAAATTCCATGAAGTCTACAGGTCCATTTCTAGAAGAGTTAGAGATAGTCAGGCAAATAACAGGCTCTAAATCCAATGCAGACTAGTCAGAAGAATTTCATTACATCCCCCACTGGACCGGATGCAGGGACTCAGTGAACTTCTACCTGTCAAACTAGGTTTGAAAACAATCTCCTCTTTGGGGATTAAATTGGGTCCTTCAACTGGCAAGATTATGACCCTCAACTGAAATCCGACCAGGGAAGGTGCAATCTGTAACATTCTTCATAACTGGGCAGGACTGCTATTATTAAAGTTTTTGTCCTCCTGAGAATCTGATACTTTTTTCCAAATGCTCCCCATGAGGTTTCAAAGAAAGTCCATATTGAAACAACTACATTTGACTGGATAAGAACCTGAGGATAGCAGCAAGGCAGACTTTTAAATGAGTGAAACATGACAGTTTAGCTGTCCCACAGATACAAATTTATCATACAGCCACTCTTCTGGAATATTTAGTGAGATGGGGTAATTAAAAATGGAAAGCAATGGTGCGGCACAGACCATCTGATAGCCACTGTGCCAATGTGGCAGATCCCCTGGATGGCTCAAAAGCATAACATTTTTTATTTATACTGACCTTCAGTAACAAGTGTTACCCTCGAAGATTGGGGCAGAATAGCCATTAAAACAGGGGGTGAGGGGTGTTCCTCCTTATTCCCGTCTGTCTTTGTTCACACCAATTTATTTCAATCCTGAATTTTAGCTGGTCCTAGATAAATTTGCCCTTAAGGGGTTTTCTCTGTAACAATAGGTGAATTCAAACGTTTGATTACCTCAAATGTCAATGCCAGCTTCCTGAAAGTGTGCACTTCTCATACATACATGCCAGACATTAGGGCCCTGATTTATGCCAAAGTGGCACAGCGCGGTGCTGTGCCAAAAATAGCAGTGCCGAGCTGTGTCACTTTTGAAAAGCATGGATGCAGGAATACAGCGCACACCTGCGTTTTCCCGTGAGCCAGCACTGAATTAAGCTGCCTGCACCAACGCGGGCATCCTTGCACCGTAGTGCAAGGGTGTCTGTGTTGAGGGCATAGATTGTTTATGTGCAAAATGCAGCAGACATGAAAGTACCAAATCGTCATTTTGGAATGATTGTTTATGTGCAGGAAGGGATACCTTCTTGCACATAAGCAATCATCCATGGCATTTTGCTTCTTTTATGTGTGCTGCACAATGCAGCACACATAGAAAAAGCAAAAAACGAGAAGGAATAAAAACATTCCTCCTCGTTTTGCCATGCTATCGCTACCCCTGGGGTGGCATTCGTTTTTGGCGCTGCCACATATTTGTGTTTACTCATAAACCTGGGGCAGCATCAAAAGCAATGTGTGTTGCAGTGGAACACCCACTGCAACACCCATAGCATGCTCCTCTGATGCAGAAAACTGCATAAGAGGAGCCCATATTTACAAGGAGGTGTAACGCCACAAAAAGTGACATTACATCTACTTGTAAATATGGAGCAGTTGAGAGAGCGTAGTTTATATCATCTATATTAATATGAAATGTTTATGAACTAGTGTGTGATAATGCAGCATAGAAATTATATTAATGTGTTTTGCTTAAATGTGCACTTTAAATGTGACGATGGGGAGTGGCCGCGAATGTATATGGGAATTAATGAAAATGACTAATGCCTATGAATACTTGTCTTGAAGTATGATTTTGTACTAATTATTAATGATTATGGTATTAAAGTCATGCTAAATGAATCTTGTAGTCCTTAAATTAGCATGAGCCAAAGCTTAGGTGCCTGGCTCTCATATTAAATGTGTTTTTCTAAATGTGCAGTGTGCTGACTCACAAAAGGACATGACCTCTTGTTTTGTTTTCAACTAGAAGCTGAATGTAACCATAGTGGAGCCGTTCTCATGAAATTCATCTTGCTTGTAGAAATGTTTAGTTAAAATGCAACAGTGTAGATTAATATAATGTACAAGGTCGTTTAAACCGGTACGGAAAATGGAGCTACTGACCAAAAGATGTGCAAAGAATTACGGAAGGATGAAATCATACCGGACGTGCTACCTCTGAAGACGTCAATCATATGGACCAATAAAATGTCTGTAAATTAATGTGGGGTGAAAGATTAATGACATAGGCGGTCATTACAACATTGGCGGTAAAAGCCGCTTACCGCCGTGTAGAAGACCGCCAACACACCGCAGCGGCCGCGGAATTCCGCCACAGCTCATATGACCCACATTTCGGAATCCGCCAAAATTCAGACACCCACACAAGTCCGCCACACCAAAGGTCAGTAATAAACTGGTGAAAACAAATCCTCCACCGTCACACCAACAGAAATACGCCCACACTATCACGACCCACAAATCCACGCGGCGGTCTTTCAACCGTGGTATTCCATTGGCGGTACACACTGCTGTGCTCAAAATACACACACATTTACAAAACATAGCCACATTGGACAATTCAAAATACACACACCTGATACACATACACACACCACTCCCACACACACATTACAATATAAAACACACACCCACATCACCCACAAACCCCCACGACCAGAATCACAGAGAGAAGGCCAGAGAGAGACACCACCATCAACAAACTAGCATCCACAGGCACACAACACCATCACCCACACAACTTCCACGCACCTCACACAACACACCACTACACATCACCACACCTATCACCACACACTCCACCCCACACATCACCTACACCACTCCATGGCACGGCAAAGACACCCCAGGTTCTCGGAGGAGGAGCTCAGGGTCATGGTGGAGGAAATCGTCTGGGTAGAGCCACAGCTATTCGGAGCACAGGTGCAGCACACCTCAATTGTAAGGAAGATGGAGCTATGGTGAAGAATAGTGGACAAGGTTAAGGCAGTGGGACAGCACCCAAGAAATCAGGAGGACATCAGGAAGAGGTGGAATGACCTACGGGGGAAGGTGCGTTCCGTGGTCTCAAGACACCACCTGGCGGTTCAGCGGACTGGCGGCAGACCCCCACCTCCTCACCCACAACTAACAACATGGGAGGAGCAGGTCTTGGCGATTCTGCATCCTGAGGGCCTCGCAGGAGTAGGTGGAGGAATGGACTCTGGTAAGTCAAAGCTTTACTATTACATCCCCATCCTACCTGCATGCTATCACATACCCCCACCCTCACCCCCAGCACCCCAACTCCTCACAAATGCCCCAACATCACAAACCACCCATCCCAACACCAAGCCCTGCATGCAGCAACAAAGCATGGACACCCATCACCAAAGCATGCCCACTGCACATATCCATACACCCCCCTAAACCATCATCACACAAGGTCCCACACAGGAATGCTAGCACTGTGTTACACGGTCACCCAACCATTGCACACCATTACACACACAGATGTAATAAACATCCTTTTATACCCCTGCAGGACCCCTACCCAACGTCACTGGACAGGAGGGTCCACACATGTCCACACCATCAACAGAAGATGCCCACAGTGATGATAGCACCTCTGTCCAACTGGATCTAGATGACCAGCCCGGACCATCGGGGACCTCGGGACAGTCGGTTTCCCTCACACAAGCAGAGGCCACCACAGACCTTCC